>NC_137823.1:40818965-40926465 GCF_963921795.1 Nannobrachium achirus
ACCACACAGCCAGCTGTTGTTCAGCACTGTTCTAACTCTGCCCACCGGTATTTGGTCTTGTCTCAATTCTGCAGGGAAAACAAAAGAACACTTTAAATCACCACACTTTTGGGCTTGTTGTATTCCTGGTTATGGCACACATTTAAAAATAAATACAGTACAATTACTTTAGCTACACCATTAGTGGCATTAACTAATTACATATTCTATCACTGCCTAAAAATTATATAAAAAAAGTACTCTTCTCTCTCCAGTTGGCAACTGTAAAATTACTGTAATACAGATATTGGAATGGTTTTTCATTACTGGGTGGTATCCAGCAGCATGTAATGAACTGTAATTTGACAAATAATTGCTAATTATGCATACTGTACAGTACATGTTGAGGGTTTTTATTAAGTCCTAATGATTGAGGCTACATTGATATTTAGCAGCCTCCGCCATGGTCATGCCACGACTGGTGAATGGATTTCTAATCTAGACTTTCTGTCGCAGACTGATCTCTACCAGCTACAGTACATGCACGCACGCACGCCCACACTCAAACACAACAGCTCCAAGGCCCAGGGCCACCTCTTTGATGAGGCAGAACCCCGCCTCCAAGCCCAGGGACACGGCCAACTCTTTGATGAACTCTAAAGCCGTCTCTAAGCTCAGGGACTTCTCAGAAGACGTAGTGCTTGTCCTCTGCTATGCTACATGATGTCCTCCTTCATCTTCACCTTCGTCTTCCTCACTGCTTGAGCATCTGTTGTTGCCACACTGTTGCCGTTACTGTTCCTGGTGTCACTGTTATCTCAAGGTGAAATCAATTATCAGTAAAGATTTGTCACTTGAAAAGCAAGGAGAAGGACTTAAACACTTCTTAAGGTAGGGTAAGTGATTTAGTAATCCAAATAATAACAAAATGGGTCTATGTTTGCCTGTTTGGACCAAACACTCTATAGTACTAGAGTGTGTGGTCCATATGGACTTCCGCCCTATCCCCTGTGAGAGGGAAAAAAAATCTGATCGAGTGGGGTCGGGTCTTGGTGTGTGTCCTCACAGGGGATAGGGCGGAAGTCCTTATAGGGACAAAACACTATAGTACTATCAGAACTTAGACCCATTTTGTTATTATTAGAATTAAATTAAATCACTTACACAACCATTAATATATAAACATGAAAAAGAGAGGTTGGGGTCAGAGTCAGACAGAGGGAGAGAAAGAACACCACATTGTCTCTCCCTCTAAATGTGTGCGGTCCATGGACATTCACGTTGACTCAGGCATGTCAGCCTTCACCCTCCCAGGCCTGCACTTTCCATAAACCTATGGTTTAAGACTGATGATACGGTTACTTATCATTTTCAGCAGTTGTTGATAGTGAGAGGCAGGTATTGAAATGAAAAGAAAGCCATATAATAGCATAGGCTACGCAGTGTGGCTATTTTAAACACTAATACTTTGATGGCAAGTTTGTGTATTCAGTGAACAGATGATCTGTGGTTTCTAGAAGTTTTGATTGTGAAGATTGTATCCAAGGTTTCCAAGGTTTCTGAAGAATGACCTCATCCACTACAGTAAATCCTGGCTTCCCAGAATCATCCCCCCACGCTGCCCTTCATGCTTTTAGCACTGAACAGATCTACATGTCTCCTCATATTAGATTTCCACCTAAACCACGTCCAAACCAGCACTTAAGCTGCTAGTTCGGACCGCTTACAATATGCAGAATTCCGAACTCTTTGTTTGTTCTGCCTCTTGAGAATGGGGAGGCTTGCACTCTTTCTGCAAAGTTGGTGAGTTTGTCTCCATATAGGAACTCGAACAATGGGATTGTTTTAGTTCCCCCCATGTTGAGTGGCTAGGAGCGCCGTCATGATACTTGTCTGCACATAAGCCAGAGTTACACCCCGTCATACAACGGAGCATAAATTAAGCATTATAAATTCACCATCTCATGCGGAAATTGTAGGGTTAGGAACAGCAATGAGGCAGAAAAATAAATGTGTCCGGCGGTTCCCTGCAAAAATGCGGAGGAGAGTAAATGTAAAACATAAATCACTGACAGTACGAGACCTTGCCAGTTATTTTGGCTAATTTAATGAGAATGTTGAAGAAGTCTTCATGATAGTCTCCACTACTTTCCTGGAGTTTCACTATTACTTTTGGAGTGTACCACAACTTTATAGAATTGTTTCCCACAGAGCTCTTTTGCAATGTTTTTTGTTATTTTCTTGTGTGGAAGAAAAATGTTTCAGGGTCTCATAATTATTTCATAATGCAATGCTATAACTCCTTTGTGGGGAAAGCAACATGACCAATTCCTGTTAATATTTCATTATCGGTTCCATCCTAAAAACATAGTGATTTTGTTCCTTTTTTATTTTTATTTTTTAAGTTTTTATGGTATTTCCACTCTATAGAGGAAAAGGCTAGAGGAAAGAAAGAGACTGGTGATATTAAGTTGTGCTTGAATCAAGAACCGTGATTATGGCTGTAGGTATGAGGTACAGTAAGCACATTGAGCCAACAGGGTATCCCAATGACTTATACTTTCTTTAGTAACGTCATCCAAGATAGCAGTCATTTTTTGTAAGAGGTGCTTCTTTTATCAAATGGCAAAAATATTAAACGTATTAAAAAGAGTACTTCGTATGACTGGCGTAGCTCTGACTTGCAGAGGAGACGAGAGATGAATAACCTGATGACACATCCACAGAAATGTCCAGAACCTTTACAGTCACTTCCTGCCATGACTAGAGGGTTATACAACTACCCACAGCCCCAGTAAAGTACAAACACACAACGCAATCCTGGCCGTGAAAAGAGCAGTGTGAAGCGTAAGCCTGATTTATACTCGGTGGAGCACCGGTATATCTCACACCAAACAAGCTCACAACATGAGGCTGCACATTCCTTTCCATTCGACTGCCAAAAATCATTGACATACAGTATAGAAACATATTTCACTTGATATTTGACCTGGCATCAGGAGGTCTTTACGTTAGAGCAGTGGTTCTCAACCTTTTCAGGCCGCGAACCCCAACATCATCATATTTTAACTGGGGACCCCCGACCCTGACGAGCACTTGGGAGTTGAGGCATTACGTTAACACGGTTATGTGAAAATAGCCGATCTACATGCTCAACGCCTCGCATTGCGAAGCATTGTGAGCATTGTGAGCATGTAGATCGATTTTCACATTTTCTGCCTCTTATCTATTAATTTGACAATAAATAAAAGTCCTTAAATTGTCACTTTAGAAATGTGCAGATACCCTCTATACACTTGAACTTTATGTTGGTTTGTTTACTGTTGAGGGAGAAAACAATGTTGCACATTAAGTTAATCATTTGGGGACCCCCCTGGGGGCCCCGACCCGCAGGTTGAGAACGACTGCATTAGAGGAAGCAGTGACCATTGGAGTTTCCACTAGGATAAGGGTCCAAACTGGCCGGGACATAAATTCTGTTTTGAGGTTTCTCTCTCTGACACAAGATCAGATAGAACGTTTGGCCGGACGGGCAGTGCTGAATTATTGGATCCCCAACAATTCTAGAATCCCAAAGAGCCCTAAAGTCTACTGTCAATGGCACCATCCATCAATATGTAGTCAACATTGTTAACAACTACACAGAATATCATATGGTTTAAGCCTTGCCTAATGCCAGAGAGAAATAGGGAAACAATGTGATTGAATCCCTATGAGCATGGGGAGTTTGAATCCTTTTCTAAAGTTCTCAGAAGCTTTTGTCCAAAACAAAGTCTTAGTTTATAATTATTCTTATGACCATCTCTTCTCTGGTGCTGCATCCTTAACGATAAAGATGGCTCTCAATTCTTGTCTGATGCTTCAACCTATATTTATGCCATGGCATCTCAATCAGAAATGGGGTTTTCGTTATGTCAGGCTGCAGGCATAGACCTGATAAAGATCCCATTGAGGAATCGAAATGTTGTCACTGTCTTAATAAATGTTGGCATTAGCATCAGACAGGAGTTGCAAGCCATGCTTATGATTTCAAAACATCATTTTTCAAAACAAAACGGGAATGATGAAGGCTATAAACTAATCCCAACCAGCATCACCACGACCACAGTGCATATCTCTGGCTAATGGAATTTCATAATTACCGGAGGAATGTTTCTCTCCTCTCCCCGGACAGTGCCAGTAACTGAGTTTGATAAGGCCGTCTGCACTGACCAGACCTCCCACGTAAACCATGTTTTTCCCCTTGAGGGAAACCCATCTGGCAGATATTCAGAGTATGAATCAGGTGTCTTATTCACGATGAACCATAACAAAGTATAATCTTGAATCTCCATATTTCAACTTTAAATTCTTTTTTTGTGCATCAAGGTTCTACTACTTCTCATCTACTTCGTTATTTAGATAGTCCGACGTCCCATCAGTCCGACGGTGGTTAAGGTTAGGGTTAGGATTAAGGTTAGTTAAGGCATAGTTTACCAAGGTTACATTTAGAGAGACTGTTTTACCGTTCTGCCGGTTAGACGCCCGAGGCGAGTGAGAATTGAGGCGAGCAATCTGGTATTCCACAATTCACATCAGCCTTCAAACTAGCCCAAACCAAGAGCACTTTCCGACAATACACTCCAGGATTCCTTTTAATCGCAGTGTGAATGTAATCTAAAAACCAGGTGCCGGGCTGAGGTCAGAATCCACCATGGACTGAGGTTCCTTCCATGAACGTATTTGTGTTCATGGTATTAACAATAGCTTGTGACTAAAATAATTCTACTTCACTTTAACACAGGTTAGTTTTTTTCCATTTCCAGAAAGGTTATGCCTTTGGTTTGGACATAATAAGGTTTCCAACCGACAGCAACAATATATGATGGCGTATGTTGTTTATTTTCATACCTCTCGGACAAGGTCCCCCATTGGGATAACAGCGCCACCTAGTGTACAGAGTAAAACTCATAAGCTCCCGTACGTCAATTTTACATTGTCGGAAGGGCTGTCAATCACAAACAAGGGCGCCGCCCCCGAGTGTATAAAGGCTAGCCCGGCCATCATAGCGTCCTCTTCCACACCTCTGCCTAGCGCAACTAGAGTGTAAACAAACTCAGCTTTGTTAAATTATTCTGTAAAGTTTAGCCTGCAGCGACGACTAGGAAGTCGGCCATCGGCTTTTATAGAATATCTCCTGTACGTCTATATTTCTTCAGTTACTCTTCTCTTCACAGTTCACAGTGTTTTCTCAGCTTTGCTTGTTGAAAGTTTCTTGCTTCTTCTCTGTGACCGTTGTTGTGTTGTTAGCCTGACGTAGCTTAGCCTTGCTTAGCTTCACGCTAGCTCGCACAATGTCTGCTCAGAGGCCCACAGCTAGCTCCCTGCTAGCCATGGTCCCCAAGAAGTGCGGTCTTCCAGGATGCAAGGGACTCATCGCACGTGAGGACACCCACCCGTTCTGCATCGTCTGTTTGGGGGTGGGACACGCTCTCTCCGCCTTGTCTCCACCGGCTCCGGCCCTGGGGATGAACTGCGTGGACTGTCTCCAGTATGATGTTGCAGCTCACAGGGCCCGCTACGACATCGCTGCCGCCGGCCTCGCCGTAAGCACCGCTGTCTCCGCTGGACCCCCCCCAGGCCCCTCTCCTCGTGTGCCGGACAGCGCTGCACGCCTCCAGCGGCCTCGCCCCCAGCTAGCACCGGTAGCCCCGGCGCTAGCGGGCCTGCTGCTGCTGCTGTTCCGCGGGAGGCCCCTCCTTCTACCCCCGCTATTTCTCCGACTGGTTCGGCTGGCGCCGTACCCAAGAAGAGAACCTGCAAGACCACCGTAGTCGTTCCACCGCCTGGTCCGGCTGCTCCGGTGGCTAGCTTCAAGGAATTCCACCCGCTCACGGTCGGTGATATTCCTCTGTCTTTCTCCGTCCCTCAGCTCCGCGCCATGCGGCCGCCTAGCCCCGTCTCCCGCCACGCCAGCGATGGAGATGGGTCTTCCCCTGAGGACTACGATATGTCAGAGTACTCGGAGGAGGAGTACGATGAGGAGGAAGACTCCTCCCAACTCCCCTCCGGACAGGGCGGAGGCGCAGCCGGGGTGGTTCCTCACGCCAAGGGGCCTTCCTCCGCTGCCGCCTCCTCGGCCCCCACTGCTTCCCTCCCCCTTCCACGCCAGGGGGGGGAGAGGAGCAACAGCACACGACCCGGACACTCTCCCGCTAGACGAGCTGTCTGTGTTCGAACGTGCTACCATCAGATGCGGCCTGGAGATGCCGCTCGGAGATCCACCACTTGGCCACCGGGCCAGGGTTCCCGTCCTGGGCCAGGATGTGGAGCCTTCCCCCCCGCCACGTATGGTCAAGCTCCCGGTCGTCCCTGGCTTTGCAGAGGCCCTGCAGTCCACTTGGGCCGACCACAAGGATCCCCGCAAACTCCCTTTCCTCGTCGACTGCCTCGACGCGGAGAGTATTGGAATCCCCCTGTGCCCCCCTATGGACAAGCTGCTAGCTCAATCCCTGGTGGGGAGCCTCAAGGAGGGACACGAGCACTCCGGTCCTGGTGGTCGCTGTCCTTTCAACCTGGCCATAGGGAAGAAGCCCCCGGGGTTTGCTATCGCCTTCGACGACAAGCAATCCTCCAGGGTCAGGAACTCCTACAGGTCCTCTGCGCTGGCCGCCAGAGGACTGAACGCCACTCAGCTGCTGCTTTCGTCCGCCAGGCACCTCTTCAATGAGCTAGAAGGGGTCCCTGAGGATACGGCGGCTGAACTCGACAAGACGCTCCGTATGCTGGTGGACCTCAACGTTCACGCTATCGAGTGGTTCGGGCATGGCATGGACTACTGCATGCAAGCAGAACGTGCCAGGTGGCTGCACAAGGTGGAACTCGTTGGCCCTGCTAAGGGGGAGACCGAGAGGGTCATGCAAGACCTCCCGGGTCACCCCACATCTCTGATGGGCGGCGGACTGGACCTTCTCTTGAAGTGGAGGCCAAAAAGACCACCAAGGACATCCTGGAGGCTACCACAGAGCCGCGGCAGCCCAAGGAAAAGAGCAGGCAAGGACGACAGAGCTCCCACGGTCAGGCTGACAGAGGGCGCTCTTCCTCCAAGCGGGGCAAGCCCCATCCCCCCAGGACCCCTTCCTCCTCTGCGGGACCCCCCCCGCAGCGAAGTGAGGGTGCCTGCCCGCTCCGAGTCCCGCCACCCTCCCAGGGATGGCAAACCGGCCGGCTCCTACAAGGCCCGTGGGAAGCCGCGTCGGAAGTGACACTGGATTTTGGCGGGGTCCCCCTGAATATTCAGGGGACCCCCCCTCTCAAACGCAGACGAGTGGACTATATGAACAATTTTTCTCATGCCAAGAAAGTAATGTTTATGCCTCCTCCTCTGTGTACACCAGTGCCTGTATTAAAGAGTATGTTGATGAAACAATGCCTGTTTATTTCAACCCCTCCTGCATTAGTACAGATGACCCCATTTTGCATGAAAACAGCCAGTGTAGAGAAGTCCAGGCAGGAAATTCTTTCCACTCAGAAATTAACGCTTTATCCAGTCATGCAGACAGGTCACAAGCGAATGGTTTCTCCTCCATGCAAAATGTTCCCAAGCACGTTAGATCCTATTCACAATGGTTTAGTTTCTCATCTGTGCAATACTCCTCTGTCTCCACTGAGCGGCACTGCAATGCCGAGTTTAGTCCAGAGCAGGGGTTTGGTGCTAACGTCAGGGAAGAAGTCAGCACATTACAACAGCCAGGGTCGGCCTCGTCTTCCCCGCGGGAAGCATATAAAGGCCTTAGAACAGGTATTAAACGTAGACAAACTTCCCCATGCCGGGGATTATGTTTCTTATGCAATAAACCCTGTCCCCTGGGTTCTACGTTATGTGTCCCCTGCATCTTTAACGAGCGGGGCTATGAGGGCGTTACGTTTCCGGCCGCCACCGGATACGGAAATGAGCGTACCGGATACGGAAACGCTATCCCCGGCCGGAACCCTACGCTTTCCAGCGCAGTGGCCACCGGATACGGAAACGCTCTCCCCGGCAGGAACCCTACGCTTTCCAGCGCAGTGGCCACCGGATACGGAAACGTACTCCCTGGATGCGGAACCTCTCGGTCCCGCTCTTCCTCTCCCTCGCGACCCAGTAGTCCCGCTGGTGCGGTACAACCCCAAGGCTTCTCCTTTGCTCAACAACACGCTAGCACGGTGTGCGGAGCATTGGAAACGTTGCAATCCGAATCAGTGGGTGTTTCGGACAGTGACACGGGGCTACAGACTACAGTTCGCGGAAATACCCTCCCTCTCCAGCAAGGTTATTTACACTCGAGCCCGTGGCTTGAAAGCGGATGCCTTGAGAGAGGAGATAAGCTCACTATTGCACAAGGGCGCTATAGTGGAGCTGGCGCGAGACCAGAGCCGTTTAGGCTTCTGGAGCCGCTATTTTCTGGTTCAGAAAAAAGGGGGGGGGGGGCTACATCCGATTATGGACTTACGTGCTCTGAACAAGCACTTGAAAAAGTTCAAATTCAGGATGTTGACATCAGAGGCCCTGATGAAATCAGTGAGGCAGGGGGATTTCCACTGTTCAGTGGACCTGAAGGACGCTTATCAGCACGTCCTTATTTATCCCCCCCACAGGAAGTTCCTGCGGTTCGCCTTCGAGGGGCGCTTGTACGAGTACACGGTCCTCCCCTTCGGCCTTTCCCTGAGCCCTTTCCAGCGGTGGGCTCTGGCGCTCAGGATGCCTTCCCTGCAAGGGTACAGGAAAGTGGTGGTCAGTCAGGTCTGTTTGGACGCTCTAGTCCCTTGGAGGGACCAGGCGTTACTGACGAGTGGAGTCTCCATGGGCGAGGTGGTGTCACGCAAGGTGATTACCACAGACGCCAGCCGCTCGGGGTGGGGCGCCACCCACGAGGGGCGTTCAGCCAGGGGTCTCTGGACCCCGGCCATGTGGAAGTACCACATCAACTACCTGGAGTTAATGGCGATCTACTTGGCGCTCAAGCAGTTCGAACCGTTCCTCAGGGGTCGTCATGTCCTAGTCAGGACAGACAGCACGGCGGCCATGTATTATCTCAACAAACAGGGCGGCCTCTCCTCGCGCACTTTGGACCAGCTGGCGCGCGAGATGACGCTCTGGTGCGTACCGCGCCTGAGGTCCATCAGAGCCTCCCATGTACCAGGTCTTCAGAACGGCGGCGCCGATCTGTTGTCCAGGGGGGAGCCTCGCTACGAGGATTGGTCTCTCCACCCGGCGGTGGTGAGACAGATCTTCTCCAGGTTCGGTCAGCCTCGGGTCGATCTCTTTGCCTCCCAGGAGAACGCGAAGTGCCCCCTCTACTTCTCAGTGAGGGGACCTTCTCCTCTGGGGGTGGACGCATTTGCTCACGAGTGGCCGGAGGGCCTTCTCTATGCGTTTCCACCCCTGGAACTGATCCTTCCCACTCTGGAGAGGATCAGGTGTTCCAACCTGGGGCTGCTTCTCGTGGCACCATCCAGGGGAGTGTGGAGGTCTGTGATCACCCCACTGCTCTTTCGGTCCCCCTGGCAGCTCCCCTTGCACAGGGATCTGCTGCGCCAGGCGGGGGACGAGATTTTCCATCCCAACCCCCAGGTCCTAGACCTGTGGGTTTGGCCCGTGAGAGGGAGAACCTGCTAGCTGCAGGCTTCTCACCAGGGGTTGTAGCCACCATTCAGAGTGCTAGAGCCCCCTCCACTAGGGCGGTGTACGATGGAAGATGGAATGCTTTCCTGGACTGGTGTGAGCTACAGGAGCCACCTGTGGTGGCTCACTTGGCGTCAGCCCAGAAGGTGTTAGATTTTTTGCAAGACCGCCTGGACCTTGGTCTGGCGTTCTCCACGCTGAGGGGTTATTTAGCGGCTATTGATGCCTGCCACCTGGGGGTGTCAGGCAAAGGCCTATCTAAAGTCCCTGAGGTGGTCAAGTTCATGCATGGTGTCGACCATTTGAGACCTGTGACTAGAGCCTTGTTCCCTACTTGGGATCTGCAGGTGGTTCTTGAGGGCCTTTGTAAGGCACCATTTGAACCGCTTGAAAGGGCCTCTTTGAAGCATTTGAGCTTCAAGACGGCTCTTCTGTTGGCTTTGTCTACAGCCAAACGAGTGAGCGACCTTCATGTGCTCTCTGTGAGCCCTGATAGTATGAGGTTTCTCAATAATGACTCCAAGGTTCTTCTTAAACCTCATTTGAGTTTTACTCCCAAGAACCGGGTGGTCCCGAAGGATCCTGTTGTTTTGACTGCTTTTCACCCTCCTCCGTTTGCATCGGAGGAGGATAGGCGTCTACATTGTCTTTGTCCTGTAAGGGCCTTGAAGGCCTACTGTGACAGGACGGTGGATAGCAGGTCTACTTCTCAGCTTTTCGTGGTCATGAATGCCCGTCAGCGAAAAGCAGTGTCCAAACTAGGGTTGGACACGGTAACCGCCGTACCGCCGTACCGCGGTAAACCGAGGTCTACCGCGGTGTCAGTGTGCTTACCGCGGTAAAAAAAGACAAAAAAAAGTCTATTTTTTATTGGAAAACAAGCGAGTTTTAAAACAGGGGAGAAGCGAGGACCGCATGCGCTCCATGCCGCTCTGCTCTGGGCCGTGTACCACAGTTTGGAAGCCACATACGTCACTCTCACTCAGACACAGACAGTCACTCCTGCAGCTGCCTGCGTAGAGGAGTACAGAGCAGCGTAAACTTTCTTTGTAATCCACTCGACACAAGGATGTTAATACATACCTTGTGTTGTGGCATATCTTTTTTTATTCATACGGATTACTGGCGGAGCGCGGGCCGCGTGGACTAAAGCCGAAAATGAAACTATTTTACTTTTTCCATCGCGTCGCACGTTGTGCCCGTTCGGCGGCGCGTCGGAGATTTTATAACCTTTTCTGTCAAGTCTTGTAACTAAAACCTGTATATAGCAGCACTCAATCACTGCGATTTGAGAGTTGAGACGTGACGTGAGTTTACAGAATCACTGTACACGATCTGACTACCCTTCCTCTTCTTGTTTGTTCACACAGCTGTTTGTGTCTGAAAAGCCTACTAGCTAGCCTACGTTACTATGGTAACCCGACAGTGCAGATCTAAAAGCTCAGAACGCGTCGCGGATGCAATGTGTTGTGAGCTTGTAGATCTGCTCCTTTCAAAGCCATACCCGCTGTGCTGTACGGAGAAGTATAACTCGGGCGGTCAGGCTGTGTCGCCTCTCCACTGTGGAGAGGCGACTTTAGGGAAGATGATTGCAATATTTTGGCTTATCGCCGAACCTTAATTAATAGATACGGGGGTGCGGTAATTACCGCAGTACCGTCGGTAAATGGGAAGACGGTAATCGCGGTAACAAAATGTCGATACCGCCCCAGGCCTAGTCCAAACCCACTCTGTCGAGATGGATTGTGGATGCTATTAAGTTGGCTTACGCCCGTGCGGGGTCTGGAGTGCCGGAAGCACTTAAGGCCCATAGCACTAGGGGTGTGTCGACTTCTTGGGCCTTGTCCAAAGGTGTCTCGATTAGTGAGATTTGTGCAGCGGCGAATTGGTCTTCGCCGTCCACCTTTGCGACCTACTATCACCTAGACGTTGCGCCTTCTGCCTTGGCGCATGTGGTTCTGGGTGCTGCTGCCCCGTCTACTGTGTAGTGGGGCGGCTCTCCCCTTCCTAGGACAGCGTGCCGCTGTTCCTGGGATTCCGGGGGGGACCCTGAGTTTTTCCCTTATATTACTTAGTATTATGAGGCGGACCCGTGTCTGCTCTTAGTGCATAAGGCAGACTTCGGGCTGTCAGGGTCTCTTTTACTGTCTGAACACGCCCAGGCCCGGTGGGTCTGGGTCGGCCAGTCTCAGGAGGGTTCACGTCGGTTGACGGGGCCTCCTTCCGGGTGTGGTTTGTGTACACGACAGTTCTGTCGGGTCATAGCTTCTCGGGGAGTTTATGAGTCCCAATGGGGGACCTTGTCCGAGAGGTATGAAAATAAACGCATAGGTTCCGAACGGAACCATGTTTATTTAATACCGGAGGACAAGGTCCCCCAGATTTAAGCCCCTCGGTTCGCCTAGTTGCGGGCAGAGGTGTGGCTTTAGAGGACGCTATGATGGCCGGGCTAGCCTTTATACACTCGGGGGCGGCGCCCTTGTTTGTGATTGACAGCCCTTCCGACAATGTAAAATTGACGTACGGGAGCTTATGAGTTTTACTCTGTTGCGCCACTAGGTGGCGCTGTTATCCCAATGGGGGACCTTGTCCTCCGGTATTAAATAAACATGGTTCCGTTCGGAACCTATGCGTTTGACTATATTGAAAAACACTAAGATACATATACAACTGCTATCTCTCCACTACAGAAAAATGTAGCCAGGCTGCAATATGTCTTGCCTACCAAGTGTTGTCCACTAATAATAAATCAGACGTTTTGCCTTGGTATCTGCTCAGACGAATTACTGACAGGCTGTCCATGGCAGCTACGCTATAAGACCTCTATGTGGCCTCTCATTTTCTGCACTTGTTCTGTTTTGTCAGTTATTATGATGAATCGCATTGTTGACAGCGGAAACAGGCCAAAAGGCCTTTGTCCATTTCAGTTGTTTGTGCATGTGTGTGTGTGTGTGTGTGCGTGCGTGCGTGCGTGCGTGCACGTGTGTTTTCCCCGTCTCTCTCAGTCCCTATCTGTCTTCCAAACACTCTTTATCACTTTCTCATTGTCCGTCTCTCTCTCAATTCAATTTCAAATCAAAGGGCAAATCTTTATTGGCATGGGAAACATGTTTACTAGGGGTGTAACGATATAGTAACTCTATTGAAATATCCTTTTTAACTTAAAAAATCGAAGTCGAAATGAAAACAGCTAAAATCGAATCGTATCGTTTTATTTTGTATCGTATCGAATCGGCAGTGCAAACAATCGATTATATCGATACTACCTACTTGTGCATTGTATTTAGCATTTTTAAGAAGAACATTTTTAAAGGAGGGGTTTCATTACTTTTCCCTTCCATATAGCTACACTGGTCTATCGATAAATGTGTGTAATCTCTGGGTTCATGTCAAGGTGCAGGTTTGTCACTATACAATGTCCATGTATTGGGCAGATAATCACTGTGTTTACTTATTTATATCCATAATAATATGTTTCCCTTAAAAACCTGCACTATCCACACCTTTCACGCAGATTTAATTTCTTTGCTAAATAGTTACTATATCGATTTTAAATCATTAAATCGAATCGTATCGTATTGCCATGAATTAACCAAAATCGTCCATGTATCGTATCGTCAACCATGTATCGTGATATGTATCGAATCGCTAATAAAATGTATCGTTACACCCCTAATGTTTACATTGTCAAAGCAAGTGTGGGGAAAACGAATCCCCCCCCCCCTCTCTCTCTCTCTTCTATTTGGCTCCAGATCACACCACTGCAGGCACTGTTTACACAGACACATTCTCCCCAACCTTGTAAGGACTTCCTGCAGTTGGCCTCTCATGTCAGCGGTGACACGCCCTCTCCTCCGATACTCATCTTAGCTGTCTCAGAGCGCGCACACAGCGGATCAGCCAATGCATAACAACATGCACAGTATTTTACCAAGCGCTTGTGGTCCATTGCACAATTCCTGGTTGTCCTGGAGAATTGTTTATCTTTGAGCGGTGCTCCTGGAAGGAGCTAAGCTCCAACATCTGGCTTTGTCCAGGCTTTGACGCATGGCCTACATCTTGGCCCACGGGGAGGTGATATAATTAGAGAAGCATTGTGGATTAACAACCTTGACACATTAGAACCTAATGGTCTAAATGAAGAACTAAGCTTATCATGCTTTTTATAGACAGTCCCTGAGGCATTCTTCCCTGTACTCTGTGTGTGCTCTGTATGCATTATTTTTAAATGTTTTTATTGGCTTAACATTGTTGGCCCCTATGAATGTATGTACATGCACTGTGTTTTCATCAACAACGTGTCATACTGCAATATGTTGTGAGGTGCTATTTTCAGTGTGCAACAATGGCACGCAAGCACATCCGACTTTGATATAAACATTTAAAATATCATATCAACACCTTTTTTAAATAAAATACAAATGACTGGTTTATGCCTTCTTATCTGTGTGTACTGTATATACAATTGCTGGGACTCTGGGGAGGGGGGATGTGTGAGGAGTGTTAGAAATATGCTGGTGGCCAGAGTTTACAAAAGGTTGAGAAACACTGTCCCATACAAAACATTCACACTCACACTCTTGCCAATAACTTCTTTGACCAATACATCCCATACCTTCACTCTTGGCAGTATCTTGAGGATTTCATATACGACCGATTCACCCCACACCTTCAATCATGGTCGTAATTTAAGCACTTTTATGGCTGATACAGGCGGGTGAACGAAACAGAATATCACCCTCACTCTTGGCAGCATCTAAAGCACTTCAGTGACCTTATAATCTTTCTGTAGTTATTCACAGCCATCAGTAGGTAGGTCAGGTGTCTGGCTTCATGTCCAGAAAATGCAAGGGTGATGTTCATGCTAGCTGGGCTATGATGGACTGGGGGCCTGTCCAGAGCATATCACTTCGATTTGGATGTGCCAGTATTTTTTCCGTTAAACAAAGAACTGAACTAATAGTTTTTGAAGGAAGAATGATTAAAAGTCATTGTGCGGCTTAAGTCGCACTCCAAACCAAGCCAGTAATTTTGGTGCAGTCAAGGACTCAAGACCAGAATTTCAACAACCACTTTAATACAATTACGTCAGGCTACTTACGATCACTTTCAGAATATATCAAGGATTAAAGGGCTTAAAAACAAAACAAATCAATGCATTTATCTTCAGTAGTCTCAACTGGAAAGGTGTCTTTAAAGGTCTGCCTAAAAAAACATCTATCAGACAGCTACAATTGATTCAGAACACTGCACATGTCGTTACTAATACTAAGAAAGTGGAACACTTATTTATTTATAATATGCATTTCAGATTTTGTACATCGTAAACCATCCAGACCTCTCAGGTCATCTGGGACAGGTCTGCTTTCTCTCCTCAGTCAAAACTAAACGTGAGGAAAAGGTTTTGAATGCACCACATATCTGGAACAAACTCACAGAAAACTACAGGTCTTCTCTGTTCTTTCAAATCAAAGCTGAGAGCTTTCTTCTTATTTTCTAATGTCTTAATTTAGCACTTTTTGTGAAAACATTTTTAATTGCCTTGTTGGAATGTACTACCAGTATATACTGTACAAATACACTTGTTTCGTTCCCACTGGTTTAGGCATCAAGTCAGTCCTGGATTGAATGAAGTGGTTGTGTGAAATTAATGAACCAATGAATTAATCCTATTTGGCCATCAGTCAGGTAGTAGAGCCTTATCAGAGGCTACTATCCAGTATAAGCCCCTTATATTTTGATCTCACAGGAGGTAATTAGTCTCTTAGGCATTGCACAGGATGTGCATGATGTTGCAATGTTGCTAATCAAAAATGCATGCGTGAGCCAATAACCCTGGGTTTTCACTGTGTTAAATCAAATTCAAAGTAAACCTAATTGGCTCTCTTCCTTTAACTTATGGAGTGTAAGATGTAATACATTTATTTATCTTGAGATTCCTTAATATCCAACATCACCTTTAGTAGTAATGATGGCATTATGGAACAGGTTGTCAATCTCTATGAAATGCCTGGATTGCCCGGAGATCATCTTTAGACGGTTACTCCCACTCATGAGAATATTTCTCAGTTTGTGAGCATGTGATGGTGTTGGCATAGTGCATTAAACATACATGACAACCTGGAGGCTCTCACCCCATACTTGACTGTAGTGTGGAACCAGGCCTTTCCTTCAGGTTAGGTAAAGTTCACCCATGAGCACACCTACCATGCCGCGGATCAAAGGAGATCCAGTCAAGGGGAAGACTTGATCGATTTTCTGTCACTAAAGTATAGCGGGTTCTGTGTCACTCGGGCTGAACTTCAGCCAACTTCATCTGCCAACATGGATTCCTATGAACATCAGGTTCGCTGAACATAAAATGGTTTGGGGAGCCTGGAGCAACAAAAAGGTAAACACAGAGAGATGGACCGTCCAAAGAGATTGAATCTGACATTTGATATCAGATGAAAGTCGGGAACAACAGTCAGGCTTTTGCCATTCAGTTGCACTCCCAACCCTGCTTTGCCAAAGATACTTCTAGTCGACTGGATAAAAGGTTATTTCAATGATAAACCTAATATATATATATATACTGTAGCACCCACTTTCTCTTCACCAGCACTTTATTTCACACCATGCTTGATTTCAGACCCATGGCTGCTCACTCTCTTCACACCACCAAGTCAAATGATGCTGGGTAGCTTGAGCTGACATGGGGTTTTAAAGGCTAAGCAACAACAGCCTGGGGTAACAGCAGAGGTCAGATGTGACATTTAATTTTGGAGTTTGGGAACATGCATCAGTTAACCAGTTAAAAGCCCCCTCCCTTTTTCCCTCTACACCACATTTCTGAAATATCCGGTCTACAAGCACGTTACAACACTTTTAGACAGGCTATTTTCTCCAAATGTTCGTCTATTATGCCACCAGATATGAATTATGGATTATGGTTAAGGTAGTGTTCTGGTATATCAAACATATAATTTTCCAAATGTCTGTCTGTCTGTCTGTCTGTCTGTCTGAGTGTCTGTCTGTCTGAGTGAGTGTCTGTCACAGCGTTTCTCCTCAGTGGCTGGAGCAATTGATCTGAAATCGCATCACCATTAGCATATGAACACACCTAACATAACTGTGAAGCCCGTTTGTCACTTTCACAAATCCTATGCTATATATTAGCATTTGTATGGTGTATCTATATCTATTCTGCATCTAGCTTGAGGCATATCTATTCTGCATCTAGCATGAGGCAACATGTTTAACCAGCTCTTGTGTGTGTGTGTGTGTGTGTGTGTGTGTGTGTGTGTGTGTGTGTGTGTGTGTGTGTGTGTGTGTGTGTGTGTGTGTGTTAGCATTTGTATGGTGTATCTATATCTATTCTGCATCTAGCTTGAGGCATATCTATTCTGCATCTAGCATGAGGCAACATGTTTAACCAGCTCTGTGTGTGTGTGTGTGTGTGTGTGTGTGTGTGTGTGTGTGTGTGTGTGTGTGTGTGTGTGTGTGTGTGTGTGTGTGTGTGTGTGTGTGCAGGCGGGTGGGCGGGCGGGCGGGCGGGCGGGCGGTCTGTTGTCAGGCCCTGTTACAGATGTTGTCCAAAAATCATGCAGATCGGTACACAGTAAACGAAACGGGTATTTCTTACATTGATGCTCCTACATATTATCATGCAAGCACCAGTTAAAGTTACTTTCCATCCCTCATATACTGTGTGCAGTGCACATCCCATAACCCACACACTGCACATCATTTCAGAGCTCATATCTTTGAACGGGTAAGGGCTAGTTTAGATAATTGACTACAACATTAGTGACTCACTAAACTGCAGATTGAATAATTAGGTACACACACACACACACACACACACACACACACACACACACACACACACACACACACACACACACACACAGTACATACATAGATACATACCGGTATATACTGTACAGTACATATACAAAGAAGTTGTACAAGTTATTCTTTCCTAGCATCCATCTCGCCACATGCTGACACACTTGACATGTCTAAGAATGGAAAATATGACTTGCCATGGCTCTTAGACTGAAATAAATGAAATATTCCATTTGAGTTTGCCAACTGTCAAAATGTTGGGCAGCCTGCGATGACACTGATGTTTCAGGGGATAAACAATATCAACAACAACCTAGCTCACTAATGGAGGTCAGATGTGACACTTGATTTCAAAGTCAGAAAACAACAAAAGTTAACAACATAGAACAGTGAAGTTGATTTATAGCTGTATATAAAGTGTGCAGAGTATCGGAAACATCCGCTTGTTGCCATGAAAACGACTCTCCAGGGAAGCAGTCGTGGCTCAGGAGGTAGAGTAGTGGCTGCTTGGGAAACGGAAGGTTGCCAGTTGGATCTCCTGCTCCCCTGAGTTGGCATTAAAGTGTCCGTGAGCAATACACTGAACCACAAACTGCTCCCAATGAGCAATTGTGCCTTGCATAGTTGCATTGTTTCTTCTGGTGTCAGTGTTTGAATATAGGGAAAATCTTGATAGTCCGACGCCCCATTAGTCCAACTAACGTTAGGGTTAGGTTAGGGTTAGCATTCACCAGCGTCAGCAGGTTAGCATTGACCATTGTCGGCAGGTTAGCATTCACCCGTGTCAGACCAATGGGATATCGGACTAATGACACATCGGAACAAAGCTAGCATAGCTGGGGGCAGAGTCAGCCTAAGGGGTAAACACTGATATGCTCCTATTGGTTAGAATGGGATTTCCGTGTTTTTCAAGGCTTCTATCCTCTGTAAACTACTATTCTCTACGACGTTGCGTTCTAAAACATTATTCATGACTTAATGGCTGTTTTTAAAAAATATTATGGTACATTTAATTGATCATATCTTGTAATAGTGTCTCTACTAGGCGATTGAACACATAAAACATATGATTGTGCATATGTAAACATGTTTTTGTAACACAGAGGGAGAGGGAGTAGATGGAGAGAGAGAGAAACAGATCTCCGATCTCAGTAGTGCTTGTGTAACTTGACGCATGCAATAAAGACATAAGGATAATCTGACTGATTATAAACCACTTGAACCCCAGCTTCTATATTCTATGCCAGGGGTAACATAAGCAAACAATCTACAAGCTTAAACGCATCGCTTGTAGATTTTTGGCACTCATAGATTGGCAAAAAGAGATTTGGTGTAGACTGAATAGGCGGCCAAAGTAAAGAGCAAAGTTGGGTCCCGATTTATTCCAGAGGTTAAGAGGTTTCGCGTAGGCAGATAGAGTAGGCTATACGAGGTGGCGAGGTAGCCTGCAGCTAGCATTATATAGCCATTCATGATAGTCTAATTATCTTAAAATAGGTCAACTTTCGGAGGGCGAGTGAACGATTGCGTTCCAGATGTCTGATGGATTTTTCTTGGCTCTCAATGTCTCCATCGTCCAAAAAAACACTCTGAACGTGATTCAAACGATAGTTATACATTACAATTACACTGTATTAACTCTAGGGGGAAGAGCTGTTTGTTTCCCCCCCCAAGCTAAAACCAGATGTGACGTTTATGGGCGTTCCTTTCTATCTCTGTGTGTATGTATAGCAAGTGGCAGACCTGCTATTTAGACTTTGAGCACTGACATAATCCTGTGTTGTTGTTCGTGTGTGTATAAAATAAAGTGCAGACTCTTTAATTACAAAACTGTCTCAGTTGTGTGGACATTGGACAAGAACCCACAGTAGCCCTCAGTGTGCTACAGTGACATAATGACCATGAGCAGATGGGGCCTTTTACACAGTTATGTGGCCAACTGGCCATTCTCATGCAGCTTTTCCTCTTTAGTGGGCTGTTATTATCATTCATAAATTGCTCATGACTATTGGCATATGCAGGGACTGACAAAGCAGATTTTTCTTTATACTTTCCCCAAGGTAGGGCAATAGATTGGGACAACTTTAGATACTAACATGCTACACTTTTATCTAGACAACAAAAATGGAATTGCAAAATCATGTAGCTTGTTGCCTCTGGCTATGGGATCTGTAGTTGCGGTCCCATGTACTCAGTCTACATCTCATTGCTTTCAGTCTCATTCTAAGAAGAGTAACAAATCACTGCCATCTCCTGGCTTGAAAACATATTTTAATTCCAAAAATATCAAGAATGAAATAGGCCAGGGTTCATGGGAACATTATGAGCCAATCCATAAAATAAAAACATAATAAAAAAAACAGCTTGTCTTGCTAAAAGGCCATTTCTGTCATCTCTCACTCTCCTATTAGCCGGCCCACCCACCCAGGCAAATGCATCTCTAGTACTCAGGGAGTTTGTTCGAAGGATGCCCTTGGACATGCACAGTATTGATATACACATTTCCTGCAGTGTGTGTGAGTGGTGGTGGTGGTGGTGGCTCACACCTGTGACCTTTTGACTATGGTACAGTCTCTGTTCCGTATCCAAACAGGAAGGACACTCCGCCACCCATATCTATGCCTGATTTTGATGTTGTCGTACATCAGTGTCACATGCATGGCTAGCCAATCTACAAGCTCACAATGCATCGCATCACAACACTCTGTGAGCTTGTAGATTGTCCATTTTCGGTGCATAGACACCGTTGTACGGCGGAGCATAAAATATGCATAAAACAGCTGTGCCCAGCGGAAACCATCCATCACGGACCCGTCATGTAGGGAAAATGAGATAATTGAAGAGGGTCTGGTCTCATCTGCCATGTCAGGGACCGGTAATGAGCAGAGGCTCGAGTCATCACTCCACAGGTTTCACCAGGAGAACGAAATCTATAGGCTATTCATCAAAGGGAGAAATTGGTGGCTTGAGTATCTTTCATTAAAAAAGCATCTCCTTTCTAGAACTGATTTACAGTCTGTAATTAGTCTGTAAATTACTAACTCAGGAGGTCAGGCTTCTCATTTGCATAATCGTTTTAATCAAGGAGAAGAGAGGTGTTTGGACTTACTGCAATGTGAACTAAGTAAGGTATGCTCTGCGATTAGCAGACTTCCACCAGTAAAGCCCTTTTTGCTCGTTCATGTTTTGCGCCCAAAACTGCAGTTGAGCACTTGGCAACTTTTGCTTCAAAAAGCCCTCATGGATGCAATACCTTAATAGCCTGTAGATCTATCCTTTTTGGTAAGCAACTCCATTGCACAATGAAGTATAAATTCAGCTTAATACAACAGCAAAGGAACAACAGCAGGTAGGGTACAACAATATTAAATCATAAATCATATTACTTTTATGGAGAATGGAGCATATTTTTGCAGAAACCCGCAAGAAACCACTCCATTCCCAATAAAAGCAGACTCCACCTTCATAGGTAGTTTTAAACTTTGAAGTCGGGGAAGGTCATAACAAATGCAAAAATCTACAAGCTAAATGACGGTTTTGGCAATAGCAAGATTTGAAATGGCACATCTGTACCATCACGATTACCGGCCTCGACTATGCAGGTGACAGTGCCCTAGTTTCGGACACAGCAGAGAACAGAAGAGAACTGCCAGTGGAAATGGTGCAGGAAGCTTCAATGCCAAGAAAATAAAAGTTATGGCATTTAACACACAGAGGACAAAACCATTGCCACCGCCAGCTCGAGGTAGTCGAGAGCTCACATCCCGTTACCTAGATTTTGTCAATGGAACAGTATCTGCCTGTCACTCGCCTTGCATGGGATGAGGCGAAAATCTGGAAATGTGACAGCGGAGGGAGATGACCTCAATAGGCAGCCGTTCGTGGAGTCAATCTGCTGTACGGGGCCGAGACATGGACGCTCACAGTAAAGGAAAAGGCCCTGGGTTGTGGCTACACAAGAATGCTACGTACGAATGGCACTTGATGTGACATGGGTCACCGACAAGGTCAAAGAGAGAAGGGATGGGGCTAGCTGGACACTGTCAGGCACCTGCAACTGATAGCGAGCAAACTGACACTGTGGGAGCCAACCCAGGAGGGGAAAGAAGACTCTTGCATCGCATTGCAGTTCATTCAAAAATTATATAAAATATTTGGTGAGTGCCTATACTGACACTTGCGTGTGCGCACACACACACGCACGCACACACGCACGCACAGGTAAAAACAATCTCTAGCCCTGCCGGCTATCGAAGACATTCATTAATGTAATTACCATTAACAAATATGCCACGTGGCTCTCTCTTCCCTCTGGCTCAATTTATTTTTGTTTTCGATTTCAGACATCGCTTTAAGATATGTACCAACTTTGTAGGAAATGTCCTATTAGCAAAATACAAGAACATTCATTCTCTGAATTCTCTTCCTTTGATGAGTCCCCTGATTTATGAGCCTTTTTTGTCCATTATCTAACCTGCACTCATGTTGTTTACAATATTTTAATTACATTTCGGGCACATTCTGTCATCCAAGGACAGTTGCAGCCTGTCGGGCATTAGAAGCGATTTTCCTCATTCCTTTGCCAATCGTTGCCACTGCCAGGTAGTGCCAGGGGAAGGGTTCAATTGTAGTTACCATGGTAACAACATCATGGAAATGACCAGCCTGTCATTGTGTTTTTTTTATCGAGTGTTGCCTGTCTGCCGTCCTCCTGTTTTTGTTTTGTTTAGTTTTTGTTCATACCTATTGTCAGGAAATGACGTTAGGAGTCAAGTGCAGGACCTCAGACTCAAATAAAGGCAGGAGATGAGGAATAACTTCACTAACGACACAGGAAAATAACGGTACAAGTTACATACAGACAGAGTACTTTAACATAAATTAGAACCTGACACTAATAAGATTCAGGTCTGAACACAGACAAAAGACACAAGACACGGTAGTAGCCTCGGGAGCTCGTCACCCAACCAGGCTCAGCTGGTCCTCACAGGTGACGGCACTCAGGGCAATCACTCTTCTAGCCACAGAGGAGAGGAGATTGACAGAGGGGAATTAAGAGCAGGGAGGGGGCATAGGAGGGGTGGAGGCAAATCATGGACAAACAGGGAGGGAAAGACACAGACTAGCTACAGTGTAGAGATGAGCGGTGCTGCGGAATAGCATGGGATTTAGAAGCTCACAACGTGCCTTAAGCTCATAGATCTGCATTTTTTTTTAGGTATTTGCATGGTGTAGAGGGAAAACAGGAGGGGACCAAGTACAGAACAACTTTTCGAATGTACAAAATGTATAAAAATCTTTTGAGAATAGCAGCTCTACAAGCTCACAATGCGTCGCATTGCAACGCATTGTGAGCTTGTAGATCACTATTTCAAATGGCCGAAATGTGAATTGGTTAATGTATGGTTTGTGATAATATGTATACGTAAGTAACTAGTAACTAAGGTTTTCAAATAATTGTAGTGGAGTAAAGGTATAATATTTGCCTGACAGTCTGACGTCTCATTACTCTGGCTACTTGGCTGGCTATGCGTGCGGTTAGAGTTAGGTTTAGGTATAGGGTTAGTAATTGGGAGAGTCGGACGACTCTTTTGCGTGTCGGAAGAATAACACGCACCCCTGAGCAGCACCCAGTGGTGAAAAAAACAAGCATAACAAATGAACTTAAAGCACCGTCCAAAAGTAAAAGTAGTCATTATGTTGTTGTTGTTGTTTTTGAGCGGTGGTCACACTGTCTCCTTAGCGTGACCGTGTATGTAGCTACTGTATGCGTCTACAGTACGTGTGTCTGTAGCCTGGCCTACAGAGGTGCTGTTGAGCAGCCTTAAAATGTACACACACACACACACACACACACACACACACACACACAGCTTTGAAATGAATGGACACCACCGCTCAGTTCACACTGGTGTGATTGTTTTACCACTGGGTGCTGCTCAGCAGGGAGAGGAACTGAGAGGAATAGCATGTCCAACTGCATGCGTTACGCCACAAACGCAGCAGTGACAGGAGCTACATGTGAGGGGGAAATGTGGCAATTGTTGGCATAATAAATGGTACATTTATTATGCATTGCATTTGCATTTATATAGTGCCTTTATCCAAAACACTTTACAATGTGCATTACATTCACCCTTTCACAAACACATTCACACACAGCGATGGCAGAGGAAACTGTGCAATGCATCATCCTGCTCATCGGTAGCAGTTTTATCTCCACCCTCCTGAGCCACTGACACCCCCCGATGATGATTAAATTGGGAGAAAAAGGGAAGGCAGGATTTAGTAACTCTCCTTCTGAGTGTTACTACATTAACAAAAAGCTGATCTTCCTAGCTGAGAATATAAACTCTAGGGGTGTGCTGTGAAATCCAGTCATTAGACTGAGTATGATGAGTTCCAAGGGAACACTCTATCATAGATGTGATAACATATGGCAGCTTCCCAATAAGAGCCTTGTAAGATAAATAAATACCTGTCATGTGCCTGTCATGCCATGGTCTCTCAGATGAGACAGAGGAAACCACCATACTTTCCGTCCGTCCGTCCGTCCGTCCTTCCTATCATCCGTCCGTCCGCGTGTTTGTCCTTCCGTTTGTGAAAAGCTAATCTCCGTTCTTCGTTTGCCCGATCGACGTGCAACTGCACAAACACTCACTGGATGTCAGAGCAGAGCCCCAAATTCTTCACATCGGCCTGTCATAGCCCCACCAGGAGGCAGATTTTTGCTAAAATAAAATATTCAATCAATCAATCAATCAATTCAAACACACGCACGCACGCGCAAGAGCATCCACACGTAAAGTACAGATACCCCAAAAAAGAACTTAAGTACTTCTCATCTATCTGAACATCATCAACATTAATCTTTCAGCTTCTACAGATTCCATTCACCTGACCAATAACCTACCTGACCTGACGGAGGTCTGTGCTCTGAGGAGCACATTTTATAGTTCCTTTTAACTTTGATGTAAATAAACGTAGACATGTCATGATCCTATGCAGATCTTTAAAAAGTTGGGATGGCATTAGATATCATTTGCAATGGATAACACATTTTAGGAAGTAGTATCCGTCCCAGCCAGGAAATGGAGGAATGAGAAGTGACAAACATCTCTCCAAGTCCAATTTAACTCACTTAGCGCCGGTCGACTTTTGGATCGACTAGCTCATTATGGACGTCCCTGCAGATCGACTTTAATCGACTTTTATATAAAAGCATTGTTTAAGCTTTTATTTGGGTTAATAGACGGAGCGAAACGGTTAGCTTACCTTCAGCTGGTAATAACACGAGACCGTGAAAAAAAAAAGGATACGATTATGACGTCACCGCTAAACCAGGCCTTCCTGTTTACATTAGCTTCTGCTAGCCGTTAGGCTCAATGCAAACCATCCGACCCTTACGCAGCTTCACTAGGTCGGATTTTGATTCGGAAACTTTCTGTGTGGCGTCTGTATACGTTCCGCTGCCCATACCGATGGTGGTTTTAGACGATCAAGCACAAATTGAACAGGATTGAGCACAGATAGCGGGCCGCGGAGCTCCCATTGTGAGTCAATGGAGCGACGTCACTTTCCCATCCTTTATTCATGGTTTTAAGATGGATTCTTCTGAAGGGTTTAGTGTTACGATGGCGCACTCTAGTGGTCTTTTTGTGGTGGTATATCATCATGGCTTTGAAAACAATGAAATTATACCCTATCATGATGATAAAATATAGCTATTTCCTGGCGTTATTAGCGCACATTCATATTTTAAGTTGGCTGGCAATGGGGTTAACATGTTTAAGAAAAAGGATCCTTCAATATATCCTCTGAAAGAGGCTAGCGATCTATGAGATGAGTGTGTATGTGTGTGTTTGTCTGTCTGTTTTAGTATCAGTTTTTTTGTCCCCATTCGTATCAATGTGACAGCTGACATTTTCCTCGCTAAATTAATTATCTTTTACTGTAACAGGCAAGTAAACAATAACATGTCAGAGCTCATTTTTTGTTAATGATGTGGCTTAAGGCTACAGGTTGCACAGTGACAGAGTGACAGTATAGGAATGCCAAGCAGGTTCATAATGGAAACAAACAGCGAGCATGCTAGCTGCCATACACCTCTACGGGGAAATCAAGGGCAATGAAACCATTGACTCATAAGTGCCCTTTGAGCATAAATAAATGCAAATACTGTATGAATATACGGTAATGACGTCCATCAACTCCCTCCTTCATTCACTGAATACATTATGACTATATGTGACATCCCTTCAAGGAACAGATGGCATACATGTCATGGCAGGCCAGCATATGATGATGATCGATATTCAGAGCTGTGCCTTCCGCTCTTTTGTTTATTCCGAGTGATAGCCCTGTGTTGACGTCCTTCCTGTGAGCTGCTGCCCGCCTTATCAGGGCAAACAACCCCATCTCTCCAATCAGCCTGAGGGAACCTAATCTGACATGAATCATAACATGTTGGCCTTCCAAACAGGTCTTCTTGCGAGCAGTGTGTCTATGATGGATTTGTTGAAAATAGAGACCACAGCTTCTCTTCTGAAGTTTTGATACTTCAACGCATCACGCTGTTGCAAAATAGTCAATCTACAAGCTCACATTGTGCCTGCAGTATTTTCATATTAAGACTTTTTAAAAATCGTTGAAAATGTTTTGCCTAATATCTCACGCCCCAAAATATGGATGCCAGACTGAAATTATATCCACTTTCAAGTCGCTGAAATGTGTGCATGCAATTTATTGTTACCCTCTTTCAAATGGCCCCACAGCAATATGGCTGCTCACATTTGGCTGTTTTCCACTGCAAAGGTTAACACAGAACCTTCCATAGCCTGGAACTGTATTTTTTATGTTTCCATTATAACCAGAAACACCTCTGAAGAGTGAGGTACATCATAAATTAGACATTATGAACAGTCATTATCAGGTCGCACTTGTCGTTTTCTTTAGCATAACAAAGAATAATAAATTACACAGAAATAAATGTGATTTTTATTCATTCTAGTTTGACATACAAACGTGGGCTTCAGAATCATAAATATTGATGTAATGGGGGTTCTTGAAATGAAAATGGCTGAGAATCACTGGGTTAAACTGTAGAATATAATTCATTCACAGAAAATGCAATAACAAAATGGAAACTGGGCTTGGTTTAGAATAGCCTATATTTTGCGCTAAAATAATATATTGAATAACATAAATGTAGGCTAAACATTGTTTCAAAGGTTAGTTTAGCAAGCTAGCCTTGTAGAGATGTGGATGCTCTCCTTCATGGCGAGACATTACAGGACTCTGGAGATAACCAAAGAAAGAGAATGATAGACATCCAGCTCCAGAGGAAACCTGGCAGTCTTATAGTTTGTAACTGGAGTGTGTTATCTCTGCTGTGCACAGGCCAGGGGATGTCTTTAGTTATAAAGTAAGAAACTGTGCTCATTCCATGGTCCTTTTCAAACGCGGCGCAGTGTTTGTTTCGGTACAGCCACATAGCCCAGTCAGATGCACGCTGACTGGGCCAAAACCTGAAGCCGGGCTAACGTTAATGCACATAGAAGCACATTTTCAACAGTCAATTCGCTGGGAGTGACGGTAATGTTACAGGTAATGCAAAACATTTGTTGTGATTCTTCTCATCTTGCAGCGCATCCGAAGTGCGCCATACTGTGTGTGTGTGTGTGTGTGTGTGTGTGTGTGTGTGTGTGTGTGTGTGTGTGTGTGTGTGTTTTATTTAACCAAATATAAACTACTACTACTAAAATACTAAAAAGCTTGTAGATTTTTAGATTTTAGAAATATATAAACTAGTCAGACACCTCAGGGTGACAAGCGAGGTTGCGCCATGTTTTGGCCATCTGGCCAGTGATGTATATTACCAGTTACCCATATATGGAGATCCCTGGTGCCCATATATGGAGATCCATGTACTGTATATGGAGATATGCTGTGAGAGCTCAAACATGCGAAAGTCCTATGATGTCTATGACATCTGACATCATACCCTTTTATGCCCATACATGTGTAACGCTTCTATACCTTTTACTATAGGTAGCGCCCTGTGTTCAAATTTAATTCCCAAGTGCACCTAAAATAAACCACTTAACAACTTCTTCCTCAACAATTGTTTGGCAATTTATTAAACTAAAGAGGAAAAATACGAGTTAGAGAAGAAAAGGATAGGAATCTTAAATCAAAATGTTTGTAGGAAAATAAAATGAAATTACCTTTTAAAGAAAAAACAAAAGTAAAACAGCAACAGGTGTTGTGTTCACACAAATAGGTCTTGTGTCCCTTTTAAAACCTTTTAAGAACCTTTTTAGAAATATGAACTCTTTCACAAAATCAAAAATAAACCATCCATCCATCCATCCATCTTCAACCGCTTATCCGGAATCGGGTCGCGGGGTAACAGTTCCAACTGAGACCTCCAGATTTCCTTATCCTGAGCAACTTCCTCCACTCCCTCAGGGAGTATACCGAGGCGTTCCCAAGCCAGTTTGGAGATATAATCCCTCATCTGGTCTGCCACGGGGTCTCCTCCCATTGGGACGCGCATCGAGGACCTTCCTAGGAAGGCGCTCGGGGGGCATCCGTACTAGATGCCCGAACCACCTAAGCTGACGGCAGCGGTTCTACTCCAAGTCTCTCTCGGGTGACTGAACTTCTCACCCTATCTCTAAGGGAGATACCAGCCACCCGTCTGAGGAAACCCATTTCGGCCGCTTGCACCCGCGACCTTATACTAGGGAGATACCATGCCACCCGTCTGAGGAAACCCATTTCGTCCGCTTGCACCCGCGACCTTATACTTTCGGTCATGACCCACACTTCATGACCATAGGTGAGAGTAGGAACAAAGATTGCTCGGTAGACAGAGAGCTTTGCCTTCCGGCTCAACTCTTTTTTCAGATTATTATTTTTTAAACCAAAATGTACCTTTAACTAATAGAGATTCATTACTTTGTGGGACCACACACACACACACACACACACACACACACACACACACACACACACACACACACACACACACACACACACACACACACACAAATAACAAAGAACAAAACCCCCCGTTGCAGGCCTGGTCGATGCTGGGGATCGTTGTGGATTTAAAATGGTTGAAGCCGCTTAATTCACTCTTGTTGAGCCAAAAATAAAGGGTGAGTACTCACAATATCAGAGTTCAAGGGTTTTCACCTCCAAGCTTTGGGGAGTGACTGGACTGGTGATGGCTAACTAGTGGATTTAATGGAGCAATGTCCTGTCTCCCTCGTTGCCAGAGGAACTACCCGGCTTTATCCTGGTCACCGGGAGCGCTATCTGGGCCCGTTCTAGCAGATCTAGGAGGTCTTGAAGGTCTCTCTTTGCCAACTAGTAGCCAGGCTGGCTAACTGGGTAAGCTGTGTAAACTGACTGGCTAGGCTAACTGCTACTGTAAACACAAACTCAAGCCACTGTGTTTGACTGCTTCTAAACAGTATCTGTGCAGTTACCTACAGCCACTCACTTGCATTGTAGTTTTCTTTAGTCCTTAAAAAATATACAACATTCAGCATTCTTTTCCAAAACACATGTTTTCAACCATTTCTTTGTCTCTGCCAAAATCAAAGTCTCCACTCTCTCACTCACTTCTCCCCCTCTTCTCTTGTCCCACCTTCCTTCCACTCCCAACCAATCACCATGCAGGAAAAAGGATATCACTCTTAACCAACCAATTACATTTCCCCAAAACACTCAAGATAGGTTCTTCTTCTTCTTTTTGATTTTTAACGGCGGTTGGCATCCGGTATATTCGGTGCATTACCGCCCTCTTCTGGTCCCTTTTCATGGACCAGACTACTCAATGTCTATTTCTTCTTTTTTCTTGTCATTCATTTCTGTGAAAACTAAACAGTGTCCACCCGTAGTGCTCCCATTCCAAATATATACATTGTCCATTCAGTGACCCAGAGCGTGAGTCTGAGCCTCCGTGAATTCTTCCCTCAACACACTATCCAGATCCTCCCCAGTGACGTCCATAACATTCAAGAATCTTTTTGCTGCTGCCAATCCTTTCAGACTTTCCCTTTATTTCTACCGCACAGTTGATTACCATCGCTATGAAAGCCAGGAATCGTGTCTTATCCATACATATGTTCTGTCCATTTCCCTTTTCCTCCTCTTCTCTTTTTTCGTCCACTCTCTTTTCCTTGAGTCCCTCCACTCTCTTTACTGCTTCCGCGTACGATACTCTTTTCTCTGATCTCACCCTGTTTACCTTTACCTCCTTAATTGTCCTCGGGCACTTCGCTGCTCCTGCATGATGTTCTCCTCCACAGTACAAACACTCTGCTTCTTGTTCCTTGCACTTTCCTTTGCACCTTTCTTTTCCACACCTCCCACACACTTTGTTGTCCTTGCAGACCGCCGCTACATGACCGAACTGCTGACAGCAATAGCACCTTAACGGAGCTCTCTCATAGGGCCTGACCCGATAGCTCATATATCCAACATATATCCGTTCTGGTAAGTTCCCGTCAAATGTAACACATACTGATTCTGACAACACCCGTTCCCCCTCCTCATACCTTGTCAGCCTTCTTGCTCTACAGACTCCTTCCACCTCCTCCACTTGATCTTGTGACACTGAAAGTGGCACGCCACTTATCACCCCTCTCATTTTTCGCTTACCTCCCAGGATAAATACATCCACTAGGTTCTTATCAAATGTCATCATCTTCATTGCTTTCTCCACCTGGACTCTGTCATTACACTCTATAATCACCAACCCACTCCTGTTGATCCTCACTGACTTCACCCGGCCCACTTCCTTCTCAACAAACTTTCCAATCTTTTGGGCGTCGCTAAAAATCCCGTCCCTTCTTTGCATCGCTCTCATCCCCACAACAAAACTCTCATCTTCATCTTCACTTTCTGAGGTTACTGACGTCGGTCCTTTCTTTCTTTTCTTTTCATTTCTCCGCGCTCTCTGTTCTTCCGAATCCTTTCTTTCATTTCCCAATTCCTCCTCCACCTCCATTTCGAACCTCGCGCCACCGCTGCTAGACCCTCAAGATAGGTTGTACTCTAGCTATACAGTTCAGCACCTGTGGAAAACATTCTCTTAAAGTGACCGAGCAATGTTGCATTGAAATGCACTTTTAACAAAACAAAATGACCCAAAATAAAATATATTAAGTGGCCTGGGGCTACATGGAGATCCCTGTCTGTAGAACCAGCCACACAGATATGGGCTGTCTTGGCCATATATGGATTCTGTTAGTGTGGTATGTGGCCGATGTGGCCTCCATATATAGGCATTCCCATATGAAGTTCTGTTAGATATGGGCTTAATATTGATGACGTCAGGGAACTCCATACAGTATATGGGCATAAAAGGGATTATGTTAGTGTGACATCACAGTGAAGCCAGACTGTGATGTCAGAGCAGGAAACTCATTCTGTTAGAGTGGTAGGCATTCCCATATGAAGTTCTGTTAGATATGGGCTTAATATTGATGACGTCAGGGAACTCCATACAGTATATGGGCATAAAAGGGATTATGTTAGTCTGACATCACAGTGATGTCAGAGCATGATGTCAGAGTGGCAAACCGATAGGTTGTAAAAGAAGTGTACACGTCCAGACGTCCAGACGGATGGAGTCAGCATGTGCCATTTCACATACAAAACTGTATAAGTATAAGTTCTGGCTTAAAGGGATAGTTCACACCAAAATTACCATCGATTACTCACCCCATGGATACTTTTTTGTTTTTGTCACATTCCTAAACCAATAATTTGAGGAGACTCTTTATCTCCATAGGGAACAAAGCAGGCTATTTGTGTCTTCTTAGAGACGCATTGCTGGCCATCAAATTATTGGCTCGGGAATGCGACAAAAACACGTTTTTTTAGGGGGGAACTATCCCTTTAACAGGGCCCAAATTAGGTTCTGAGGACCTTATCTGACACCGAGCTGTAGCATATGGAAACAAACCCTGTGAAATATGTTACACCACACACCATGGTACACTTAGTTCTTGTATAGTTGAAAAGAGCCAATTGTTTCAGCAGGGGTGACCTCTGTGGGAATTCAGCCACTAAACTCTGGCGGTGGTATAATGACATGATTTATCTTCTGTTAACAGAAACTCAGCATGAACCTGCAAATAATTGTATAAAGTATAAAGGTCAGTCAGTGAGACATAATATATGATTTGCCACCATATAGTGAAACAGAAAGAAAAAAAAGTCTAATAGCATATCATTTTACACTTTATTAACTTTAGGATTCATTAGCCTGTGTGGCCTCAAAAAATATCCCTGCATGGTTCACAGCCCCATTTTGGAGAAAACACCTATGGTTGCAAATTTAAAAGCCTCTGAATGTTCCGTCGAACGTCTTTTACTTTTAAAGAATGTCGTTCAGAGAGAGAATGATTATCAACAATCAGGCCTGAAAGTGAGACCACAGCATGAAAATCAATATGGCGTGCATCTGAGAGAAAATTGCGAAATCAATACTACAATCTGCTGGATGGAATGGAAATTTCTCATTATGTTTGTGTGATCAGAATATTTTCTTCCCCTGGTGAGCAATAACTTTACTAATAGATATTTTTTAATGGAACGCTATCTGGCAGAGTGGTAGCACATTTAACATTTATAGTAATCTATTAGAGGACGTCATTCCAGACGATATACAGCATATTGTGGTCAACTTGACATTATATTATACTGTTGCCTAAGGGGATTGACTGGGTTAAACTTGTGTTAAGTGCTACAGTAAGTTGAAGGACAAACCAAGGACTCCAAAGTGCTTCAGGCTATATACTGTAGCATCCAACTGTAGCTAATAGCCTAAGCTCTTTGTTCCCACATAAAGCATCAGTCATGATGCTTTGTATCTAAATTCAGTCACAGCTGTAAAGCCTCCCAACTCACTGAACGTAATAAGTCAAAAGACAAGTCAATATGTGCACTACCCAACGTGGTAGCACTTTATAATAAGGTGCCATTAATAAACACTTATTAACAGTTAATAAGATACTTAATAACTTGTTATTAACTCTAATAAGAACGTTATTAAACCTTAATAAACACATAATAAACTATATAATATGAATCTTATAAACATTAATAAACTACTTATAAGATAGTTATAAACCTTAATATATACTTACTACAGCTTAATAAAAGATTAATAAGAACGTTTTAACAACTTAATTAAACATTTATACGATGCTTAATTATACATTAATAAATAATGTATAAGTCATCTATAAACCTTATTATATGTTTATACATGTTAATAAATTAATAATAAGAAAGTCAAATAACCTTAATTAACACTTAACAAACTACATGAAAAGGTACCTTACTAACGGTTAATTAACAACTTATAATTAACCAATAAACCCTATTATATTTTAATACAGGTTAATAAACCATCTTAATTACTACCAATATTGTATCAACTATTCATAAGATACTTAATTAACAATTAATAATCTACTAATAAGATACTTGTTATATCATAATAAATATTTGTAAATGCATTATGAATACTATATAACAATATATACATTGTTAATTAGATACTTAATTAACAACTGTTGTAAGTGGAATAATATCGTATAAACAATAACAAGTCCTAAATAGATTTCTTATTAACATTGAGACAGTGCATTATTAACAATAATACATTCTTTATTGAGCATTCATTAACACGTTAATTAGGCATTTTGTGGGTACATGTTGTAAAGTGGGAACATGTCTTATAAACATCAACAAATCCTTAATAAAGTGTGTTATTAATGTTGAAACTGTTTTATTTACTTCAACAAATCGTTAATTAGGCATCTATTAACAATTACATTTTGTGGGTACCTGTTAAGTGGGAACACATCGGTCTTATTAACATCAACAAATCCCTAATAACATGTCTTATTAACATTGAACGTGTCTTATTAACATCAACAAATCCTTAATTAGTCATTCAATAACATGTTAATTAGCCATTTTGTTGGTACCTGTTGTAAAGTGGGAACATGTCTTATGAACATCAACAAATCCTTAATAAAGTGTCTTATTAACATTGAACGTGTATTATTAACATCAACAAATCGTTAATTAGTCATTCAATAACATGTTAATTAGGCATTTTGTGGGTACCTGTTGTAAAGTGGGAACATGTCATCAACACATCCTTAATAAAGTGTCTTATTAACATTGAACATGTATTATTAACATCAATAAATCGTTAATTAGGAATTCATTAACACGTTAAATAGGCATTTTGTGGGTACCTGTTGTAAAGTGGGAACATGTCTTATTAACATCAACAAATCCCTAATAAAGTGTCTTATTGACATTGAAAGTGTATTATTAACATCAACAAATCGTTAATTAGGCATTCATTAACACCTTAAATAGGCATTTTCAGCTACATGTTGCAAAGTGGGAACATGTCGGTAAAACATTTATCTTTCTTTTCACTTTAGGTAAATAAAAGGAGGTAATTCATTCTTAAATGAAGGCTGTGCACAAACAGAAGTAGTAATGTTTTGGGGCTAGCGATTCCTTTGCAGCTTATGTAATGTCATTCCAGTTTATGTACAACTTCTTCCTCCTCCTGCCATCGCTTGAAGACGAAGAGCTTGAGGAATTTGAGGCAAAGGTGGTCGAGTAGCTGGACTTTGATGGTGACTTGACAGAGGTTGGAGACTCATTTCTTGATGCTGTAAAAACAAAATGCAAAATGTACGTAAATAGGAGGTTAGGCATGTTAGACATGTTTTGTTCATAAAGTGGTTACAGTGCACTTATTGTAAATAATAATAACAATACATAAGTAAATAAAAAGGAGCAAGCACAGGTCTCCAATGTGATAGGCAAATGTGAAAAGGGTGCCATGTCATCGGCGGCCTGTCATGATTTGAGGCATTTTGTTCCAAAGATGTGTTTTGCTCAAATTGAGCTGCTGGTGGAGCTATAACAGGCCAATGTGAAAAGGGTGGCATTTGTTCCTTGACCTTTTGGGAATGTACGTGAATGTACAAGGCTTTTTTTTTTCAAAACAGACCAATCCTGCAAACTTTAGAAGCCAATCTAAGCCAACTAGGATGGAATATGAATTATCGGAAAGATCATTCTTGATCACTAGCCTATAGCGATACTCGGTACTGATTCCCGTGATTTCTGGAACAAATCTGAAGGAGTAATTAAAAAAAATTGTTTTACAAAAGTCAGCATCCTGGTGGCACTTTAAAAAGATGTGAAAAATGAAGGGCAAAGGTTTTTTTTGGGCTCTTGGGAGTGCGCATACAAAGTTTCCACTGATCGGTGGAGTTATTTGTAAAAACAGAAATCGGCCTGTTATAGCGCCACCATGAGGCTAATTTCAACATTTTTACAGGCATTTCTTCCTCTGCCTAATGGGAATGTGCGTGCAAAATGTCACTTAGATCGCACCCTGTGTTCAAGATTTGAGGCATTTCGTTCAAAAGGGAGCACATTTGCAAAAGCCAGTCAGGATGGAATTTGAAAAATCGGAAAGACCTGTTTTGTTTAAGGACTATAGAGATACCGTGTACCGATTTGTGTGATTTTTGGACAAAATTGTTAGAAGTACTGTCCAAAAATATGTTTTGGACATCCACTGTAAACAATGGAGCGATGGTCCCAAAATGAGTTCTGTTCAACCAATGAGTTCTTTAATCAATCCAGTTTCAGTAGCCCTCCTATTTAATCCTTTTTGGGATGTTGAAGTTATCATCTGCCCATTTGTCAATTTTGTCAAAAGAAATTGGTTGAATAGAACTCATATTTTGGGACCATCGCTCCAATGTTTACAATGGTTTGTAATGCAGGCTGCCACCATGTGTGGTCATGTGATCCAAGATGGCCGCAATGTGAACTAGAAGAAGTGCTCTTCCGAGCACAGGTCTCCACCAGGCCACGCGTCCTGGTGGTGCTATAATAGGCCAATGTAAAAAGGGTGGCATGTGTTCTTCACCAATCTTAGACCTTTCATGGCGCCACCATGAGGCGTATTTGAACATTTTGTAGTGAAATTTCTTCCTTGGCCTTTAGCGAATGTGCATACGCAATTTCATTACAATTGCACGCTGTGTTTGATTTAAGGCATTTTGTTCGAAACAGGTCAATCCTGCAAAGTTTGGAGGCCAATCTTAGCCAATCAGGATGGAATATTTAATATGGGACAGATTCGTCTTGATCATATGACTGTGGAGATACTGTGTACTGATTTGTGTTAATTTTGGGGTAAAATCAGAAGGAGTAATATCCAAAAATGTGTCTTACATAAGTAGGCCTCCTGGTGGCGCTATAAAAGGCTGATGTGAAAAATGTAAGGAAAGGGTTTTCCTTGGCCTATCGGGAGTGCGCTTACAAAGTTTGAAACTGATCGGTGGAGTTATAGGTAAAACCACAAATTGGCCTGTTATAGCGCCACCATGAGGCTGATTTCAAACATTTGAAGTGGCATTTCTTCCTCGGCCTAGTGGGAACGTGTGTGTGCGCGATTTCATGTTAATTGCACTCTGCGTTTGTGATTTGAGGCATTTTGTCCAAAATGGACCAATCTTACAAACTTTGAAAGCCAATATCAGCCAATCAGGATGGAATATGGAAAATCAGACAGATCTGTGTCGATCACATGACTGTAGAGATACTGTCTACCGATTTGCGTGATTTTTGGAAAAAATCTGTAGGAGTAGTGTACAGAAATGTGTTTTGCAAACATCGGCCTCTTGGTGGCGCTAGAACAGGGCTATTTGAAAAATGTGGGGCAGAGGTTCTGAATTGGCATCCAGGGAGTGTGTGTGTGCTCATTTGGCAGTGACCGGGCCAACGGCGCCGGAGATTAGCTGGTAACAAACTCAGAGGACGGACGCACGCACAGACGGACGGACGGACGGACGGACAGACAGACGGACGGACGGACAGGGGCGAAAACGTACTCTCCCCCTGCCTTCGGCTGGTGGAGACAATAAGGTCTATAACAAGCCCATGCAAAACATTGGGGCAGAGGTTCTGCTCTGGCACCCAGGGAATGTGCATGCTCAGTTTAGGCCTGGCAGAGACAAAGGGTTTGCAGAAATCTGCCTCCTGGTGGCACTATAACAGCAGAAGTTCACAGCATTTTTTCTTCTTCACCTTAATTTTTCATCGTCCTGCTGGATGGAAGTGCAGCAGGACCATTTCAGTAGTACATTTTGAAAATGAATATTAATAATAATAATTTATCCAGCAACAATTTCATGGACCCACTGCAGTATCTCCGGACCCCCTGCTAAAGACAGGGGTGTTGCACCAAATTCTGAGCCCTGGGTACAAGGATTCGGGCGGCTGCTAGCTGTGACTTAATAGACTAAGCCCTTATGCTCCCCCCACCTTTTTCTACCTTTGTATTTGATGTTATGCTTTTTCAGCTTTTGAAATTATCCTAGATAAAGTACTATGTTCTATCCGTCTGTCTTTCAATGTTATATGAGATACTTAAAGTGTGGTTCCTGTGGAAATAAGCCTCGGCTTTCTAGGATCTCCTTTTAGTTGACCTTGTACCAGTGATTTGTAAAACTCAAAATGTACAAAATCAATTATTCAAAATCACAATCGGTCACTTTACAAATGTCTTGAACTTAGAAATAACCCATAAATGTCCTATGGTCTTAAAAGTCCAATCCTAGTACCACTGTGTGTGGCAGTAAGTTGTGAGTATTTGTTAAGTTCACTAATTGTCCATCCAGGTAAGGGTTAAGACTGTCAACCATGAATTACAATTCTGTTCCGAAGAATGTTGACAGCCCTAGTATGAATCCAGAGTGATATGCCAATATCACTCAATCCAGTCCAAGTAAAAGACCTGACCTGTTAAACAAGGTCATTATAATCAAATTAGGATCACACTCTTTAAAAGTTTAGAAAATAAAAATAAAATGTTGTCTTCTTCTTAATTCAACTACTGAACGTGTGTTTACAATTATCAGAGTACATAATCAAAACAAAACTATTACTGTCAGAGTTAGTCAGTGGCTGCTACTGCAGTCACAAGCACAGTACAGTTCAACTCACCAAGTCAGACTTCAAACTAATCACAGGGTTCCAGGGATCACCAGGTTTCAAAAAGAATCAAAATACAGCTCTTCTGATCAACCAAACATATCTGTTCACATTCATCAAACTTGTTCTTTCTTAACTCAATCTGTAATCTGTTTGTTTCACATGCTTCTCTCTGCTTCCTTCTCATGTTCTCTCCAGAACATTCTGTGCTCTGCTGCATGCAATTAGCTGAATCACATCACCTGGGCTGGTGGTGTCTTCAAAGAGCAGTCAATTAATTGAGAGACCTCATTGGCCAATTGGTTCATTGGTTGTTCAGAGCACCTCACAGGGCTCTTAAAGGAACAGTACACTACAAGTAGAGGAATGTGAATCAGAATGAAAATAAAACCCATAGTATCTTTACTCTGTACAGTAGTAAAATAGTTTGACAAATCCTATTTAGTGTTCTTCTCTTAAGCTCTTTTTTTAGAGGTTTGTTCACTTTATTTTAACCTGGTTTATGAATCAAGTGCATTCATATTTAGATAAGTACTTGATTCAGTTGTCTATTTTGACCTGGGTTACAAATAGCAGATGTACAAGCTCATGTGCGAGCTTGTAGATCTGTTTTTTTTTTTTTTTTATCGTGAACATTTTTCATGGGGTCTTTAAATATTTCAAATTTCAAACATAAGTTTTTGCAAAACACATGTTTCTATGTCAGTGGTGCTCAAACGTTTCCATGTGAAGAACCCCCAAAATGATATGTATATGGCCACGGACCCCATCTCAAAATATTTAGTTCCAGGGACCCCCCAGAAGCAAAATTTGATCTAAAAATGTTACCTTAAAAAATATCCATATTCAAAGATTTCCACACATTTCATGACTTTTAAAAGAAAACAGATCTGCTGCGAGCTTGTACATCTGCTATTTGTAACCCAGGTCAAAATAGACAACTGAATCAAGTAATTATCTAAATATGAATGCACTTGATTCATAAACCAGGTTAAAATAAAGTGAACAAACCTCTAAAAAAAGAGCACTAAATAGGATTTGTCAAACTATTTTACTACTGTACAGAGTAAAGATACTATGGGTTTTATTTTCATTCTGATTCACATTTATCTACTTGTAGCGTACTGTTCCTTTAAGATCCCTGTGAGGTGCTCTGAACAACCAATGAACCAATTGGCCAATGAGGTCTCTCAATTAATTGACTGCTCTTTGAAGACACCACCAGCCCAGGTGATGTGATTCAGCTAATTGCATGCAGCAGAGCACAGAATGTTCTGGAGAGAGCAGGAGAAGGAAGCAGAGAGAAGCATGTGAAATAAACAGATTACAGATTGAGTTAAGAAAGAACAAGTTTGATGAATGTGAACAGATATGTTTGGTTGATCAGAAGAGCTATATTTTGATTCTTTTTGAAACCTGGTGATCCCTGGAACCCTGTGATGATTCTGTGATTAGTTTGAAGTCTGACTTGGTGAGTTGAACTGTACTGTGCTTGTGACTGCAGTAGCAGCCACTGACTAACTTTGACAGTAATAGTTTTGTTTTGATTATGTACTCTGATAATTGTAAACACACGTTCAGTAGTTGAATTAAGAAGAAGACAATGTTTTATTTTTATTTTCTAAACTTTTAAAGAGTGTGATCCTAATTTGATTATAATGACCCTGTTTTATAAACAGGTCAGGTCTTTTATAGTGTGGTACGATGTGTACTTCCGTAGGATTTTTGTGCCAAAATTGATTTTTTTTTGCAGAACTTGGTTCTATAGAGTCCAAACTATGAGAAAATGATGGGTGTATAATTTTCCGGACCCCCACCCCCTTTCTGGGGGTCATCTATTTTAGGACCTCCCACAACAGTACACCAGCCAGTTAATGTCCAATTTTCTTAATATTAGAGTTGTTTTGTAAGTTTTAAAACATTCTGAGTTCATTTATTACACTTTTGAAGCAGCCAGAATAACCTTTCTGACTTTTGGTTGGGGTCTTTCCTCACCTGGGACCCCCGGAATGACCCCTGTGCCTATCTCAGTAATCGTTCTGCTCCTGCTCCAGAACGATGTCATATTAGGACATAATTGAAGCATAAAAGTCTTTGTAGCTGGGCTCTGAAAACTAAAATGAGTAGTAGCAAATACCAGGGGTCTTCCACAGGGGGTTCGGGACCCCTAGGGGGTCCTCAGAGTTACTATAAAGTGTAATTCTAAGGATTTTTTTGCTAAAATGTATTGTTCTGCTGCTTTGGCTTTTATAGGGACCAAACTGTCAGGAAATGATGCGTATCACATTTTTCCGACCCCTGCCCCCTTTCTGGGGGGTCATCTATTTTAGGACCTCCCAGTACAGTACACCAGCCAGTTAATGTCCAATTTTCATAATATTAGAGTTGTTTTGTAGGATTTAAAACATTCTAAGTTCATATATTGCACTTTTGAAGCAGCCAGAATAACCTTTCTCTCCTCACCTGGGACCCCAGAATGACCCCTGTGCCTATCTCAGTACTCATTACAGTCATTGCTCTGTTTCTGCTCCAGAACAGTGTCAAATTAGATCATAATTAAAGCATAAAAGCTTTTGTAGCTGGGCTCTGACAACAAAGATTAGTAGCTAATACCAGGGGTCTTCCACAGGGGGTCCGAGACCCCCAGGGATCCTCAGAGTTACTACAGGGGGCCAGCCAAATCTCTGGTCACCCCAACCTCCCAGTCAGCCAAGACATTTGACTGGAAGCTCAGGGCAATTTGTCAGGTATCATTTATACTGCATTGTGATGTAGTTGGCATTGAGGATATGTGGTAGCAGTGCAGCTCCAAGTTCTTTGACTGAAATCCCATCCCATATGAGTTATCGCAGATGAAGGGTTGTTGGACCAAAGTGCTCCAATGACTCCAATGTTGATGGTTGTAAGTGCCTTGCCCAGCCCTGAGGCTCATAGGGCAGGAGCCTATGTCCTGTTTCTGTAGAGTGAGGCAGCTTGATGTACAAGTACCCCTGGACAGTGGACATAATAATAGTTTGTCACTGTCAGGAGTGACATCTGCCCACGTCATCCTTTCATCATTCACTCCCTATTTAAGTGAATTATCTTCATTAAGTTTCCAGTTCGGTTATTATTTGTATTTGCTTATAATATAATTGTAATTACCTTCTAAGAAGTTATCTTGGACCAAGATACTAACCAACTGGGAAAGAGTCGAGCTATATCTAATTTAGCTCTAAACCTCAGCAAACCCAACTACCAAATAGGATAAACCAAGGTTGCACCTGTGGATTACTATACCAAAACTAAACCCTAACAGAATAACCGAACTAAGAATTATCCGCAGCGACCTATGATGGCTTTCTTAAAGAGTTTAGCTTCTGACTCAGTAACAGGACCAACTTCCGGTACTCAAATCAAGACAGAGGGGGCGGAATCCAGGATTGACGCTCCTATCAAGACGGAGGGGCCGGATTCTGGATTGGTTCAAGACCGGCAATTCCTGTCGGAGTCCAAGGTTGAAACTACCATCACACCGATCAAGACAGAAGGAACAGGACCCAGGATTGATTCGGGGCCGGAAGCTTCACCTTCCTGCTCTCCTTCCTTCCGCTATTCCTCTTCGCGTGTGAAGGCCCGGGATGCTCTTGGTGAGCACCAAGCTTTGATCAATGACCTTGAGACCAGACTTGCTGTCCTTAAACGCAGAGAAGCGCTCATTTTGCAACTAGATCGAGTCAGTCAGGAACTGGCTTCTTTGCCGGCAATTGACGGTGATCTTGATGGTGTTCATGACATATTGCCTTCCCTTTCCTTGGAAGAATTTTTTCAGCCTTTGATGCTGAGGTCCCATTTTCAGAATCTTTAGTATGACCCAGCTGGGGATCGAACCCCAAGTTACCTCCCAGTCTCAGGAGGAATGGAACCCTTGCCAAGGTATGTTCCAGTTAGGTGTCTTGCCCTCCCTACTCCAAAGGCAATACTTGAGCTCATCAAATGTGCGCAAGCAATAACCTGCCATGCACTCCTCTCTGCAAATTATATGGTGGAAACTGTCAACTCTATCAGGCAGGACATTCAACATGACTGTGTAATGGACATGTTGTTCTACGTGGCCAAAGTAAGAAGTTGCAATACTTTCTTGTAATCCCTGCAGTAACACCTGTGAATTATAACTGTTATTGCGACCATAGGTCGCAAGTTTACTACAAAAACCGACACATCTTGTCTGTGTATCTCTGTCTATCTGTCTGTCTGAAGGTCACACCTGACACTGTGGTTCCACTGACACATCACTGTGACATCACAGGTTATATCACAGGTGACCTATTTAAATGTAAAAGTACATATAGGGGCATTCCCCAGAATTCCTGTTTATACCCATGAAGATCCCTGATGTCATCCATATATATCTCTGGCCAGATGGCCAAGACATGGCCCATATCTGTGTGGCTGGTTCAGATAGGGATCTCCATGTATGGGCATAAAAGGGATTGTATGTTGTGATGTCATGGGAACCACTCTAACATAATCCCTTTTATGCCCATATATGGAGATCCCTGATGTCATCAATATTAAGCCCATATCTAACAGGACTTCATATGAGAATGCCCATATATGGAGGAAGACAGCCCATATCTGTAGGGCTGGTTCAGAGAACTTCAGACAGGGATCTCCATGTATGGGCATAAAAGGGATGTACCATCAGTACATGGATCTCCATGGGTTCCAGGGGTCTCCATATATAGGTAACTGGTCCGATATACATCACTGGCCAGATAGCCAAGAATTGTCCATCTGTCCATAAACCATCAAGTACACTTCATAAACCAAGGAGAATAATATTCAAAAATAGTTAGCACATTGCAGAAATGGTTGCTGAAATAACCATTTGGCTGCCCCCCTGTAGTAACTCTGATGACATCTGGGGGTCCCGGACCCCCTGTGGAAGACCCCTGGTATTAGCTACAAATTTTTTGTTGTCAGAACCCAGATACAAAAGCTTTTATGCTTTAATTATGATCTAATTTGACACTGTTCTGGAGCAGAAACAGAGCAAGGACTGTAATGAGTACTGAGATAGGCACAGGGGTCATTCCGGGGGTCCCAGGTGAGGAGAGACCATAAACAAAAGTCAGAAAGGTTATTCTGGCTGCTTCAAAAGTGCAATATATGAACTTAGAATGTTTTAAATCCTACAAAACAACTCTAATATTATGAAAACTGGACATTAACTGGCTGGTGTACTGTTCTGGGAGGCCCTAAAATAGATGACCCCCCAGAAAGGGGGCAGGGGTCGGAAAAGTGTGATATGCATCATTTTCTGACAGTTTGGTCCCTATAAAAGCCAAAGCAGCAGAACAATACATTTTAGCAAAAAAATCCTTAGAATTACACTTTGTAGTAACTCTGAGGACCCCCTAGGGGTCCCGAACCCCCTGTGGAAGACCCCTGGTATTTGCTACTACTCATTTTAGTTTTCAGAGCCCAGCTACAAAGACTTTTATGCTTCAATTATGTCCTAATATGACATTGTTCTGGAGCAGGAGCAGAACGATTACTGAGATAGGCACAGGGGTCATTCCGGGGGCCCCAGGTGAGGAAAGACCCCAAACAAAAGTCAGAAAGGTTATTCTGGCTGCCTCAAAAGTGTAATAAATGAACTCAGAATGTTTTAAAACCTACAAAACAACTCTAATATTAAGACAATTTGACATTTTAACTGACTGGCATACTGTTCTGGGAGGTCCCAAACTAGATGACCCCCAGAAAGGGGGTGGGGGTCCGGAAAACTATACACCCATCATTTTCTCATAGTTTGGACTCTATAGAACCAAGTTCTGCAAAAAAATCAATTTTGGCACGAAAATCCTACGGGAGCTCTTTTTTGGACGCATCGTACCACACTATTACTTGGACTGGATTGAGTGATATTGGCATATCACTCTGGATTCCTACTAGGGCTGTCAACATTCTTCGGAACAAAATTGTAATTCATGGTTGACAGTCTTAACCCTTAACTGGATGGACAATTAGTGAACTTAACAAATACTCACAACTTACTGCCACACACAGTGGTACTAGGATTGGACTTTTAAGACCATAGGACATTTATGGGTTATTTCTAAGTTCAAGACATTTGTAAAGTGACCGATTGTGATTTTGAATACTTGATTTTGTACATTTTGAGTTTTACAAATCACTGGTACAAGGTCAACTAAAAGGAGATCCTAGAAAGCCGAGGCTTATTTCCACAGGAACCACACTTTAAGTATCTCATATAACATTGAAAGACAGACGGATAGAACATAGTACTTTATCTAGGATAATTTCCGAAAAAGCATAACATCAAATACAAAGGTAGAAAAAGGTGGGGGGAGCATAAGGGCTTAGTCTATTAAGTCACAGCTAGCAGCCGCCCGAATCCTTGTACCCAGGGCTCAGAATTTGGTGTGACACCCCTGTCCTCAGCAGGGGGTCCGGAGGTACTGCAGTGGGTCCATGAAATTGTTGCTGGATAAATTATTATTATTAATATTCATTTTCAAAATGTACTACTGAAATGGTCCTGCTGCACTTCCATCCAGCAGGACGATGAAAAATTAAGGTGAAGAAAAAATGCTGTGAACTTCTGCTGTTATAGTGCCACCAGGAGTTCAGATTTCTGCAAACCCTTTGTCTCTGCCAGGCCTAAACTGAGCATGCACATTCCCTGGGTGCCAGAGCAGAACCTCTGCCCCAATGTTTAGCATGGGCTTGTTATAGACCTTATTGTCTCCACCAGCCGAAGGCTGGTGGATCCCTGTTCTAGCGCCACCAAGAGGCCGATGTTGGCAAAAAACATTTCTGTACACTACTCCTACAGATTTTTTCCAAAAATCACGCAAATTGGTAGACAGTATCTCTACAGTCATGGGATCGACACAGATCTGTCTGATTTTCCATATTCCATCCTGATTGGCTGATATTGGCTTTCAAAGTTTGTAAGATTGGTCCATTTTGGACAAAATGCCTCAAATCACAAACGCAGAGTGCAATTAACATGAAATCGCACACACACATTCCCACTAGGCCGAGGAAGAAATGCCACTTCAAATGTTTGAAATCAGCCTCATGGTGGCGCTATAACAGGCCAATTCGTGGTTTTACCTATAACTCCACCGATCAGTTTCAAACTTTGTAAGCGCACTCCCGATAGGCCAAGGAAAAACCCTTTCCTTGCATTTTTCACATCAGCCTTTTATAGCGCCACCAGGAGGCCTACTTATGTAAGACACATTTTTGGATATTACTCCTTCAGATTTTACCCCAAAATTAACACAAATCAGTACACAGTATCTCCACAGTCATATGATCAAGACGGATCTGTCCCATATTAAATATTCAATCCTGATTGGCTAAGATTGGCCTCCAAACTTTGCTGGATTGACCCGTTTCGAACAAAATGCCTTAAATCAAACACAGCGTGCAATTGTAATGAAATTGCGCATGCACATTCGCTAAAGGCCAAGGAAGAAATGACACTACAAAATGTTCAAATAAGCCTCATGGTGGCGCCATGAAAGGTCTAAGATTGGTGAAGAACACATGCCACCCTTTTTACATTGGCCTATTATAGCACCACCAGGACGCGTGGCCTGGTGGAGACCTGTGCTCGGAAGAGCACTTCTTCTAGTTCACATTGCGGCCATCTTGGATCACATGACCACACATGGTGGCAGCCTGCATTACAAACCATTGTAAACAATGGAGCGATGGTCCCAAAATATGAGTTCTATTCAACCAATTTCTTTTGACAAAATTGACAAATTGGCAGATGATAACTTCAACATCCCCAAAAGGATTAAATAGGAGGGCTACTGAAACTGGATTGATTAAAGAACTCATTGGTTGAACAGAACTCATTTTGGGACCATCGCTCCATTGTTTACAGTGGATGTCCAAAAACACATTTTTGGACAGTACTTCTAACAATTTTGTCCAAAAATCACACAAATCGGTACACGGTATCTATAGTCCTTAAACGAAACAGGTCTTTCCGATTTTTCAAATTCCATCCTGACTGGCTTTTGCAAGTGTGCTCCCTTTTGAACTAAATGCCTCAAATCTTGAACACAGGGTGCGATCTAAGTGACATTTTGCACGCACATTCCCATTAGGCAGAGGAAGAAATGCCTGTAAAAATGTTGAAATCAGCCTCATGGTGGCGCTATAACAGGCCGATTTCTGTTTTTACAAATAACTCCACCGATCAGTGGAAACTTTGTATGCGCACTCCCAAGAGCCCAAAAAAAACCCTTTGCCCTTCAATTTTCACCAGGATGCTGACATTTGTAAAATATTTTTTTTTAATTACTCCTTCAGATTTGTTCCAGAAATCACGGGAATCAGTACCGAGTATCGCTATAGGCTAGTGATCAAGAATGATCTTTCCGATAATTCATATTCCATCCTAGTTGGCTTAGATTGGCTTCTAAAGTTTGCAGGATTGGTCTGTTTTGAAGAAAAAAAAAGCCTTGTACATTCACGTACATTCCCAAAAGGTCAAGGAACAAATGCCACCCTTTTCACATTGGCCTGTTATAGCTCCACCAGCAGCTCAATTTGAGCAAAACACATCTTTGGAACAAAATGCCTCAAATCATGACAGGCCGCCGATGACATGGCACCCTTTTCACATTTGCCTATCACATTGGAGACCTGTGCTTGCTCCTTTTTATTTACTTATGTATTGTTATTATTATTTACAATAAGTGCACTGTAACCACTTTATGAACAAAACATGTCTAACATGCCTAACCTCCTATTTACGTACATTTTGCATTTTGTTTTTACAGCATCAAGAAATGAGTCTCCAACCTCTGTCAAGTCACCATCAAAGTCCAGCTACTCGACCACCTTTGCCTCAAATTCCTCAAGCTCTTCGTCTTCAAGCGATGGCAGGAGGAGGAAGAAGTTGTACATAAACTGGAATGACATTACATAAGCTGCAAAGGAATCGCTAGCCCCAAAACATTACTACTTCTGTTTGTGCACAGCCTTCATTTAAGAATGAATTACCTCCTTTTATTTACCTAAAGTGAAAAGAAAGATAAATGTTTTACCGACATGTTCCCACTTTGCAACATGTAGCTGAAAATGCCTATTTAAGGTGTTAATGAATGCCTAATTAACGATTTGTTGATGTTAATAATACACTTTCAATGTCAATAAGACACTTTATTAGGGATTTGTTGATGTTAATAAGACATGTTCCCACTTTACAACAGGTACCCACAAAATGCCTATTTAACGTGTTAATGAATTCCTAATTAACGATTTATTGATGTTAATAATACATGTTCAATGTTAATAAGACACTTTATTAAGGATGTGTTGATGTTCATAAGACATGTACCCACTTTACAACAGGTACCCACAAAATGCCTAATTAACATGTTATTGAATGACTAATTAACGATTTGTTGATGTTAATAATACACGTTCAATGTTAATAAGACACTTTATTAAGGATTTGTTGATGTTCATAAGACATGTTCCCACTTTACAACAGGTACCAACAAAATGGCTAATTAACATGTTATTGAATGACTAATTAAGGATTTGTTGATGTTAATAAGACACGTTCAATGTTAATAAGACATGTTATTAGGGATTTGTTGATGTTAATAAGACCGACGTGTTCCCACTTAACAGGTACCCACAAAATGTAATTGTTAATAGATGCCTAATTAACGATTTGTTGAAGTAAATAAAACAGTTTCAACATTAATAACACACTTTATTAAGGATTTGTTGATGTTTATAAGACATGTTCCCACTTTACAACATGTACCCACAAAATGCCTAATTAACGTGTTAATGAATGCTCAATAAAGAATGTATTATTGTTAATAATGCACTGTCTCAATGTTAATAAGAAATCTATTTAGGACGTGTTATTGTTTATACGATATTATTCCACTTACAACAGTTGTTAATTAAGTATCTAATTAACAATGTATATATTGTTATATAGTATTCATAATGCATTTACAAATATTTATTATGATATAACAAGTATCTTATTAGTAGATTATTAATTGTTAATTAAGTATCTTATGAATAGTTGATACAATATTGGTAGTAATTAAGATGGTTTATTAACCTGTATTAAAATATAATAGGGTTTATTGGTTAATTATAAGTTGTTAATTAACCGTTAGTAAGGTACCTTTTCATGTAGTTTGTTAAGTGTTAATTAAGGTTATTTGACTTTCTTATTATTAATTTATTAACATGTATAAACATATAATAAGGTTTATAGATGACTTATACATTATTTATTAATGTATAATTAAGCATCGTATAAATGTTTAATTAAGTTGTTAAAACGTTCTTATTAATCTTTTATTAAGCTGTAGTAAGTATATATTAAGGTTTATAACTATCTTATAAGTAGTTTATTAACGTTTATAAGATTCATATTATATAGTTTATTATGTGTTTATTAAGGTTTAATAACGTTCTTATTAGAGTTAATAACACGTTATTAAGTATCTTATTAACTGTTAATAAGTGTTTATTAATGGCACCTTATTATAAAGTGCTACCCATAACATTTCTTTGAACCATTAAATGGTAGTCTACAAATAAATTAGGACTTCAACTATCAATTATCTTTGTAGCTTATTCTATGCGTAACTTTTTAGAAGTGCTTTGAATCTGGGCAAACATTATAATAATACAATATATATTTAAGGATAAGGATCCTAATTGAGCCTGATTAACCACTCAAGCCAATTTTATTCTTTGTTGTACAATGGTGCCTTACAAAAAAAGCGAAATTAGCCGATGTTGGCCTACAAGCTCACAGATCAGCTTCTTCTTTAAGCGCTTATTATATTTTTTACCTATAATCAATTCAATCGATTGGTTCGATTAACTATTGCAACCCTAAATTTAATATGAACTCGTTTATTTTTTCATTCGGCAAATCTGAAGCACGTGTCAAAAATTGTATTGCACATTTCAGAGCGGTGGATGAAAGGAAAAGACAGACAGACTTGGACAGCGTTTGGATTGGACTGAGCGGTCTGTGTGACTCACTCAGGTTGACACACTATGTCAAGCCTAATGGAGAATAAAAGCCCTGGAGGACCTGCTGCAGGGCTTTGACTGGCCGCCCTTTGAGGATCGACGCCGCTGTCATCAGAGAACGGAGGAGGAGGGCTGGAGGGGCTTGGGGAAGAGGAGTTGTCTGCGTGGTCACGGCCCACTCGGCCCAATCCGTGTGCACTGGGGCAGCGCTGTCTGTACGTGAGGGCAGTGGCAAATTCAAATTCCATGGGACACCGCGGTGCAGAGGACAGGTGCGTGTCGGGGAGGAGGCGGCAGCGTGTTGTGTTAGCCCAGAAAGCACAACAACAACTCTGCTTATTTTGAGACGTAGAAGGGGAAAATGGGGAGGGGGTTATTTTTTCCACATTTGCATTTGATTTTCTCCATTGAACCACTTTCCATGTGGCGTACCTGTGTATGAAAATTGATATTAACAACGTGGTCTTGATGCCACCTGTTGTAGATTGTCTGTTTTCAAGTAACAAAGTATATAGGGCTTAAACTTTAAGCAGTTTTCCTTCAATTTCCATTTGCATCTGGTTTCCGTCAATTTCCAATGGCAGCGGAAAAGTTTATCTAGTGAAAATAAAGTTTATCTAGTGAAAATAAAGTTTATCTAGTGAAAATAACGTTTCCCCAGAAGTACAGTGTGCTAACCACACTAATAATAACTAGAAATATGCAATTGGAAATTGCAAGTGTGGTTGCCGGCCGTGACTATATTCTGCAGCAAGCTAACTGTCATGTGAATCTCAACCAATACTCGAGCAGTGCATGCTAGCACCACTCCTCAAATGTTTTTCCTTCAATTTCCAATTGCATCTAGTTTCCATCAATTTCCAATGGCAGCGGAAAGGTTTATCTAGTGAAAAGAAAGTTTCCCCAGAACTAGAGTGTGTTGCCCTTCGGGCAACCACACTAACTAGAAATACACTCTGTCAAGGTGCCAACTTGCGCCTCACGCAGCGCTCAAGCAGGCCACACATGGCCTACTTGTGTGCAAGCAGAGCGCGCCACGAGGTGTGCGCTGTTGGTCTCATGTCCCTAATGTCTTCGCCCGTTAATGAAGACATTACCAAGAGCGCACATCATCACCAGGAATGCTGGTCCCTCATTGGCTGTAGGGGGACACCTACATTCATAGGCCTTCATACATTCCCAGAATCCCAACCGTTTCAGGGCTACAGTCTTCAAAAAACCCAGTCACCTACATACATACCCAGCCGATTACAGTACTTGTAAGTGCGCTCTGCTTGTGCAAGTAATTATAATCTATCGATTATACTCACCCCATGGAGACTTGAATATGAATTCAAGTCAAGACTCTTTGTGTCTCCATTGGGAACAAAGCAGGCTCTACGTGTCTCTGTAGGGAACCACTGCTGGTCATTACATTGTTGGCTTAAGGGCCATTTATAGTTACGTATGGTTGATTTTGTGTACGTTTGGGGGCGAGACAGTACGTACGGTAATTGCGTTGACATTCATACTACCGTACGGTCTCTGTGTAACAGGGTTCAATAAAGCCTATGTACATACTATATCCACTAGATGGCACCCAAATGCATCTTCCCAATGAGCAAATGCTACATGCTACATACATAGCGCCTACATTGTTGACAGAGAGGTTTATAGACACCCTTGGAGGATACACTCGGATTGAACGACACTAATCGGCGCTAGTCACCGCCGTCAAAACCAAAAAAATCGCGTGCACGGGAGTGGAGAGAGACGCATTCGAGAGAGCTCAGCTGATAGAGAGCACTGATTAGGCTGACATGCGGGTCTGCGTCCTCGCCGTCCTGGCCTGTTCACTGTTCAGCGTGTACTTGTGATTTTTTTTTTTTTTTTTTTTTACTTCCTCCTACGAAATGGATACAAGAAAAAAAGACGAAACATTTCTCCCTCTACTGCCCCCACGGTTGACACAAGTTCGCCACGGGTAGTTCATGTGTACGTACGTTCTTATCGGTTTTTATCCGTCGGGTTGAGTGTTGTCCGTAAGGTTACGGAGACAATCAATTACGTCCGGACGGCCGGAGGAACCGGATTAAATCACTCTCCCTTCCGTTTCTTGTGTATTCCTGCGGTCCTTAAGTACTACTATGCATGGTACTTTAGGGAATGTGACAAAAACAAAAAAGATATCCACAAAGTCTCCATGGGATAAGTAATCGATAGAAAAAAATACATTTTGAGGGTGAACTATATATTTCAGTCGATCGGAAGGGCATCTAGACTGCTGTACTGTTCAGTGAGGTGTTCAGGACACTGCCGAGAAGAGCAGAGCAGAGCTGGGGAAACTTTTGATTCCCATGAGCCACTATTACAGCCCCATACACAGACCACTAGAAAGACATCTGAAAAGGAGCCAGCAGAGAGATGATACTTGAGGAAGACATGCACAGACAAGAGTGACTTACAACGTGCAAGATGAGAGTAAATTGCAACATCAAAGGCACTTTACATGTACAGTATGAATTCATTTAAGTCAGGACAACTGAAATAAAATATTTTAATGAATATAAAATAGCCATACATTGATTTGGTTTTAGTGATGAATGGATCTGCTTTTATAGCCTACTTCTGAGGGAGCGCACTAATACATATCCAATAGGGAGCATTCCAAATACCCCCGCCATAGTACATAAAAGCGGATCCAAAACAACAGGTGGTGAAAGCGGGTTGGTGGAAGATGAACAGTGATAAAAGCAGCAGGACCCAGAACAGCAGCCAAGTGGCAGCAGCACAGACAGCAGTAAGCAGCAGGACAGACTACAGCAGGGGTCTACAACAGGGGGTCCGGGACCCCTATGGGGTCCTCAGAGTTACTACAGGGGTCCTCCAAATCTTTGTGTGATAGAAACTTTTTGTTTCTCCTTTTTTATATTAACCACTTGAACCCTAGCGTCCATATTCTGAGAACTTTAAACAAAAATAGCAGATCTACAAGCTAAGAGGTTTGGTGTAGAGGGGAAAAAAGAGCACACTAAGTACAGAGCGAAAGGTCAAGTTTACTAAGTATTGACGGTTCAAGTGGTTACATATCTGATAACACAAATTGACATGAATCCAAAATACACTGACGATTGTGCTGTCAAACAATGAAACTATATGGAATCTGGGGGTCCCTGCTTCATCTCTCTCTCAGCTAAGGACTGTAAACGTTGAAGACCCCTGGACTACAGTAATCAGCAGCAAACAGCGAGCAAGGAATGAGCAATGCAAACCTCCCCATCTATGTGGCACTCTATTTTTTAAGAGAGTATGCGATTGGTTGAGAATGGAAGCCTGGACCTGAGACCGACCAATGGTCGAATACCAGTTATCTGACTGAACTTGCTCTGCATGCGCATGTGATGTGCCATGCATAACGCTCATTATTGTTTTACTGAAGTCCCAGCTCATCTTTTAATGCACATTAGTTATGAATAATCCAGGCTATGAAGTAATATCTTCACGCCACATCCCTTCCACAGCAATACACAGATACACGTCTGTCTATTGACAGGGGGACATTGCTGGACCATCATCACACATGTAGAAAGACAGATTTATATTTTGTCATTCGACTGTGTCGCACGCTGAGAATAGGCAATCTATACACTCAGGTTGTGAGCTTATAGATATTTTCGGCATGTGACACCGGTGTACGATGGGGCATAAGTTAGGCAAAATGTCAGTCAGATAAATTCATATATATCCAGAGAGGAGCTAAAAATCCCCACTTTTAGGCTAGTTTAGGACACTTCATAGCATAAAAGTATGATCCTTTTAGCTATACAGTATCAGATTAATTGCCTATTAATTTTTTTATTGACGTGTCAAGGGTGTGTTTAGTGACAGTGAAAGGGTTTATCAAATGGTCACCTCACATAAAATATCAATTATCTTTGCTTACAGTTAGGGGTGAGAGGGGGCCTGTTGTATACATTGAGAACACACTCAGCATGTGACATTTAGTCATGACAGTTTAATAATAACTACATCTTTTCATACAAAAGACCATAATTACAGTGCAAATGAAGTACAATATGGATAGACATCAGTATCCAACTTTCTTCAAAAAATAGTCTATTCAGTAAACACTTCAACAATGTAAGTTGACTACTGACAACTCAGAGCCTATAGTTGTTTTCAGGTACAAACCACTTAAATGTAATAACGTAAGCTTTCTTGGAATGAAGAAAGTAATTGTTATTTTCTCACTGAGGCCCCATGTATTTTCACTTCAAGCAAGAGTAAGGAAATAAAAACAAATGCATTACATTTGACATGTTTTTTCCTCTACAACAATTGCTAGAGTACATACACAAATTACATCATCTAAAGAAATAATATATACTCTAATGAATTTTGATTGGGGACTGAGGAGGTCACATGTACTGCAATACAAAAGGTCCTCATGATCTTATATTTAAAGGAAGATGTATTTAACCAGGAATAGGATTCGGTTTTAGCTACAGTCAACGTGCAGGCTACACTGTCCTACGAATGCAAACTGCAGCAAAGTTACTCTTTGTGTTCAAGATAAATACTATGTTTTAGATTGAACAACAACACAACTTATACCAATAAAGCTGCTAAAGAACATCTCTACAAACTTGTTGTTAAGCGGGATCAGTAGTATCTACTCACATTATTATCGGTCTTTGGCTTTGTACACCATCATCATATTTAAGAAGTTCATCTACAGTATTGAAACAATGTGAGCATTCAGGCCGAAGTTTGATCTGCTGGGGCGGATGGGGGAGGGAGGGATCCATACTTCTGCTTGTATGTCCTTCCTTCATTTCTATGGGCAGTACTGGGGACATGTTTTATCTCTGCTTCTGGTCAGACTGAATTAAATAAGTGCATTTGTTTGATATTTATGTTTGATCATTTCAGACTTTAACAATTACATAAAAAGAAAAAGAAGAAAATGAATTAGTTTACATTACTGTATGTGACACATTAACCCTGATGCCTATGTTTTTGACAAATTGTGAAAGCCTTTCTTTGTTTTATTGAAAAATTGCAAAAATAGCAGATCTACTGTACAACCTCAAAACGTGTCACACATTGTGAGAATTTAGATCAGCTTTCGCTATTTGTGGAAGAAGTACAAACAGTAGGCTACTGTAGGGCTCAAGTAGTTTTTCTCTTTCTTTCTTTCTTTCTTTTCTTTCTCTCTCTTTTTTTTTCTTCTTCTTTTCTTTAAACAAATCGAACTCTGTTAGCATTTCTGTACTGTATACGGTGCCACAAGCTAGAAAGGTTTATATGCATTCTAATCAGTATATCATTAACCCTGTTTCCAAAAGTTATCCATCCCCCAGCTTAACGACCAATTAATCAAGTCCAGTAATGGCACCACCAACTGATAACATGGAATCAAGGTCAAGGTGTTCGGAAGAATGATTCCCTTCCACCGCCCTCGAAAGGACCTTGTTGTTGCATCAGGACTGCATCCGTATGTAACCGCCACTTTATTTAGTGCCCATTCAGCAAAACCGTCTTTTATTATGGATGCTATAACTGTGACCTGGAATGGGAACTTTCTGTTGTCTCTCAGTGAAGTTCCTGATGCATCAGGGATTTAGTGACATTTCATTAGCTTCAGTCTTGACATTACACCTAATGGCCTAGCTCCCTGTCTGAAGCTATTGGGAAGTGACATTGAATAGCCTGTCTTTACTGACAAGGTGGAAAGAGAACTGCTCTCTCAACTTGCCAGTTGGAAGTTGCATTGTATGGGCTCATGTTGACTATATGAATGCCGAAGAGTATATGGGTAGAGCCAGACCAAACTGATATTCAGTATATCGGTTTGGCCCATATATTTGCCAATATTTTACATAGGAATAAATAGACAATTATGCTCAAAGTAGAAACAAAACAAGTAACTTAAATTTTGAATGGGGGTCGCTAGCCAGACTTATTATTTCAGAGGCTTTGAATGCTGTCTCCAAAATAGACTCATCTACAGACCAGAATCTCCAAATAAACCAACATAGATTCTTGTTGTGTATGAGGCAGCTGTGCATGATGTGTCATTAGCTGATTTATTCTTATCACAGCTGTGTGGAATTAGCCACACACAGCTGTGGAAATCCTCAGTGTCAATTCAAACCCTTATTGGCCCAATTGGTTCCATTCAGCACGCATCAGGGTTAAATGAACACTACAGTGTTTTTGTGTGCAGGTGTGCCATAGAGAGCAGCAGGTGCGAAGCTTTAGAGAACAAATGACATCACATAACACAGAGATGAATCACTATGGCAACAGGCAAATCTCGCCCAGAGCTCATTAAGGGTCCTCAGCTTGCAGAGCAGTTTGGGTGGCACAGTACAGCCTGGCAAACACGTCAGTGGTTCTCGACCTTTTCTGGACCAGAGCCCACTTGAAAATCATGAAAGTGTTCGTGGCTCATGCACCCATCTGACTACTTGTTAAGTGATCAGATGGGTGGGCCGCATGCATTTTCAGAACATGTTTATTTGTGTTGTGGCTTAGCTTGGATCAATGGAACTATAGGATACTAAAGTTCCCATGTATCACAATGAAATCTCATTTATCATGGTTTTAAAGAAAAAGTACCATGATTATTGTTGTTATATTATCAAATCTTTGTGCTTTGCCAATTAGTTGAGGGCCCACTCGCAATATCGCCACAGCCCACCAGTGGACTACGGCCCACAGGTTGGGAACCAGTGCAAACAGTGGTGGAAAGTAACTAATTGCATTTAAGTATACTATACTATACTATTTCCATTTTACTTTGTAGATTTCGATTATTAATAAAAAACATACGTTAGCCAATTAATCCTTATTTTATCCTTTGTCTATTCGATAGTTGATCAACAAGCTCACATGGCATCGTGTGAGCTGGTAGATCAACATTTTTTTGAGTTGATATACTTTTACTTTGGTAGTGTAAGTATACAGTACTTTTGTATTTTTTACACAAGCAACATTTACATTTTAAATCTTTAATTTTACTCTGAGTAGGCCACTTCTTCCACCACTGAGCCAGACAAGAGATGAAATAAATCCAAGTTTATGATTCATATGAGACACCCAATTTGAATGTTAACGACTGTAAAAAATTATGACAGAATAATTCCTCACTTTTCTATCAGATACCATATTATTACAGGTGTGTTTTGCTCAAATATTTACAAAAACCTACATTACAAAAGAACATGTACAACTTAAAAATACTAATATTTAGCTTTCTCTATAACAATTGTTTGTGAAGTTATGCCAGCGTAAATCACAGCAGTGCCATAGGGTATGCTGTAGTCTCATTATTGGATCGTTAAATAAAAAAATACATTCACCATTGAATTTCCACATGTATACAGACGCTAACATTGATAAAAAGAACTATATAAACTAGAAAACAACCAAAAGAGGCTAAAGTCACCATCTATTTCTTGTTGCGTCCAACTTCAATGAGGTCGGGGATCTCAAGAGGAAGTGTTTTTTAGAGGAAATCACATTTCTTCCATGCACTGTATAGCCTACTAGTTCAGTAAATACTGTACAGGCATATAGTCTACAGATTGTCTATTCGACACTCAAAGCTCACTTAGTGATAAACATAGGGAAAAAGAGTAGTTGCATGATTTTAAAACATTTTATCAGTAGTACAAGGTTTATATTTTTCAATAGGCCAATATAACTTTGAATTGCTCCAGAGCACACAGGGCTCACAGGTTTTTACATCAGTCATAATGGGTTATGATGAAGCGTAAAAGCCCCACTAGTGTCCCCTACGGACCGTGCTGGTCCTTACACACTATTGTTTTTAGCTTGTAGATTTGCTATTCTCAGTGTGCGATACGGCAAGCAACCAAGTATAACTCATACTATATTTAGTGGGACTAGAAAGGGAATGTTTTAAATGACTTAGCCTATTAGTGTTAGAATTATGTGTAGGCTATTGTACTGAAGAATTAACACATACAGTACAGTGTATTGTATACTATATAGTTAACACATATATATTGCCCAAACTTTCAATTAAAATAAAGTACAATGATTAAAAATCATCAAGTGAATTTAAAACGAAAAGGCAGAGCCAGGCTCTAGGGTGGGAGGCCATCTGACCATTATATCATGAAACATCTCAAGTGCAAAGTTGATATTTGGGCCTGAGGTGGCACAAGAGGAAAGGTACACGCAAATGGTTCTCCACCATCATAGGGTTCATCCTCCAGCGTGAATGCACTCAGCAAAGTTCATGGCAATCCACCCATTGGATTCTGAGACATCGTGTGTGCAAGTGGACATTGGCCTAATGGTGCCACGGGGTCACCAACATCTGTAGGGTTCACCGGGGGAACATAAAAGTGCGCAGCAAATTCCATGACAATGCAGACGGTCGTTTTAACGATCGTGTTTGGGACAAAAGTGTTGGACAGACAGAAAAACCAACCGAGCAACATTGCCATGCACCCTCAAGCCCTGGCGCTGGTGGGTATAAATTCTTTCATTATGGTGTATTGGATAACATAAACTAAATTCAGCTAGAGTTACAGAAGGATTTACACACTTTAATGATGTGTGGAAAGTTTTGGTAGGTCTTCAAGAAACCCCCCACATTTGGAAGCAGATAAACATACTCTATGTGTATGTAGAATTGGACATTTTCAATATTCCAACTGTATTACCACGTATTTGTGCATTTTACTCCATACTGTATCTTCCATGAGTCATTGTCAGAAATTGTTTATTATGTCGGAGACACCAACAGTGGCTTGTGGATTAGCCAAAAAATGTCATGGTGGGTTTCCATCATGCTGTCATCTCTCAGCCACCTGTTACTGTAGATGTGCTTCAGTCTTAATCACAAATTCAGTCCCTGCCAGCGTGTCTTTCAGCAAAGCGTCCTTGAGCATGACCACAGAACTCTTATCAACTAATTTGCAACTCTTTTGGAACAATGTCAGCTAAATATGCAAATATCAGATACTTTGCGTCCTGCATAACAACCAGGTCCTTACGGTTGTCTGTCAGAAGGTGAAGGTGTACGCTATGATTTAAGCACGGTAACAGACTTCCCTTCTCAATCACTTTAATTTGCTCCGGTTAATAGCCGATTCTGAAAACATCAACTGCAAAGAGATTTGTGTCCGTCAAAACGTCCCTGTACATTATGGTTTATACACCGAGTTGATGGAACACAAGACACATAAATGCAGAGTAATAAACCTGTGTCCTGCACAAGGTCCCCATACTCATAGTCCACCTCCACGGTTAAAATAGTGAAGCCTAGCATCCCTAGTCTGGGGACGAATATTCAGTGAAATTAGCCGATATACAAGCTCAAAGCAACACGCTGTGAGCTTGTATGCTCTAGGCTATTTTCGGTGAAGAGATTTACTGTGGAGGATACAACTGTCAGACCTATAGCCCTGGGGGGCCCCAGTCAACTAAGTATATACAGTAGGGTTTATGCAATTAACTAACTAAATAAGTAAATACATAAATAAATGAAAAACTATTTGTGAAACAACATTTTAGTTAACAGAAATAACAAATAAAAGAGAGACTTTGCAAATGAAACATTATCGTGTGAGTACAACCTAAATAGATTAAATATCCTTATTTTTTGTCTTTGACAATGTATATTATCTGGGTAGTGGGGTGGATATGATTTTCTTTTCTTTTTTATTTCTGGGGTGGATATGAAATGTATCCTTTAGGTCCCCTGCTCATAGCAGTTCACCCTCAGAACGTCAACGCACAAACCATGGCGGCGACGACCGACCGACCCTCAGAACGTGAACGCATACACCACACCCACGACCACTATGTTGCCGATGGTGGCGGTGATGGCGATCCAGAGCCAGATGGCGTCTCGAGACATGGGCTGGGGCTCCTCCAGCTGCCCATGGACGGCCATGGACGCGGCGTGCACGCTGGCCGAGGAGTTGAACAGGGAGTGGTCGGTGCTGTAGTCATCGTTGGGGGACGAGTCCATGAAGGCCCCCGTCATCACTGGGATCTGAGGAGAGACCACGACAGTTACTGCCACTAATATGTGGTCGCTATTGAACACCCTTACGTCTGTGTAGTGGGAGAAATATGTGAAAAGGGTGTTCACTTCCGGCAGAAAGCGTGAACATTTGCACCTAGGGGTATTTTTGTGCGCTGAATTAAAAAATTGACGGATCCAAGCACTTTTCTCAAATTCACTTTTCTCTAATTCACTTACCATACAGGGAAAAAAGACCCCCCAAAAATCTTCTTTAAAGGGGTCAGAAACCCCGCCTCTTTATTTGTTTTATCAGACTTGAGATATGAAAAGATTTCTAAAATGTAGGCGTGGTTATCTGCCGTTGTGGGGGCGAGGGGCGGAGTAATGCGTCTTCTATCAGAATCAGAGAGAGACAGAGCGAAGCTGTCAGCAGTGGGCACTGGGCAGTTGCTGTTCCATTTCGGAAACATTTTTTAAACCCAGCCATTGGAGGTGTAAAAAGTATAAAGATTCGGCAACTCCAGGTTACATAACTAATTTAAATGTGCAGGTATTTTACAAACAAGCTGTCTGAGCTTTTATCCAGCTATGGACCACGGAACCAGTGAAGAATGGACGCTACTAGGCTATCACTATAGCTATTTGCTGTGTAGTGTGTGTGTGTGAGTGACTGTGTGTGTGTGCGTGCGTGAGTGCGTGTGTGTGTCATGACAGTGCGCGCACACACACATCGTCCACACACGAAAACTAGCAGATCTACAAGCTCGTTGTGAGCTTGTATATTAGCTATGTAGCTATGTAGCCTAGCTAACAGCCGTAGCAGCAATAGCTTCTCAACCATGTAAACACGTTGGTTTCCGTGTGTGGATGTTGTGTGTGTGCGTGCACTGTCACGACACGCACGCAAACACACACACACACACACACACACACACACACACACACACACACACACACACACACACACACACACACACACACACACACACACACACACACACACAGGCTACACTACACAGAAAATAACACAGGCACCACACAGTGTAACTGTCCGTTGAGAGAGCCTGCTCTTCTCTCTGGCAAACAAGCATACAGTGAAACCACGCCCCCCCTTGATACGACTCTGTAAAACAAACGTTAATATTAATTAGATATGCCTACGTCACGTTACACCACAGAACATTGATAGCTAATATTTAATGAGTGGCGCGAAAGATTTCTTTTGGACCTAGAAACTGGAAGTACACAGAAATAGCTACAGAGACAGCAGAAAGCTCTGAATCCCCAAGCCTATGGGCAAATTGAACCATATCACTGCTCCCTATCACAAGTGACTCATTGATATAATATATATTTATAGAAAAAGTGATTTTGTGTTTCATGGACCTTTAAGTAGCATGTGAGGGGTCTATCTAGGGGGTTTTCATGATTCTGAATCCATTCCAAGCATTTGTTTTGCACAAAAAACATTCTTGGGCTAGAAATGGACCCCACAAAACTATGGTTTAGTGATGAGTCATCACTTTTCACAGTTTTGTAGGGTCCATTTTTAGCCCAAGGAATGTTTTTCGTGCAAAACAAATGCTTGCAATGGATTCAGAATCATGAAAACCCCCTAGATAGACCCCTCACATGCTACTTAAAGAAGATTTTTTGGGGGGTCTTTTTTCCCTAGTATGGTAAGTGAATTAGAGCTACCAGATCTCATGGGAAAAGTGCTTGGATCCGTACATTTTTGAATTCGGCACACAAAAATACCCCTAGGTGCAAATTTTCACGCTTTCTGCCGGAAGTGAACACATTAGCCTATTTTTGTTACATATTTCTCCCTGGTTAAACATCTATCTATAAATGCGACAAATCTCTGTCTGTTTGTTTGTAATCCGCGTATCTCGAGAACCGTTCGTCCCACCGGCTTCAGATTCGGCACGCGCGTTCCCCGCCGCCGCGCGGAGTGCAGTGCCGGGCCTCGACCCGACCCGACTCGCGGTTTTCCGAAACCGGCGCGAAACGTTCGGAATCTCCTTCTGCGGAGCTGATTGTTGACATCAGGCTGTTCCGGAGGAAGCGCTGACTCATTGTGACATCACTTCATAAAAGGCTCTGACATCACGTACGCCACATGAGTCAACAAAAAATCTCTGTGAATGTGTATGTATGTATGTAATCCGAGTATCTCTAAACCATTCTTCCCACGTTCTCCATATATGGGCATAAAATGAATGCCCGTATGCGGAACTGATGTCTGACATCAGAGTTTTCCGCAACCAGTACTGTGTGTGCAGAGATCTCCATATATGGGCATAAGGGGTATGGGCATAAAATGAATCCCCGAATGCGGAGCTGATGTCTGACATCAGAGTTTTCCGCAACCGGTACTGTGTGTGCAGAGATCTCCATATATGGGCATAAGGGGGGGAAGCGAGGGGGCAAACAGATGGTCAAAACGGGTCCTATGACAACAGGTATATTGGGGTTTGCATTAAAGGGTGGGGACAAAGGCTAACAGAAGGCAAACAGATGGTCCAAACGGGTCCTATGACAACAGGTATATTGGGGTTTGCATTAAAGGGTGGGGACAAAGGCTAACAGATGGTCAAAACGGGTCCTATGACAACAGGTATATTGGGGTTTGCATTAAAGGGTGGGGCAGGCATAAAATGGACGCAAATAGACAGATATCTCCATATATGGGCATATGGGCATAAAATGGACCCAGAACTATATCTGCAGTGATCTCCATATATGGACATAAAATGGACGCCGACAGACAGACAGATACAGATATCTCCATATATGGGGAACTGATGTCTGACATCAGAGTTTTCCGCAACCAGTACTGTGTGTGCAGAGATCTCCATATATGGGCATAAGGGGTATGGGCATAAAATGAATCCCCGAATGCGGAGCTGATGTCTGACATCAGAGTTTTCCGCAACCGGTACTGTGTGTGCAGAGATCTCCATATATGGGCATAAGGGGACAATGGCAAACAGATGGTCAAAACGGGTCCTATGACAACAGGTATATTGGGGTTTGCATTAAAGGGTGGGGACAAAGGCTAACAGAAGGCAAACAGATGGTCCAAACGGGTCCTATGACAACAGGTATATTGGGGTTTGCATTAAAGGGTGGGGACAAAGGCTAACAGATGGTCAAAACGGGTCCTATGACAATAGGTATATTGGGGTTTGCATTAAAGGGTGGGGCAGGCATAAAATGGACGCAAATAGACAGATATCTCCATATATGGGCATATGGGCATAAAATGGACCCAGAACTATATCTGCAGTGATCTCCATATATGGACATAAAATGGACGCCGGCAGACAGACAGATACAGATATCTCCATATATGGGCATAAATGGACACAGGAAAACAGATGGTCAAAACGGGTCCTATGACAACAGGTATAATGGGGTTTGCATTAAAGGGCGGGGCATTCATTCTCTATTTACATCGTTCCCGAGTTGGCCAGGTCGCCCGAAGGGCGGCCCAGCTTCTAGTATAATAAACCAGGCACCTAGGCTGGTAATCCGTCCTGACGGTGTGTCGCCGGTTCGAGTCCCGATTCCGACTACCTTTGCGTGTCATGTTTTGCGATAGTTTTTTCTATGCATGGACTTCATGGATTACATGCGTATCCTCACATTACAGAAAATATGAATATATTGGACTAACTAATCAAAAATGTAGGCCTATAGGTCTGCCATTACAATGACAATTTTCTCCAGAAGCAGGGACATTATGTTACCAATTAGTCTACATTATGGAGTTTGAAGATGAATGGACTTAATACTGTAAAGGAGGGCTGTGTGTGTGATCAAATGAATACCAATTCTAAATATTGAATCAAGCTTATTAAAACTATCACGGTGGACACAAAAGCCTTGAGTAGACAGTGAAAATGACAGAGAAGTGTTTTAAAGTTTAATTCCCCTTTAAAGGAGTTAATATAATTGTTAATTATACATTTTTACTTGTGATATTGTCAAACATATCAGATGTCTACATTTCCCAATAGAAATTCATGTATTTAATTCAGCCTGAGACAGAGATGAAACACATATCCCCACCAGCGATAACAAACAAATGACCTTATAAAACAATAGTTCTGGTCCTTGATTATTGTCTGAGCATGTGTGACTGCATGAGTATTATTGTACCAAAGAAATTAGATAACCACATTAACGCTGGCGTCTCTATTTTGGGCAATTTGTTTCAAATGAAATTGATCGAAATATACGGTAAATATGAAATTCAAAAATAGCAATCTACAATCTCAGAATTCAGCTATTTGAGCTATTTGGCTAAAGCAAAACGACAACACATCAACAAAACAGAGAGCTAAAAACGAATTGTCTTGTTAATGTGTGAAAATAGAAGCTAATGACCTCATCAAGGAAAGAACAGAGAACAGCTTCAGAATTCCACACCTCACAAACAGTCAATAAAATCAGGGAGAGGAACATTAACTAAATTATGCGATATCAATGGAACTAAAAACTAAATTGTAAAGTGCATAATTTGGTTTTAAATGTAAAACCATCATTTGGTTTTAAAAAATTTATGAAACTTATATTATTTTAAAGATTCTCTTCAAAGGTTCTGAAAATCGATTCCAATTCCTTGGCACGCGTCTCACATTTCATTCTTCATTTATTGATTCGTTCATTCTTCTTCTTCTTCTTGTTTTTTTACTTTCTAAAATATCAATAATGAATTTGATTAGGAGGCACACATGACTCTGTGGGCTTTTGCACTGAAGAACAGTGAGTGAATCATGTTCGAACCAAACCCCAGTCTACTTCATTACCCAATAATAGATTGCTCCAAGTGGGAAACATTAGAATAAATGAACAGCGCAGACATCAAGGTCTTTCATTAACCATTAAATGAACCCAAACAATCTCAGACGTTCTATAATACAAAACAAAGTCATTATACATTGGTTACCGACATGATAGAGAATAAACTAGTACCGTGGCTTTAGGGCCAGGGGTTGTGGTGGGGGGTGGAGCAATTGGAAAGGGAGGAAAATTATTATTTAAATTAAAATTCAATTAATAAGATCTACAAGCTCACAATGTGTCGTATTCATGGGTTGCATTTGTAGTCCTAAACGGCCATGTTGAGGACCAACACAGGTGTTTCTATTTGTCTGATTGGCACAGAGCTAAATGTTCTACGCCAATCAGATCACCTGTGTTGGTCCTCAACATGGCTGGTGTAGGACTACAAATGCAACCCATGAATTAGCTGGGCTCATAGATTGTCTATTTTCACTATTTAAATTGTATATTTTGAGGTACTGTAGGGCGGCTGCAGCCAGAGGCTATGGCTACTTGGGGGGCCTTGGCCAATTACTACTTCTACTACCCCCGGCCAATTATAGCACAGCGTGCATGCTGTGTACACGGAACACAGTGTGCACGGCTACCTTTGCTATGCTGGTCGGATGGGAGGTTTTCTCTTTGATGAGGAATCATTCATTAGTATGTAGTATGCGTCTCTTATTTCTATTACAGGTCCTTGTTTCTGTTGCTTACAGTAGAACATACAGACTTTAATTTGACCGTAAAAGTAGGTTCAATAAATCACTGGTTCTCAAAGTGAGGTCCAGGGACACCCCAGGGGCTCATGGGTGGGTTCCATGGGGTCCCCAACAAAAAGTGGAACAGAACAAACCATTCAATGTTTTACCTATTTGAAAATAGGAGATCTACAAGCTCACAACATGTCGCAATGCAATGCGTTGTGAGCTTCTAGATCAGCTATAAAAATAATAAAAAAGACAAATCTCTTATAGGGGTCCCTGGCACAACATCTTTTCAGATGGGGGTCTGCAGCCAAATAGGAATTTAGGGGTCCTTGACCTAACAATGTTTGAGAACCACTGGGGTTAAAGAACTAGATCGAATATACTGTATGGCGACAGCCCTATGAAGTGAAGGGGAAACAAACATTCTCTTCTGAATGAGAGATGGGGACATGCATTCACGCTCAATCGCTCGCGCCACAGTTCCACTCCGGCTGGCCATTAAAAGCGCTGTGTTCTGTCCTGGGTAATAGAGGTGTCTGTCATGGCCAATAACAGCTTTCTGAAATGGCTTTTCTAGGCAGAACAAATGGATCTCCCATATTGGCTCCCCCAGTGGGGCAAGCCCGGCAAAGTCACAGCTGAGCCAATAATTAAGTGGCATCAACAAGATCGCAAGGCCGATGGGCAGGGAAGGATGTGTGTGTGTGTGTGTGTGTGTGTGTGTGTGTGTGTGTGTGTGTGTGTGTGTGTGTGTGTGTGTGTGTGTGTGTGTGTGTGTGTGTTTGTTTGTGTGAATTTATGAACTCTATTCTGTTGCTTTTCTGTCCTTTTCTGTCCCTTCAGCAACTCTCCACTTCATCACTGTCAGTGGACTCATGCAAATGCGGAGGTAAATAACTAGTTAGGGTACGGCGTGGCTGTCTGATACATTCGTTTATTGGACGGAGACATGATCCTATATTAAAATGTTGTCCTCGCCAAATTCCTGTAAAAGCCTGATGGTTTCCACCATATGTGCAGTGACATCTACTGTACTGCGTCTACTCTGTCTTACAACAATCCCCTCTCTTAACAACTCTTACTGTGCCAATCCCGAACTAGTTCGGCTTTATTTGTCCTTATCAGGGTGCCGATCCCGAACTAGTTCGGCTTTTTAAAAAATACATTTATTTTTATTTTTTTCGAGCCGGGCCGCCGGCCGTCGAGAGACAGCCGCTGATACGAACGACCTACGGCCTGGTCGCGACCTAGGCCACGACCTGGAGGTCGTAGGTCCCGGTTCTGGAGGTCGTAGTTCGCGGTACATACTTGTTAGGTCGCGGCCGGTCTAGTTTCGCGACCCCCGGCCGTGGTTGCGCCACCTCGGTCGTCCCCGGGCCGTCTTTTTGCAGAATATTCTAGAGCAGCAGCGCTATTCAACCTTTTGAAGCTTGTGATTGGCTGAACCGGAGGTAGGAAGCGCTCCATTGTAGTCACTTGGACCGCGCGAGGTGCACCAAAACCTATCCTTAACCCTAACCCCAACTCTAACTCTAACCCTAACCTTAACCCTAACCCCAACTCTAACCCTAACCCTAACCCTAACCCTAACCCTAACCCTAACCTGCCGACACTGAGTAGCTAACCTGCCGACGCTGTTGAAAACGAGCGCTCCTTCCCTTAGCAAGCGTAGAGTTTCTAAACTCGCGTCCCTTCCCTTAGCAAGCGTAGAGTTTCGATCGCGGCGCTCCTTCCCTTAGCAAGCGTAGAGTTTCTAAACTCGCGTCCCTTCCCTTAGCAAGCGTAGAGTTTCGATCGCGGACTTCCCAGGTCGCTGAATTACGACCGAGATCGCGCAAAACCTCCAGAACCGGGACCTACGACCTCCAAGTCGTGGCCTAAGTCGCGACCAGGCCGTAGGTCGTTTGTATCAGCGGCTCTTGCTGCGGCCGTCATCTGTTTACACGGCCCGCGAGAGCGTCGCGCCGCCGATATTTACATCCACTCCAATGCAATCCAGGATCTTTAGAGCTCATTTTCTCTGTTCCATGCATATCCATGAGGTGTGCAAGGTTTAATCATGGCTAAATCGCCGAAAATAGGGCTTCTAAAATGCTTGGTAGCCAATAGCTAACTTCAAGCTAACTTTATCCTGTTCCTGTACATGCACAAAGGAAAGTGTTCAGGCGAGTCATGGCTGCGCACGGCTTGTTCATATACCAGCGCTTGTCTATGTAGGATTCTATGGCCATTGGGCGCCCTCTAGTGGTGAAAAGGTGGCATTGAAAGAGTTAATGAAGCTGCGTAAGTTTTATGTCCATTGCCTGTCCCATCGGAGAGAGATAACAATGTCTGAACTATAGACAGCGTAGCCTGTGATAATAAGTACAATCGCATATCCAGGGAAGCCATTGTATTATTATTGATTGCTTATTAAAATTGTATAAACAATCACAGCTACAATTATGAATTGGAACACTAATTGGGTCTCGTTATTGAAACAGCAATCAAAAGGCAATAAATTGGTACAGGTACAGTACAGAACAAAACAAGTAGCAACTGTGAGCACAGTAACACCATGTCCATGTGCAGGGATACACAAGGGCACCTCAGTGCTGTCTTTCAACAAGATTGCTTCCAGTGCCCCTCAAAGTTCTCTGAACGCCCCCTGAGAGTATGTACCGGGTGTACCGCCCCCGTTGAGAAACACTAACGTAGATGATGATGAAAACATTTACATTACAAACATGTGAAATGTTGCCCTAATATTTTGCATACTGTGTGTGATGTTTCATGGACCAAGTACATTTTAATCTGTGGTACAATATCAAAACTATAATGAATAATTTTCCCTTCCCAATACTGAGCTACAATGACTTTGCAAAATACAAAATCCTGATTTGACCAGTGAGTGTGACCCTCTCCATGCCTCACTTGTCTCACTTGTCTTAATGTTCTTTAAAGCAGCTTTTCTGAGGTACCGTTTTTGGTTGGATACACAATTACACATGGTCCATCAATTGCACAAAAAGGTGTGCAGGTGTGTGCGTGTGTGTGTGTGTGTGTGTGTGTGTGTGTGTGTGTGTGTGTGTGTGTGTGTGTGTGTGTGTGTGTGCATACGCACGTGTACAGCATGCGTGAATGTGTGTGTTTCTACATTCACTGCAACAGTTCTTTTGACTTCTTTTGGCCGATTTGATTTTTCGAACTCTTCAAAAATAGAAAAACGCTGACAAATATATTTGAATATATATATATATATATATATATATATATATATATATATATATATTCCCCCAACATCCATAATCTCTCTCTCTCTCTCTCTCCCTCTCTCTCTCTCACACACACGCAAGCAACACACACGCATGCATGCACGCACGCACACGCGCACACACACACACACACACACACACACACACACACACACACACACACACACACACACACACACACACACACCCACACACACACAGTATATACCCCAAGGGTTAAAAATCCATCTTCAACCCCCATTTATGCGGACTGAAATGGTCACTGAAGGACCAGGTACTCCTGATATCTCCTCTCTTTTCTTGCAGGCTTACAATGTCCCCTGTCTGCATATCAGTGTCTATAGAGCCCTCGCAGTCTGATGCACATGGGGACCGAGAGCACTTTACAGAGCAGCTGTCACAATGGGTGAACGTCTCTATGCTGCTGTCGGCTGTTGCATCCTCTAAGCCTGAAGTTGCATGCCAGTCATAGGCATTTTTAAGTGCTCACAGTGTACTAAATGATCGTGTGTCCCATAGCCCGCGGTTTCCACACAAGGGGGAAATAATTCACTGTATTCCATAGATGTCTGTCAGAAAATAAGGAGTTCAGAGTTCAATGAGACTCAAATGAGCATTCCCATGTCGTTCTAAAAGCCTCATGTTTAGCGGCGGCTAAGAACCGCTACCTTTCGACAAAGTCACTGTTGTAGAACGTTTCCCATAATGGAGAATGTAGACTCATTCTCTAGAGAGTATAATGCCGGATTTATACTTTGTTGTATGAAGGTATCACATGCTGGAAATAGACAGTTTACAAGCTCCCAACTTGCTGTGGATGCAACACATTGCATAGTATATATATATATATATATATATATATATGATGGAGCATACATTAGGTTCAGATCTCTTGCATTCATGGAGGCAGGGGCTGCTTGGCTGTTTGTTGGGATCAAGCCGGAAACCTTCCAGTTATTCCAGTCACGTGGTCTGCTTTCTCTAAAGACCGGACATGACACTTTAACAACACCTTAAAGTGAATGAATAATATAACAAGCGCAATCCGAAAGAGCAACATGCTGCTTATGTATTCTCTGGCATGCTCTCTCCAGAGGCAACGCGACATTTAAAGCTGCGTGGTGTTGTTGTCCTCCCGGGTGCATTCACGTTTAATGGCTCATCTCATGTTACTTGATGCAGCTGCTCTCTGTTATATCGTAAACCGTTTCAATACCTGTATAACCCAAACTCTGACCGAATGCTAAACGTTTATTCTGCAACTGCAGCGCGTTCACTAGCAGCACAGCTAACAGGAAGAGACAGTGATTCCCATTGGGGTTTCTCCCTACGCTATATCATGCTAAACCAAAACACACACAATCTCCTCCCATATTACAATGGATGTACTATGGGAAAAACACTGAGGCAATAGGCCTACTCTTGGGACACAACGTTCATGATTTGTGGAATTTTGTGCAAAGCGGGCACGTCCCACCAACTCTGAAAGCCAATCGTAGCCAATCGGAATGGAATGAGAAAAATCTGGCTTGATACATGTTGATCACAACACTAGGGAGATTATATAATGTGTTTTGCAGAAATCCGCCACCATGATCCCAATTTGAAAATCAAGATTAGCTGTTCATCCAAAAAACAAAAACATAAGTGCTCATGGATGGGATTAGTTATGGGATTGGCTCTCCCGGCTATTCAGGCCTGGCGAGGATATGACCAAAGCTCAAAGCGGGACGCGATCTTTGTGTTTTTTTCAACAGCACATCACCTGTAGGGAGGTGGAACCATGTGATAAATTCAAGCCAGAATGTTCTGTAGCCGTGCACACCCCATTATAGCAGGATGATTTCCCATGGTAACATGAACTGGAAAGCCTTAACAGTCACATTTCTCATGCCATCCATGTGCACTCGATCCCACACACCTGAAAAGCTGTGTCTGAAGGAAAATGTAGAAGGTGCCTGGTGAATGTCCGTAAATGATGTGCGAGACTAGTGATGCATACGTATAGGGCTGTGTACTGGCAATCATTTACTGACATACTGACATGTTTCATGTCACATGGGTTACAATCAAGGCGATAATTAATTACAGTGGGATCTGCATTTGTATTAAGTGATATTTATTTGTTGATTAAGTATTAAATATTTATTGCGACCGTAGGTCGCACTTACTATCAAAACCTGCACAAACTGTGAGTGAGTCCGTCAGTCAGTCAGTCAGTCAGTCAGTCAGTCAGTCAGTCTGTCCGTCTGTCTGTCACACCTCACACGTCACACTATTGCCCTGCTCATATCACCGCAACCGTTGCCCCGATCCATGCCAAATTTTGCACACACACTCCTTGCCTGCCAAACTACAACCTCCAAGGACCCCCCGAGCTCCAGGGACCCCCAGGTCCCTGGGGGACCCCCAGATGTAAAAAATGACCAAATGTGCAAAAATGACCAAATGACCACCCCAACGGGGCTGCTCACGGGGAATTCCCGGGGACCACCGACTCCTGGTGCTCCAGAACGGATGCCAAAGTGGTGGCGCCCCCAGTGGAGGACCCCCTCCACTGCAGCTCACATAAAATGCCGTAACTCGGGCTAGGAGCGTCCGGGAGAGCCGGGGCCGGTACCTATTCGTCCGCCAAGGCAACGCGGAGACCCCACGCCTCATTTCTCACATGGCCCTCTTCTAGCGCCACCATGAGGCCGATTCTTGCAAAACCCATTTTTGGACACTGCTCCTACAGATTTTGCCCTAAAATCACGCACATCGGTACACAGTATGTCTACACATTGCCCACACAACTAGGAACCAATGGCAGTTACAGCCCTCTTTGTGTATACATGTGACCTACGGTCGCTTATCTCCCGATTAGGGAGTCTTACTGGTTTTAGATAGTAATCATTGCTATAGTGCTTGTTCTCGTCTCTCTCCAGCTCTTTAGGAATCAGATAATATACTGTATTTTCAGGTTTTATCCAATGAGAAGAGACAAACAGTTCCAATTTTATCCACTCGTTTTTTTTTGTTTTTTTTCATCAGTTGCAATTACACTACACTCTCTTTAATCACACAGTCGCTGTAAAATCCAGCACCCAAGCGCTATTTTGCTATTTTGTGTGTGTGTGGGGGGAGGGGGGGCACTCATTATCCGCATAGTATTTACAGCAGCAGGCATATTTTCCCCTGAAGAATCACATTTTTTCCTCATTATGCTTATCTGTGTGAACATCGCATTTACTATCAAACCCTGCACAAAGTGTCAGTCCGTCAGTCTGTCTGTCACACCTCACACGTCACACTCTTGCCCTGCTCATATCTCCGCAACCGTTGCCCCGATCCATGCCAAATTTTGCACACACCTTCCTTACCTGCCAAACTACAACCTCCAAGGTCCCCCGGAGCTCCAGGGACCCCCAGGTCCCTGGGGGACCCCCAGATGTAAACAATGACCAAATGTGCTAAACTGACCAAATGACCACCCCCACGGGGCTGCTCACGGGGAATTCCCGGGGACCACCCACTCCTGGTGCTCCAGAACGGATGCAAAAGTGGTGGCGCCCCCAGTGGAGGACCCCCTACACTGCAGCTCACATAAAATGCCGTAACTCCGGCTAGGAGCGACCGGGACAGCCGGGGCCGGTACCTATTCGTCCGCCTTGCCGGCGCGGAGACCCCACCCCTCATTTCTCACATGGCCCTCTTCTAGCGCCACCATGAGGCCGATTCTTGCAAAACACATTTTTGGACACTGCTCCTTAGAGGAGAAGGCCTTATGCACACCTACAGGGACAGGTGCGTTGGAACAGTGACAATGATGAATGGAAAAGAAGAGTCCCGCACACTGTCTTCACTCACAATAGATTTAATACAACGTTTCGGTCGTTCAGACCTTCATCAGGCATAAAGAAGCAAGATGGCACTGAGCCAACATATATAGTCCAACAAGGATGGTGGGGGCCAATCAGAGCCCCACACCACTCTGATACCTAGGCTGAGAGGCGGCCTTTACAGGTGGGTGCACAAGGTAGTTTTGCCCACAGTAAAAAGTGCTATTCTGAGAGGACAATATCATAGCCACAAATAATTCATAAAAATTACATTAAATTAGTCAATCAAGAAGGTAATACAATCAAGAATAGAAAATCAAGAGTAAAACCTTTTACAGTCTACAAGGGAAGCAGGATATAACAAAAAGATTAATCAATATCAGTGAACATTATCCATATGTGCTTGGGATCGGACCAAATAAAATTACAGGAGTAAGGGTCAGAATCGCAAGTGCCATATATGGACATCACACAAAAAGGTATTAAAAACATTCTCAACACCTATATAGAAAAAAGAGAAATGTTAGAAAATCACAACATCACATTTAATAGCAGTTCATCGTTTAGACCTTTAGGAGCTAAGGTATTGCAGGTGAAAATCCAGAAGGCCTCCCTTCTCTTTAATAGTAGGTCATGGTTTCCCCCTCTAGGTGGCAAAGAAACCACCTCCATCCCAACAAAGCGTAAAGCGGAAATGTCATGTTTCATGTCATTAAAATGAACGGCCACAGGATAATCCCTGTCATTCCTACGGATGGAGCTTTTGTGCTCGCTGATGCGTGTTTTGAGTTTTCTGGTGGTCTTGCCAATATAGGCCAGACCACAGGGGCATCGTAACATATAAATCACGTGTGTGGAAGCACAAGTGATTATACTTTTAATAGGGAATGATTTGCCGGTTAAAGGATGATAAAAGACTGATGCTTTGTTGGTATTGTTACATTGTGCACAATGACCACAAGGATAATTGCCGTTCGGAATGGGGCTGAGTAGGGTCTGTGTCAGTTGCGCTGGTCTGCCACTAGAAAAGTGTGCTTTTATGAGAGAATCTCTAATATTTCTCCCACGTTTGTTAACAAAAAGGGGGGGAAATTTAAATGTGTGTGTTAATTCAGGATCAGACTGTAACAGATGCCAGTGTTTCTTAAAAACTGATCGGATGTGATGGGAGTGTGGGGAATGAGTAGTAATACAGGTGACTGAAAAGTTCTTATCCTGTTTCTTACTCTTTTTAAGTAATTCAGTCCGGGGTTTGTCTAGAGCTGCAGTGAACCCCTGTTCAACCCATTCTGAGGGGTAGCCCCTTTGAGCAAATCTGTGTTTCATTTCGACAGATTTGCTCAAGTAGTCATCTGTGGTGTGACATATTCTCCGGAGTCTATAGAATTGGCTTTTGGGCAAACCTCTCTTTAGAGTAGTTGGGTGTGCGCTGTTGGCCAGCAATAAAGTGTTCCTATCTGTCTCCTTTCTATAAAGAGTGGTAGATAGGCCACCATTGTCAATGTTAACCCACATATCCAAAAAATGTACCTTTTCATGGCTGAAGTCACAAGTGAAAACCAAATGTCTCTTAAAGCTATTTAGTAAATCTATAAAGCTATGTAACTCCTCTATGGTACCCTGGAAAATGCAGAAAATGTCATCAATATATCTGTAATATTTTAGAATTCGTGGGAGGAACACATTCTTCTCTGAGTTGAAGACATAGTTATTCTCAAATGAACCCATAAATAAGTTTGCATAATTAGGCGCACAAATAGTGCCCATACTGACCCCAGAGGTCTGTAAATAAAAATCACCATCAAAACAAAAATAATTGTACTCCATAACAAAGGTGGCTAAATCAGCAATAAATTTGTTAGGAGGATTAACAGTCTGGTCCCGGTTGTTTAGAAACTGATTCAGGGCTTCTAAGCCTTCTGCATGTGGTATGTTCGTATACAGGCTAGTGATGTCCAAAGTAAGCAAAAAAGTATCACTGGGAAGATCAGTTACAGAAGACAGTTTATTAATAAAGTCAGTAGAATCCTTAATATATGCCGGCAAGGCATGAACAAAAGGCTTGATGAAAAAATCAACATAAGCCGATAGAGGAGATAATAATGAATCCGTCTGTGCCACGATAGGGCGTCCAGGAGGATTTATTAAGGATTTGTGTATTTTGGGGAGTGTGTAAAAAACAGGTCTAATGGGGTGTTGGCAATGCAGAAAATCAAATTCAGATTTAGTTATCCATCCCCTCTCTTTAGCAGTTTCCAAAAAAGTGACAATTTCTTTTTGGAAATCAACAGTAGGGTCACCCTTAAGTTTGCGGTAAAACAGTGTGTTGGACAATTGGGACAAAATCTCAGTTTTATATTTAGCAGTGTCTTGAATGACTATAGCCCCTCCTTTGTCTGCAGGTTTAATTACAATCTCTTTTTCAGTTGTCAAAATATCAAGTTCTTGCTTTTCTGCTTTGGATAAATTATGTAAAATACGGTTAGGCTGCTCATGTATTTTCATAATATCTTGCTCGACAATCCTGCAAAAAGTGTTAATAGAGGGGACACTGCTCCTACAATTTTTGCCCTAAAATCACGCAAATCGGTACACAGTATGTCTACACTCATCCCATCAACATGAATCTCTCCCATATAGCGCCACCTCCAGGCCGATTTTTAAAAACACATTTTTGGACACTGCTCCTACAGATTTTGCCCTAAAATCACGAAAATCACTACACAGTATGTCTACACTCATGTCATCAACATGGATCAGGAAGATTTTGGCAAAACACATTTTTGCCCTATTTGTGGAGATAAGTGACCTACGGTCGCTTATCTCCCGATTAGGGAGTGTTACTGGTGCTTATCTGTGTGAACATGTCTTTTATGTTTGTTTTTTACCCTCTCTTTTATCTGCAGTCCAAGCTTTTGCTGTTTTTATGCCTGCATCAAATGGCCTTTTTCTCACAGTTATGACGGTCCATATGTTTGTGTCCGGATTTATTACAGTTTGGTTTACTACGGCAAGTTGGTGCACTGTAGCATTTACTGTAGCTAATGGGCCCCTTTTGATTTCCATAGACCTTTTTCACGGCAGCCATATTGATATAATAGTTGTGTAATGATACTAATCATTAAAGCTCTGTTGTAAATCTGATATTGCAAGACTTCCGCATTTGAAACAATATTGCGCATGTTTCTATCATCTGAAACCATAGTGCGTCGAATATGCCGCATTTGTGAACCAGAATTTGGTGCCCATATGCGGAAGTAGAAAAAAGTAATAATACTGGCGTGTTCTCTTCACCGCGTCATCTGTGCCCATACCCTAGGTGGGGTTGGCGAAAGGGCCTTTCTGTGTGTTTGTATGTTCTCCCCGTGTCCCTTAGGGTAGGTACCTACCCTCACAAAAAACATGCAGTAATCCTGGTCTCTATAATGCCTCCCCCTGGCCAGCCAGGGCGCCTGATGGAGGGGAAAGGATCTGGTTGGAATAACGTGTTACTACCACGTGCTACGTCCAACCGGGGAATCTCCCCCTTGTCAGGTGATAAGAAGCGGCCTGCTCACTCCTCATGCACTGAAGGAAGCATGAGCTCAGTTCGGGGCTCTCCCCTGGTTGGCAGAGGGAAGGTAGCACCCAGGATTACAGTTTATAGGCAATTGGCACTGGGTGGAAAATGGGTTACAAAATCATGGGATAAAAATGTTAGTAAAAATCAAGTAATAATATTACTTTGTCATGAACTGTAACTGTATATTTTGATATATTTCACTGACCTCTTCAATATATGTCCATATGACCATGCCCCCGTTTGTGCCCATACTGTATATGGAGCTGACTGTAACACAGAGTTACTTGGGATATATGAATAGGACTTTCACATAACGAATAACTGAGTAAGCATGTTTGGGGTCTCACAGCAATATCTCCATATACAGTACATGGATCTCCATATATGGGTACCAGGGGTCTCCATGTATGGGTAACTGGTCCGATATACATCACTGGACCCAAATGCATTTGGGTCCCCATCCGGAATCAATGGGGGTAAATGTACTATAGTTTTTTGTCTTAGAATGCGACAAATACAAAAAAATATATATATAATAATATTGAACTCAAGTCTCCATAGCGTGAGTAATCAATAGAAACAAAGTCATTTTGGGGTTGAACTCCTTTACTGGTTGGAGTTAACATTACCATGTGGACGTTCAGCCCCCAAGCTCCCGTGGGCTGGAGCTGAAGTGCCAAAAATTTCCCATGATGCTTTGTGAAAGCCACTTCTGTGAAATTCCGTTCGGGCATTCACTTGTATTCATCCTGGCTCCAGAAAAATGTATATATCTCCGCTTCTTTTCCCACATAGCGCCTTTGGTCAAAACGACCTGTTTTCTATGGACCATAACTCACGCACAGATCATGGCGGTTGTATTTTTTTTCTCCGCGTGAAAGACTTTCGTGGCCATGAACGGGAGCCACCGTGCGCATAATGTGCACGCACCACGTGGTCAGGGTTAAGGTTTAGGTGACACCTCGCCGATGTGTAACCTTGGCGGCTCCTCTGCGCGGTCCAAGTGAACACAATGGAGCGCTCCCTACCTCCGGTTCAGCCAATCACAAGCTTCAAAAATGAGTTTGGGGCTCGGTTAACCCGTTTTCACCCCAGAGAAAGTAAACTTGTATACATATGTAAAATAGGAGGCTTGGGTGGGTCTACAATTTCTTGGTACGTTTTACTGCCCAACTTTGTTGGCTGCAGTGGCTTGTCATTGTGTAGTAAGTTGAAAGCCTTTGGAACTATTACAAGTCTTCTCATTGTCTATTCCATTAGGCATGACGAAGTAGTCAATGAGCTCCATAAGAGCTCCATCCCTCTATGGTCTCATCAGAGGGCTGATTGAGCCAATAACTGCAGTCATCCTGGCCCCGCACAGTCTCTCCTTATCAATACACTTAATACGTGGCATGCCAGGCCAGCGTGGCATATTTAATAATATATAGCTTCCCAAGGACTCATTTATATAAATTATTATATAATTTCCACCCTGGCGATCTATGAGGATGGCCATTTCACAGGTCATAAGATGAGAGGACTTAATAGACATGTTTCACTTTACAGTGCGGACATCAATGTCGAGATCTATGTCTATACATTCTTAACCTCCCGTCTAAATGACTGCAATTGTCATTATTCTGTCATTTGGACAAAAAAGTATCTGAATGCCCTTCAGATGATCCTAAATGCAGCAGCCAAAATTTTAATTGCCACTAAAAATGAGAATTCATATTCAATCCTTGCATCGCTTACACCAGCCGCCTGTGAGATGTAGAATCGATTTAAACATTTTATTGATAGCTTTTAAAACATAATGAGTCTGGCCCCTAGCTACATATTTGACCTTCTGCCTCCGCATATTTCCTCCCGCTCTCAACGATCCTCTGATGCAAGGGTGTAATACTTAATCGAGCTGATCGTTTTAATCGATGGGGCGTTGTAGACTGGTTATTTTCTAAATGTTCGTGTGACACCGTTGTACAACAAAGTATAAAATGGGGATTAGGGCCGTCAATTTATCAAGTAAGTAGAATGTTTTATTGTGTCGATTCATTGATGACATGGGTGCCTTTGCTTATCAGGTACCCTATAGACGTTGGAACTATCAACTCAAGGAGAATATGTCAATTACAGCATTTAAGATTCATTTAATTCATTATTTAGCTATGGCAGTGTAGTAATGGAACCAAATATTTGGCTTGGATTTACACATTTTGATTTACAAGTGGATACAGACTGTGTAGGGATTTTTACTGTGTCGATTCTTCCTCAGTGAACACATTCAGGGACCAAATCCAGTTGTAATGCCAGGGCCTTGGTCAAGGGCCATGGCAGTATATCTAGCATGCATGCCTAATGGTGTGGGACGAAACCGGAGTGCCCAGAGCAGGAAACGCAAACACAGGGAGAATATGCAAAACAAAAACTGTTTTTATTTTATTTTATGTTACCTAAGGTATATTTTACTCTCTCATTACTCTGGTTGTGTCCAGTGTTCTTAAAGCAGGATTGTTTTTTTTAATACTGGTTTCTATTTATTTAATTTATTCTGTAAGGCACTTTGAGTCATAAAAAAAAACATTACTGAAAACGAAGCAACTTTATGAAGAAGAAAAGCTACCATAGCTATTTCCAAATCAAATACTTCTAGTCAGCTCTAGCCTTACACCACTTTTCTCTGTATCACAATCCCCTTGAGAGTCTGGGAACTCTGTACCAATTATAAGCCTATCACTGGGGCCTGTATGCCTCTGAAATAATGCAAACAATGTTTCTCTTTGAACTTTTCTCTTATCGTCAGTGTCGGGCAGGAACCTTGAATGTCCAAAAAAATTCCCAGTGGATCCAATGTGGTAGTTTACTGTCAGAACCGTCACATCTTGACCATATCCGTCCGTCTGGACGGGTAACCCCTGACACTGTGGTTCCCCTGACACATCACTGTGACATCACAGGTGACGTCACAGTGATGTCAGATACTCAGAGCAGGGATCTATTCTGCATTTGGGCATAAATAGGTGACATCACAGAGGTGTGGCTGGTTCAGACAGGGATCTCCATGTATGGGCATAAAAGGGATTGTATGTTGTGATGTCATGGAAACCCTCTAACAGAATCGCTTTTGTGCCCATATATGGAGATCCCTAATGTCATCAATATTAAGCCCATTTCTAACAGGACTTCAAATGCCCATATGTGGAGGAAGACAGCTAGCCCATATCTGTGTGGCTGGTTCAGACAGGGATTTCCATGTATGGGCATAAAAGGGATTGTATGTATGATGTCAGATGTGATAGACGTCATAGCCAGGATTTTCACATAACGAATAACTGACTGAGTAAGCATTTTTGGGGTATCACAGCATATCCATATACAGTACATGGATCTCCATATACCAGTAAGACTCCCTAATCGGGAGATAAGCGACCGTTGGTCGCTTATCTCCTGTCACACTGCTGACATCAGTATGACATCACACCGTACACAAATGACCCTTATATAAGACCGGCATTATCTACCGACAGATTAGTAACAAGATGTCAAAAATAAATCATTGAAGGTTTACCCTACTAACCAACTGTTTACCATAGCAACCATGTTTTTTACCTTAGCAACCAACTGTTTACCCTAGCAACCAACTTTTTACCACAGCAACCATGTTTTTTTTACCCTAGCAACCAACTGTTTACCCTAGCAACCAATTGTTTACCATAGCAACCATGTTTTCTTACCCTAGCAACCAACTGTTTACCCTAGCAACCAACTGTTTACCATAGCAACCATGTTTTTTACAGGGCCTGGGATTGATGACATCAGAAATCTCCATATATGGGCATGAAAGGGATTTTGTTTCTGGAAATATGTCTGTGGGGTGCCACATTTGGAATAAAACACTTACATCACACATCTGGATATCCATACAGCCCATCTAGTTTGCCTGTGTCCATTTATGCCCATATATCTGATGACATTGGGACAATGATCTCCATATATGGGCATAAAACTTATGTTAATTAGTAAAGCCTGGGGATCTCCATATATGGGCATGAGGGGTACCCTAAAAGGGCATCATCTGGGAATAGCAAATATAGTTATCCTAGAAAGTGAAAATCTTACATCAAAGGCCATAACTACCTACCTACCACCATACTGCATTCCTCATTACCTACCAGTAAGATGCCTAAGGGAGAAAAGCAAAGGGCGAGGTTGCACCATTTCTTGGTCTTCTGGCCAGTGATGTATATCGGACCATTTAACCATATATGGAGACATCTGGTACCCAAAGATATTCACAGATATGGGCTTAATATTGATGACATAAGGGATCTCCATATATGGGCGTAAAAGGGATTTGGTTCCCCTGGCATCACAGGGATCTCCATATATGGGCATAAAATGGATTTGGTTACCCTGGCAACACGGGGATCTCCATATCTCCATATATGGGCATAAAAGGGATTTGGTTCCCCTGGCATCACAGGGATCTCCATATATGGGCATAAAAGGGATTTGGTTCCCCTGACATTACAGTGATGTCAGCGGCTGGTTCTACAGAGGGGATCTCCATTTATGGGCATAAAAGGGAATGTATGTATGATGATGTCAGATATCATAGACGTCATAGGACTTTCACATAACGAATAACTGAGTAAGCATGTAAACCCGTAAAATCTATATTTGGGCATGGCTGATTTATGACCTCATCATGATGACACGAGCAAACACAGCTGAATTGTATAAATGATCAGTGCAGAAACCAACAGAAGTATTTGACCAAGACTCTTCGATTTAAACATCAACAAAGGTGTGACGTTTGTTGATGGTCACAAAACGTGATGGACGGACGGACGGACGGACGGACGGCCGGTGGAGGTTTTCATAGTAAACTGCTCCCTGACGGTCGCAATAACCAGTAAGACTCCCTAATCGGGAGATAAGCGACCGTTGGTCGCTTATCTCCACAAATAGGCCAAAAGTTTGTTTTACCAATTATCAAGACATACGGGCAGTTGACAGTTTGCCATGGTTACTCATTGAAGTTGAATCTCCATATATGGAGACATAAGTTGCTCATACCATAGCAACCATGTTTTTTACAGGGCCTGGGATTGATGACATCAGAAATCTCCATATATGGGCATGAAAGGGATTTTGTTTCTGGAAATATGTCTGTGGGGTGCCACATTTGGAATAAAACACTTACATCACACATCTGGATATCCATACAGCCCATCTAGTTTGCCTGTGTCCATTTATGCCCATATATCTGATGACATTGGGACAATGATCTCCATATATGGGCATAAAACTTATGTTAATTAGTAAAGCCTGGGGATCTCCATATATGGGCATGAGGGGTACCCTAAAAGGGCATCATCTGGGAATAGCAAATATAGTTATCCTAGAAAGTGAAAATCTTACATCAAAGGCCATAACTACCTACCTACCACCATACTGCATTCCTCATTAAACTACCTACCAGTAAGATGCCTATAGGGAGAAAAGCAAAGGGCGAGGTTGCACCATTTCTTGGTCTTCTGGCCAGTGATGTATATCGGACCATTTAACCATATATGGAGACATCTGGTACCCAAAGATATTCACAGATATGGGCTTAATATTGATGACATAAGGGATCTCCATATATGGGCGTAAAAGGGATTTGGTTCCCCTGGCATCACAGGGATCTCCATATATGGGCATAAAATGGATTTGGTTACCCTGGCAACACGGGGATCTCCATATCTCCATATATGGGCATAAAAGGGATTTGGTTCCCCTGGCATCACAGGGATCTCCATATATGGGCATAAAAGGGATTTGGTTCCCCTGACATTACAGTGATGTCAGTGGCTGGTTCTACAGAGGGGATCTCCATTTATGGGCATAAAAGGGAATGTATGTATGATGATGTCAGATATCATAGACGTCATAGGACTTTCACATAACGAATAACTGAGTAAGCATGTAAACCCGTAAAATCTATATTTGGGCATGGCTGATTTATGACCTCATCATGATGACACGAGCAAACACAGCTGAATTGTATAAATGATCAGTGCAGAAACCAACAGAAGTATTTGACCAAGACTCTTCGATTTAAACATCAACAAAGGTGTGACGTTTGTTGATGGTCACAAAACGTGACGGACGGACGGACGGACGGACGGACGGCCGGTGGAGGTTTTCATAGTAAACTGCTCCCTGACGGTCGCAATAACCAGTAAGACTCCAATCGGGAGATAAGCGACCGTTGGTCGCTTATCTCCACAAATAGGCCAAAAGTTTGTTTTACCAATTATCAAGACATACGGGCAGTTGACAGTTTGCCATGGTTACTCATTGAAGTTGAATCTCCATATATGGAGACATAAGTTGCTCATACCATAGCAACCATGTTTTTTACAGGGCCTGGGATTGATGACATCAGAAATCTCCATATATGGGCATGAAAGGGATTTTGTTTCTGGAAATATGTCTGTGGGGTGCCACATTTGGAATAAAACACTTACATCACACATCTGGATATCCATACAGCCCATCTAGTTTGCCTGTGTCCATTTATGCCCATATATCTGATGACATTGGGACAATGATCTCCATATATGGGCATAAAACTTATGTTAATTAGTAAAGCCTGGGGATCTCCATATATGGGCATGAGGGGTACCCTAAAAGGGCATCATCTGGGAATAGCAAATATAGTTATCCTAGAAAGTGAAAATCTTACATCAAAGGCCATAACTACCTACCTACCACCATACTGCATTCCTCATTAAACTACCTACCAGTAAGATGCCTATAGGGAGAAAAGCAAAGGGCGAGGTTGCACCATTTCTTGGTCTTCTGGCCAGTGATGTATATCGGACCATTTAACCATATATGGAGACATCTGGTACCCAAAGATATTCACAGATATGGACTTAATATTGATGACATAAGGGATCTCCATATATGGGCGTAAAAGGGATTTGGTTCCCCTGGCATCACAGGGATCTCCATATATGGGCATAAAATGGATTTGGTTACCCTGGCAACACGGGGATCTCCATATCTCCATATATGGGCATAAAAGGGATTTGGTTCCCCTGGCATCACAGGGATCTCCATATATGGGCATAAAAGGGATTTGGTTCCCCTGACATTACAGTGATGTCAGTGGCTGGTTCTACAGAGGGGATCTCCATTTATGGGCATAAAAGGGAATGTATGTATGATGATGTCAGATATCATAGACGTCATAGGACTTTCACATAACGAATAACTGAGTAAGCATGTAAACCCGTAAAATCTATATTTGGGCATGGCTGATTTATGACCTCATCATGATGACACGAGCAAACACAGCTGAATTGTATAAATGATCAGTGCAGAAACCAACAGAAGTATTTGACCAAGACTCTTCGATTTAAACATCAACAAAGGTGTGACGTTTGTTGATGGTCACAAAGGTGTGACGGACGGACGGACGGACGGACGGACGGACGGACGGACGGACGGACGGTGGAGGTTTTCATAGTAAACTGCTCCCTGACGGTCGCAATAATTTATTTATTTGTCAGATACATGTACTTTAATTGAAATGTGTACTCCGCCTTTGACCCATCTCTTGGAGCGGTGAGCTGCAGCCGCAACCCCCCCCCAATCCAACCCCAATCCAACCCTTGATGCTGAGTGCCAAGAAGGGAGGCATTGCATCCCATTTTTACAGTCTTTGGTATGACCCGGCCGGGGAATCAAACCCCCAACCTCCCAGTCTCAGGAGGTCAGTCCAACCACAAGGCCACTGAGCTGGTTAACAGGAGTACCAGGAGTCTCCATATATGGGTAACTGGTCCGATATATCACTGGCCTTGCCTGGTTAAATAATAAACCAGACCAAACACAACAACACCCCCTGGCAGTAGTAGAGGCTGGCAACGCCAGGCAATCACTGGCCAGATGGCCAAGACATGGCCAGACGGCCCTGAGGCGTCTTACTAGTTATTATTTAGTCTAAAGCTCTTTTTTAATACTTTTCATTGTATAAAACCCAGAGTCAGACTTTCAACCTGGCATTCCTATTTTGGGCATGCCATTATAACCCAAAATAGCGTAAAAAATAAATCTACAAGCTCACAAAGCAGCTAATGAACTGAATGTGATTTACACATGACTATATGTTTGTACAAACAATAAATATGTTTGTATCGAGGTTGGGGTGTGTGCAAATACTCTATTTAGTTTTTCCTTCTTGTCTGTCTGAATGAATGGTGAATGGTTTAGGGTAAAATGGATCTGATCTTGAACCATCTACTGGACAGGTCTGCATTCTGAAGCCAGAACTACAGTGTAGCACAGAGAAGCAGCGTTCACTTTTTTCTTGAATAAACTCACAGAAAAACCCTCAATACTTTTATTTCAAAGCGTGGCCTGTTTGCTAATGGCTTTTATTTATTAGACTGTGTATTTATTTATGAGGGTTCTGCACTGCAATTTTATTCTGTCATTTTCTCAACTATACTTTTCAATCATGACATATGCTACTCCATGAAGGATACAAGTGCAGGTAAAACTGTTTATTATATTAAATCCAAGCTCAGTACAAAATATTAGTGCAAAAACAGTCAAGGGGGGGGGAAAAACGTCAGCAACAGAACTTAGACTAAAGTCTGGACAGAACCGAGAGTGAAGGCTCACAAGAAGGCAGAGGAATCAATACTGCCAGAGATGCACTGAAACAGGAGGAGATATGCAGGTAGTGAAGACAGAATGTGATTGGATGATAATCCACATCCGTGGATATGGATAGCACCTCACCAACATGAGTTAACACCACCTATAACTATTAACACTATTGCTGTTAAGGCCACTTTTAACCAAACAGATTCGTGGCCGAATCGGCGGCGGATAGCGGCGGAAAGTGTCTGTTGCCGAACGGGAGCTCATCGGTAGGTTTTCGGCAGCGGGTCGAGAACGTTATCGACGGAAAACTGGAAGACTGGACTTGCTCAGTTTTGTAGAGTCGCCCCTGGACGTCGGTGAATTGTAGCGAGTTGTAATGGACCATTAGTTTGCTACTGCTGCAGCAAAAAAACCAAGCCTAAATAAGCCAGAGACATTTTCCCGTTGCATATTTTAACTAAATAGCATATTCACAATCTCAACTCTCAATTTCCTATACTAATCAACTCCAAGGCAACGCTAGTAATAGTGATGTGTGTTGTTTTGGTGTGAGGAGAAGAAATCACCGGACAGGAAGCATCTCCGCTTCTGCTCCTCGGTTGCCAGATTCTGTGAGTTAAACAAGCGACCAGGTCTATGAAAACAAAGCCTAAAGGAGCGTCCAGTTTCACCTATTGAGCTCTATTACATTAGCTATTTTCTAAAAGAATGTTGAAAGCAAGGCCAAATAAGCAACTACAATTCAGAAACATGCCCAAACAAAAGTAACCCACAACTAGCAACATTATAGGAAAACAGGATCAAAGTCGCTTGTAACGAGCCGATATGGCAACACAGTGCGCATGCGCAAAACTGTACAGTAATTACAGTCGGCATACAGTCGGCTGGACAATTCAATGTGCTTAGTTTTTTTGCAGTTCTTTGCAGTTCTTTGCAGTCTGTGAACAGTTTGAACAAGTCTCCTGTAGTATTTTCGGTGTGGAGGCACCTTTACTATCACCACTTCCACTACTGAGAGGGGGAAAAGAAATAAAAATGAAATAATGGATACTAAATCCCTTACTCCATTTAAACTGAAGATTCTACTTCACAGCTTTGATAACGACAAAAAAACGCCCCAAAGTTACTACCGCGAACAACAGTAGAAAGCAATTAATTAAGATTTATTAACATCAAGTCACTATACTTGACTCTATCCGCTCTCTCCACGCAGTAGCTGAGCAACTTGGCAGATTGTAAATCAAAAACCCAGAGTGACTGCTCACTGTGGCTCCTGCTGTAGGGGTGCGTTTCATGGCACTCTGAACCTCTTCACAGGGAACAGCCTCTTTCATGTGAACGCACCCTCAGCCAACCTTTCGGTCCCGCAGGAGAGAAAACCCACAGAGAAGAAAGCAGAATAAAGACTGCAGCATAAAGACTGCGCCATCCCCCTGCTTTGGCAGGTCAATATAAGAACAAAGGGTTAGAACAAAGACATAATTGAGACCAAACGAACTGACGCAATGACTTGCCCAATGTTCATTTCGGCAGCTCTTGCATCTCCAAGATTTTCTAGCCGCAGAGACACTAAAGTGGACGTGCACCCGTGACCAGTCAGACACTCAACAAGCTCGTTATTTACTGTAAGTTGTTTGCTTTCCGCAATATGCCAGCAATGTGCTGTGGACAGTCTTGGCGAAAAGTTGTCTGTGGGTGCCAAGAGGTGCAAACACCTCAATAATCCTTCTCTGACGTTGATGTAAACAAACAGATGTAAACAAACAGCGGAGATCGATGGTAAACACCATTTAGTAGGGGGAATTAACCTCAGAAAATGGCCAAATCGTTACGCGGCGGATAAAAGCACCAAAATTGGTACACATGTCCCTTGGGTCATCCTAAAACATCCTAGAAGGGGTGCCCAAAAAATCTTAAACAGGAAGTGAGTTATGGACAAATTTCAAAATGGCCGCCTAAACTGTTGACTGTTGACTCAAAAGACATCCAAAGAATCTCCAAAAAGCATAGGATTTGGCACACATGTCCCTTGGGTCATCCTAAAACATCCTAGAAGGGGTGCCCCAAAAAACCATAAACAGGAAGTGAGTTATGGACAAAAGTCAAAATGGCCGTTGACTGACTCAAAATCAGTGGCGGTTCTACGCGGAAGCTTTTGGTGCTTAAGCACCAGTATTTTCCTGACTAGCACCAGTATTTTCCGGATCCAGTATTTTCCTGATCGGGGCTTGCAAAATCGGGAGAGAGACGAGACGGTCAGACGGAGAAAAGTGTGATAACCAAGTGCAGTACTACTCCTAAACAACAGGAGGCGTCGGCATGCCCCGAGGCAATAAAAAGCAGAGAAGAATATTTCAAGTCCCTTGAAGCGTCAACACGACTCGCACACAACACAACACACACACACAGACAGATACATACATACCAGCCGGGCGGCATCGAGGCATGGAAAGATTCTTTGGGAAGCCCTCAACTCGGACAAAATCTGCACATACACATACAACAGACTACTGAGATGAATGTCATTTAGACAGACATCTCAACTACTCTACTCACTAGTGATACTAGTCTAGGCTCATAACAGCAGTGGGATGAGGAGCTTAGTGACTATAGTGCAGTGGTGGGGAGGGGATTGATGGCTAACATAAGTATAGTATTTGACATGTGGTGATATTATAGTGTATATATATTGTTGCTTTAACCACAACGTAGTGAACCATGTTAATATGTAAAAGAAATCAAATAGTGTATAAACCTGTTATATTTTAAATGAGTTATTATGACTGACTAAGGCATAATCTGAGCAGTGAACTCTGCTGATAAGTTAGAAAAGCAGCAACCATCCAAAAGCGAGTGTCACTCACTCACTGCATACCTGATTCCCTGCTCTCAGTTGGGGCAAAATGTACCTAAAGCGAGTGGGCGGGTTTATGAGCAACAACAGGAAGTGAACTGGTCTGGGACCACTGCATGCAACATGTTTGTGTTGTTAAGAGAGAGGGGCTTTGTTTTCATCAATCTTTTTCCAAAAACTAGGACAAAAAATGGATAAACAGGATAAAATATGCTACTCTGCTGTTGATTGTTGCTTCTGGTTTTGGAATCTAATTCTTCTGAATGGTGAGTACACTTGACTGCTGCTGCAGCTTGCCTAACTCTTTTCTTGATGTCAAAAGTTGTCCGCTGAGACAAATGTTACTTAAATCATCAGTTGTTTTGCTTAACCTAAGGGGTGGGTGGGGACTGGGAGAGGTGAATAGGGCAAAATGGCTGCAAAACTTAAAAAATAAATTAATAAAACTGCGGTATAGTATAGACTATCTTGCTGGCTGGTGCATGTGGAGACTGAGAGGCAAAGGGAAAGTGTAGTGTCCCGTTCCCGATTGTTTAGCAAAGAAATAAACCGCGGAAATCCGAATAAAACGCGTTCAAATCCGCGAAAAACCGCCAATTTTCGCGCGCGCGCTGTGCGCGCGCGAGACGTGCACGCGCGTGCAAAAGCTCCCTGTAGCACCCCCTACTGCTCAGGGCTAGAACCGCGCCTGCTCAAAATACACCAAAAGAATCTCCAAAAAGCATACAATTTGGCACACATGTCCCTTGGGTCATCCTAAAACATCCTAGAAGGGGTGCCCAAAAAAATCCTAAACAGGAAGTGAGTTATGGACAAAAGTCAAAATGGCCACCTAAACTGTTGACCGTTGACTCAAAAGACACAAAAATAATCTCCAAAAAGCATAATATTTGGCACACATGTCCCTTGGGTCATCCTAAGACATCCTAGAAATGGTGCCCAAAGAAATCTTAAACAGGAAGTGAATTAATGACAATATTGAAAATGGCCACCTACAGTGTTGGCTATTGACTCAAAAACCTATAGAATCTCATAAAGGCATACGCTTTGGCACATGTGTCCCCTGGGTCATCCTAAGACATCCTATAGAAGGGGTGCCCAAATAAATCTGAAACAGGAACTTACTGACAAAATTGAAAATGGCCGCCTACAGTATTGGCGATTGACTCAAAAGACAACTAAAGAATCTCATAAAAGCATACAAAAGCATCCTAAGACATTATAGAATGGGTGCCCATAATAATCTGAAACAGCTAAACAAAATGGAAAATGACCACCTAAAGCAGTTGACCCAAAAGAACACAAAGTTGGTTCCTTCCTTTCCCTATGTAAAGCGACTTTGGGTACTTAGAAAATAGCTATATACATTTGAGCTATCATTATCATCATTATTATAAAGGGACTTCATAAAAGCCTATATTGAGTACTGCTTATTATCCCAGAAGGGGTTATTTATTGTGTGGTTAATCCTTTTGAAGTGCTTAGCCAAGAATCAAACAGTGTTACAGTGCTTGAAATATACACCTGTGTTCTGTATGACAAGACAACGGACATTAGGCAGTTTAAGCAGCCCGTTTCTACAACCGCAACGTGAGGCGGGACAACGGCTGCTATGACATAATCGCCGTAGCAGTCAAAATCTTTAAGCGAACAGCCATCGGCGACGGGGTCCCACCTCTTTTACTGAACTCTTTGGTTCCCATGGTGATACATACAGGCAGCAGACGTTCCAGCCACTACGTGGGAAGGGGGCTTCTGGCGTTGTAGAGACGGCCGCGACGGCGACAGGTTTATCTATCGAGCGATGATCATTTCCGGTTACCGTTTTCATCTGCCGTAGCCGTCAAAAGCTTAAAGTCGCTATTATGAAACTGGGAGGACCTGTTTGCTCATAATTGTCTCTCAATGGAAATTCCTCCCACACAGGCTGCACTGCTACAACATTCAAATCGAGCAGTAGCCCCTCTGTTCGAGAAAGTGTAGATGCTGGGATGCTGGGTTACCTTGCACAGCATTATGTCAATGTGCTGGTCATTATGAAATGGCACACATGAATAGTTACTAAACACTAATCACAAAAAAACAGTAATGATCTAGAAGAAAAGATAGAGTGAAGATAGACCAAAATAAGCAAGAAGATGTAGAGTGCAAAATAGAAATGCAGAGAGTAAAATAAGAATATGCTGAAGATAAGATGCTGAGTAAAATAGGTATGAATATGCATGCAGAGGGTTAGATAAATAAAGAAGGTTCAAAGACTAAAGTACATTAAGGGTAGGGTTCTATCGGGTTTTGATGGTATGGTAGTGCCATTCTCTGTTTACTCTGTGCGGGCAGCAAACGGGAGCCAGTGGAGGGAGCGGAGAAGGGGGAGATGATGTACACAGAGAAGGGGGATGTACACAGAAGGTAGACTGAAAAATACCCCAGGTTTATGCAGACTGTGCAGCTGTCAACTGTTTAAACAGTCTTTTAGAATTACTTCAGTATGGTCCCTTCCCAAACAAACAAATAACCCCTTCTAGGATATAATAAGGTGAAGGCATACATGCCAAATAATATGTTTATATAGTGTCCCTTTATGTTTTCTTTTGTGTCAACTGCTTTAGGTGGCCACTTTGAAATTCGACAAAAACCCTCTTCCTGTTTAAAACATATTTGGGCACCCCTTGTAGGATGCGTTAAGATCACCCAAGGGATATTTGTACCACATTTCATGCCTTTATGATATTCTTTACTCTTTAGGTGTCTTTTACATTCATCTGTCAATACTGTAAATTAGGCAATAACTAACATCCTGTTTCAGATTTCTTTGGGCACCCCTTCTAGGATGTCTTAGGATGACCCAAGGGATACATGTGCCAAAGTGTATGCGTCTATGAGATTCTATAGGGTTTTTGGAGATTCTTTTGGTGTCTTTTGAGTTAGCGGTCAACAGTTTAAGCGGCCATTTTGACTTTTGTCCATAACTCACTTCCTGTTTAAATAATTTTTGGACACCCCTTCTAGGATGTTTTAGGATGACCCAAGGCACATGTGTGGCAAATGTTATGCTTTTTGGAGATTATTTTGGTGTCTTTTGAGTCAACGGTCAACAGTTTAAGTGGCCATTTTGACTTTTGTCCATAACTCACTTCCTGTTTAAGATTTTTTTGGGCACCCCTTCTAGGATGTTTTAGGATGACCCAAGGGACATGTGTGCCAAATCTTATGCTTTTTGGAGATTATTTTAGTGTCTTTTGAGTCAACAGTCAACAGTTTAAGCGTCCATTTTGACTTTTGTCCATAACTCACTTCCTGTTTAAGATTTTTTTGGGCACCCCTTCTAGGATGTTTTAGGATGACCCAAGGGACATGTGTGCCAAATCTTATGCTTTTTGGAGATTCTTTTGGTGTCTTTTGAGTCAACGGTCAACAGTTTAAGTGGCCATTTTGAATTTTGTCCATAACTCACTTCCTGTATGAGATTTTTTTGGGCACCCCTTCTAGGATGTTTTTGGATGACCCAAGGGACCTCTTTATCAAATTTCATGCTTTTATCCGCCGCGTAACGATTTTGCACTTAATTCCCCCTACTAATTGGCGGTCAAACATTCAGAACCTCAGTGAGTATAAGAAAGACACTTAAAAGTTCCACTTGGCTTGAAGTAAGGAGCTGCCAGCTTAAAACGCTCTCACATCCAGCGCCACTAGGAAGGGTTTGCCTGAAAATAATAATAATAATAATAATAATAATTCAATGTCAACAGCCTTCTCATATGCACATCGGGTAATTGGTTTAACAATCAGGGGAAGCACAACCTTCTCATATGCACATGGGGTAATTGGTTTAACAATCAGGGGAAGCACAAAGGCTGGGTACAGCCCTAGTGGTTAACAGACCGTACTGCTGAGAGACAGCAGCATCCATGTGTTTCGTTGGTGGTAAATATATATACACACACAAGTGTTATGTATACAGTACATTCAGAATGCTATCTTCTCTTCTTTGTGAGGCTGGACTCACACATAATGCGTGAAACATCTTCTCCGTATCGTCTGAGAATGGCCACTGGGGGCGCCGTACTAATGCATTGTCAATGGAAGGTTGTTTGGTTTTTTGTCGTTGCCGTGTCTATAGCTCAACCACAGCCTGTCTTTTGGCCAAGAGACACGGCAACGGCAAAACACCAAACAACCTTCCATTGACAATGCATTAGTACGGCGCCCCCAGTAGCCATTCTCAGACGATACGGAGAAGATGTTTCACGCAAATGTCTGTACGCCGCCTAATAACAGAATGGGCTTAATTTCCTGGATAAGAAAGCAACCTGTAGTATGGTGCACAAGGCCCAAAACAACAGCACCCTCATAATAGATATTCACATTGCAAACAGAATGCAAACGCAACAGTATTTCGTGGCTATTGAATGCTTGAAAACATTTTTTTGTTAAACTGACATTGACAGGGGCTATGGTGCCTTATACTATTGGTTTATTCTTTGATTATAATGGATTATTTCTGACAAGGTTTCGAAACACTTATCCATGAAGTGCTATTTGAGGGAAATAGACTGACATTGAACGTTCACCTTTCATTTGGTCCTTGACTCAAGTGGACCGATACAGATTCTGTAATAGAACAGGCTTTGTTGGCACTAAGCTACGGAGGCAGTGCAGTCACATACAGTATATTACACAGAATGACATCCTTTCACTGCAGATTGAACGTTTGAACCTACACTGCATGGGACTGATAACAGCTTGTCTGTTGTATAACTGGACTCTTTGTTGCAACGTAGTGCAACAAATATTAGTACACTTGGAGTTTGTCTACTGCCACATTGATATGGAAACAACCAACTTTCAAAGGTCCTGTTCTAATGTGTATTTGGAGAGTCTCTTTTTAAAGAGAGGCTTGGGAAGAGAAGTATTAAAGAATGAATCCTCTTATTAAATACATTCATGCTGACTCAAACGTATCTATAAGAGGGAAGCTGAACTAAGATTTGGCTGAAGAGTAAAGATCACAAGAAACTTGACCCTTTTTCTGTTTGCATAATCAAAAATCTCAATGAATGCAAAAATATAATCCACACCAGTGAAGTGTATTATGTTAAGTCATGGTTGGCATAATGCAGTTCACAAAGTCATTTTTGGAGGAAAGGGTATTTATAATAATTTGCGCTTGGTCAGAGCGTCACATAAAGCCTCTTAACTCTCTTAACTAAAAACCTAAACTCTATGTACTTCCATGACCGGAGTCCCTCAAAATAGTCCCAAAGAATATTTCCTCTAGTCTACAACAAATGTCTTCACTAAAAATAGCTGAAATTATAGCTGTGAACTTTGTAGCAGTTAAAACAACACAGGGCTTTTCAGTGTACTCTGTCTCCCCCTTCGCCATCTCCCTCTCAGCTCTCAGCACTGCGTATACATGCACTAAGAAAGCCTCTTCTAATCTATTCAGTAGACCCGTCTTACTGCTGCTCGGGAGAGATATTTCACACAGGGCTGGAGGCATCCAGGGCGATGGGGTATGATCTCTGCACTCCTCATGTCTGCCCCGAGCCTCTGTCTCGTCCCACAAGCGGCCGATCAGACAAATGACCTTTGACGAGGCCCGGCTGTGCTCTGCGGGTCAAGCACCCGATGTACCAGTCTGAGAAGGCCAGTGGGTAAGACCAACTCACTGCTCTCCACACTGGGAAATCCTGGGTCTAGGAAAGAAAATGTTCCAAAGTAACCCAGGCGTGTATAGTTAACCCAAGTCTTTGAATATTTTTGACCCGATTTGACCCTGTCTTCTAAATCTTTTTTTAAACGCATGTTTCTATGGCAGTGGTTCTTGTCAAGGACCCCCAAAATTATATGGATTTGGCCGCCGACCCCATCTCAAAATATTATGTATCAGCGACCTCCCAGAAGCAAATATTTGAGTTACAAAATGTTCGCTTTAAAAATGTATTCAAAGATTTTCAACAATGTTCACAATTCTTCAAAAATAGCAGATCTAAAAGCTTGCAGCGCAGCTGTGAGCTTGTAGATCTGCTATTTTTGAATAGTTAAAGCATAAAACAATTAATTGGTTAATTGGTTAAAACGTTCCGGGTCTTAATGGGTTAATTTATACACATTGTACGACACCCCTGCCAAGATCATTAGTACCCACTTTAAGAAGTACAGTTGAGGCAGCTAGTTTGCATGTCCGAAATCATTCACTCATTCACTACTCCCTATAAAGTGAGTGAATGATAGTAAGTTATTTCGGACACAATCAATGTTCTATGGATTTTTGGCTGGTTTAATGACATAATCAGAGTGACTCTTTGTATGTCAATAGATCACGGAGAGCATTAGGTGGGACATATTTATTATCCACTTAAAAGCTTCTCATAGGGCCTATGAGAAGAATTTAAATAGGGGGGGATACTACTTGTGAGGTTAACTAAAGGTCTTGTCCGTCCCAGATTAGATTTGGTCTCTTTGCTACAATTTACTGGGATTATCTGAACTGTAGATGGCTGTCTCTATCTTTTACTGTCAGTGTCCTTTCTTATGGTGGCTCCCTCTAGTCTCTTTTCATCTCCATATTCTATACTTTACTTCAAGGGTCTTCAGCAGGGGGTCCGGGACCCCTAGGGGGTCCTCAGAGTTACTACAGGCGGTCCTCCAAATCTTTGTGAAATAGAATTTTTTTTCCTCCTTTTTTATATTAACCACTTGAACCCCTACAGCGTCCATTCTGAGAACATTTGCCAAAAATAGCAGTTCTACAAGCTAACAACACCGTTGTGAACTTGTAGATTGGCTATATTCGGCAAAGAGCTTTGGTGTAGAGGGGAAAAAGAGCAGACCAAGTACAGAGTGAAAGGTCAAGTTTTTTTTTAAGTATTGACGGTTCAAGTGGTTAAATATCTGAAAACACAAATCGACATCATTCCAAAATACACTGATGATTGTGCTGTCAAACGCTGAAACTATAATATGGAATCTCTGAAAAGGTTGTGGGTGTCCCTGCTTCATCTCTCTCTCAACTAAGGGGTCCTTGGGCTGAAAGGGCGCTTGGCCCCTGTTGACCCCTGTTCTATACTTTACTTTATTTAACTCAACCATGGCTGTTCATGTGTTATTGGGAGATGCTGTCAACCATGCGCTTCCAAGAGAACGAGTTTTCAGAGACAGGGATTATTCTTTTGCTCATGATGATGAGTGGTGCTTTAGAAGTTGCTTTTATTTCCCAAGAAACCTTTTTGTTAGATGTGTCCTGTTGTGCTAGCCCTGCCATATCTGTATCTGTCCAAGTACTCTCCACTCAGGGATTGTTATGGGGATTTTCCAGAGAGGACTCAGGGACAGGTCTGGTATTCCAGCCATCTCTTAAAAAATCTTAAGCACCTATTCCTTATTTATACACCAATTCTCAAGCAGAGCTTGTAGATCTGCGGGTACAGTAGATCTGCTATTTCCGCCTCTTGTAAAAATGCTATTTCTGCTAACCCTTTGCCCCCCAGAATATGTATATATTATGGGGGGCAAAAAACAAATAGTTCAAGTGGGTAACAGCATCCTAAAACAAGGAAGTCCACACACTGGATCATGTTCCAAAGTTTAAAATGTACTGGTTAATTCCTTTACACCATTGGACGGGACGTTTCGAGTCTTACCAGCTCTTCATCAGCATGACGAAGGCTCGAAACGGCACATCCAGTGGGTAGACTGTTGATTTGGGATTCTGACTTCTGCTCAGCACCAGTTTTTTAGTGAGTGGATGTGCTTTTTTGATTGATAGATTGAATACTTTATTAAGAGTTTATAAAAAGTACAGATGTAAAGTTAAACAATAATGCTAAAAGGATAACACATTGTAGTTTCCATTGTAGTATTCAATTCATCAAGACATATAAAGACATACAATACTATACAAGAAATATACTAGGAGCAGTGAAAGTACATTTACAGAAAAACAGTGTGGGGTGCTTTATGTTATGTTTCTGTAACAGCATCATAACCACTGTGATCCGGACTATTCTACATACTATGTTGTCAGCTAGATTGTCCGTATACAGCCGACAAACACAACAGTGTCCTTTGTGGTCACATTTAATTTCCCTGGAGTTATAGATGCAGCTGACTTTCTTTGTTTATTTTTTCTCATATTATTTTTCCAGAGGCAAAATTGAATCTAAACTGTGTGTGCCAACAAATGTAGAGATTCATAAAGCAAAGGTGTGTAAGACAGATCTGCACTTATTAAAGTGACTGCACGCAAAAAGTTTTTTTTTTCTCTATGAATCAGGTGCAATTATATGTGAAATGATGACTAAGTTCAAGCAAATAATCCAATAACTTTTTTGTGAACGAGGCACCTTGAGCTCAAAGTGAGAAGTCTCTCCCTTTCTTTGCAGTGAAGCAAGCAGCCTGTGCTAGAATGTGTGGCTATATGACAAAGAGGGAGTTAGGGACACATGTTGCTTCTCCATTTAAACTGGAGAAGGTATTTCCCTGTACACCAAATCTCTTCTCTGAAATTACAGACGATCTGCAAGCTCAGAATGCGTCTCATTGTGACACCTTGTGAACCGCTACTGCTACTGTATTGTATTGTTAGTTAGAGAAAGTTAGACACATATTTGAGTCTTGACCAATCTGGAAAATAAATGCTTACCAATAGCTTTCTTCACAAATGTGTTCATAAAGGTCACACCTCTGAATTTGTTCCAACCCAACTCCCTTGGGAAAAATTCTGCTAACTTTCCCTAGCCTGATCTCAGACTCAGCTCACGCAGTCAGAAAAAGAGTTCACTCTGAGAGTGGGCGTGGTCTATGGTCTGGAAGCAGGCTATATTGTATTCGGGGAACGTTCAGCCTAGAACTGTGAGGCTAAAGTTTTCCCTTCTCCATGAAGTCACAGCCTGGAAACCTGACAAATATGCCAGCTCAAATTAAAATCGCTCCGGTCTGGTCTGGTCTGGTGAAGTGGTGATGCCAGGCTAGAAGTCACGACCCAATTACCAGACAACAAAATGTTCTCCTACCAAAGTTGCTCTGAGTCGTGACGCTGTGATCCTGGTTGAACAAGATGAACATCCATCATGAAGTGAGATTTGCCACGAGACTTGGTGATTCATGACGCAGCAGTTAGACAGCAAGGGAAAATGTCTAGGAACGAAGACAAACTTCTCCCCTAGTTAATTAACTTTACGTTCAGATGTATTCGATTAATGGTTTAAAATGCATCACGACGAGTACATTAGAAATTAACATAAAACTCACATCGTCGAGGGGATGAGCCATGGCTGAGTATTTATGCATAATGATAATTAATGAATGAACAATAACATGATTCTGCTATTTTACTTAGTTTTCTATATCTACATACTAGGCATAAATATAAGACATCAATTATTCATATTTAAATCAAATCTCAGTGAATACTGTAACAGGCTATATTAATTCTGTTATGTTAATGAGCAAGGTGGATTTAAATATAAACTTGATTTGAAGACATTATACAGGAAAGATATTGCACACACTGTAAATCACAGTGCCATCACACAATGTGCATTGCATATATTTGAAATCAATTATAACAACCCACCAATTTAATTAATTAACCACTTAAACCACCGCATCCGTTTTGAGAGGAAACCTGTCGCAAGGAAATAGCAGATCTACAACACGTCACATTGCGACACGTTGTAAGCTTGTAGATCTACATACTGTATATAACGTAGCGAAAACATAAAAGACAATATAGATCCCAGAGGGATACTCAACAACGTATGGGGTTTAAGTGGTTAATTAATGAGCATTGATTCTCCGCTATAAAGTGGCAAATGTGTGATATACAATGTGCTTTGAATGAACACTAAATTCAGTCAATGTCCATTAATTAATCTTAAGTAAAGCCTGGCTGGTTTTCTCACACAGTGACTACACAAAGAGACCGATCATGTTGACAGTGTGTTTGAGAACACATTGAGGACACCATTTTGAGAACCTTGTATATAAAATAATCACAATATATGTGACGAGCAGGGGGAGGGGTAAGATCTACGGCTGGGCCTGCGTAGCCAGAATGAATCTTGTCCTAACCAGATTGACAGCTTTCCCCACCGTATGAGATCCATGAAAACTAAGGTTTCCACCATATCTGGTTGCGTTGCGGTGGCTACACCTCACCGCAGCCACTGTTCACCAAAGATATGCACCTGGTCACATTTTTCTGTGTGCCGCTCGCAGAAATCAGCCAAATAGAAAGTGAGAAAAGATTTCATGTTGACATCATCCACTGGTCAGCTTTTTTCCAGGCTCAAACATTAAGACACCTTTTGTACTGTGTGCCGCCACTGCAGGGAGAAACGTCTTTGGGTGCACAAGAAATTTGGCTCTGATCGGTCCAGCGGTTTGCCGATTAGCTACACACAGACACTGGCCCATGCACGCGCACGCGCACGCACGCGCGCACACACACACACACACACACACACACACACGCACGCACAGCCGCACACACACGCGCACACATACACATACACACGCACGCACGCACACGCACACACGCACACACACACACACACACACACACACACACACACACACACTCAGGAGCCACGCCATAAAAAACAAGACAGAATCCAATAACGACATGGCCTCCCTGACTGTCCTATCTGTAAGTATGGATAGGAAGTTACTACTCTATGTGTGCAGTTTGTGAAATAAGCTGCACAAATCACAATACAATGTGCAACGGGGAAGCAGTACTTTACAGGATGGCAGTGCTAGTGTGAAAGTCTATAAATGCCACTTTTGGCCAAATAGAAATAACGATCTCACAAAACGAACAAAAGTTCCAGCCCAGGCCAATCTCCTCGAAACTTTCATTCTTATGTAATGTGATGAAATGTGTGGAATTAATTAGGAGCATCGACAGTGTTGAGCACCTCTTTGAACATTTGGCCATAATCTGGAAACAAACGCCAAGCACCCATTTAAATTTTAGAGTACTTTTATATCAATCAAGTTACAGGCTCACCTACTCTCGCTGTCCGACTGTGTGTGTGTGTGTGTGTGTGTGTGTGTGTGTGTGTGTGTGTGTGTGTGTGTGTGTGTGTGTGTGTGTGTGCGCGTGTGCGTGTGCGCGCATGTGTGTGTGAGAGATAGAGAAGGAAATGGTCCTCTAGCTAATGCCTATGACTCACTCACTTGTTCTGACCCCCCCCCCCCCCCAACCAACACGAAGCGATTTTTATTCCTTTCTGTCTCTGTTCCATCCTTTTTATTCTTAAAAGCCCCATAAGCATCTTGAGTGTGTAGCATCATTCACCCCTCCACATAGATACGACATGAACTCACGGCTATCAGGACCTATGCACTACATTATCACAAACGCTCCTGTCATATAGGCTCGGTAATGTTTTACCCATCTAACATCGTTTTGGAAACTCCTGGAGAATGAAATCACAAGCAGTGCAGTAGCTTTGTCTCTGTCTGTGGGCGTTATGCCCTTGTGCTGTTCATTGTAACCATGAAGGTTCATTTTGCTGTGAGATGTGGGGTGGGGGAAATCTGTGTCTGCTTTTGATCCCCCCCCCCCCCCGGTTCATTCATTGTTATGGCCAGTGGGGATAGATTTAATCCTTGCTTCTGGTCAGACTCAATTAAATACATGTATTTCCTTTTGGGGGAATGTATAATGTCTGGTATAAAGCAGAGCCCTAGAATGGAGAGTTGCGTCACTCCCATTCACTTCATGGGGCCAGGTCTTCTACGCACACATCTATTGGCGTATAGTGACAAACGGCCAACCGGAAGTTTACAAAATGCATTGAAGTCTATGAGGTGTAAAGTGACAATGAACCACGTGACCAGCGCTGTTTCTGACCCCGCGGTGACACCACTCTCTGATTATACTGCTCTGGTATAAAGTATGTTTGATCTTGATGTTTTATTAAAACACCAATTGCACCCAAATGACCAATGTTGTATACAAAGACATATCAAGGCATACATAATCCCCATACTTCATTGCCAGTCAAACTATTCACCAAATTGTGACGTAACATTGTTTTTATTAATCATCCATATTCATTATATGTTGCTGCACAACTGCCAACTAACTATATCCCACTATTGGTAGTGCTGTTATTCAACTGATCAACTACAGTACATTCAAAATGATAGTAAAGCAATCCTTCGACAGATTTAACAACACTGTCTTTCTCAATACATTGCACTCCTCCACGGGTTAAACAAATTTACAGTTTCATGTCTATTGCCAACTCTGTGTACTGTACACCCCATATCCCAAACTCTTCACATAATTTGTGTGCACATAATCTTCGAATGGGTAAGGACGAGTTCAATTAAAGCTGCAATCCATATGTTTTCTTATATTCAAACTCAGATCTGCTGCATGAGAATCCACATTTCTACCGCTCTTTCTAGATAAGTCCCATGGGAGATATTGTGATAATGAGATTCAGGCAGCACTACTTCGCAAGTAGGTTTAGATTTCTCAGTGGAAGAGTAGAGAGAGCAAGTGCCTTCCTCACTTATAATTAAAACTAGAAAGTGTGGTTGCCTATTTCAGAGCCCTCTATTGGAGAGTCGTGTCAACTCCGTTCACTTCTTGGGACCAGGTCTTCTACATACACATCTATTGGCAAATAGTGACAAAGTGCTGAACCGAAAGTTTATGGAATGCATTGGAATCTAAGGGGGAAAAGTGACATTTCCGGCATACATGAACCACGTGAGCGGCGCTGTTTCTGAACCAGTATTGGCAGAACTCTCTATACAAGGCTCTAAGTCTGGGGATCTTAGTATAATGTGATAGTTCGATCCCTAGACCGCTCTGGACTATTTGTGTTATGTATTGTGATGTCACATGAAGCTTGACCAATCCTCAAGCTTGCACCACTCCGCCTTTGAACTCAATGGACTTTTATTACTCATGAAACAAAAATAAAAATAATAAAGCTGATCAAATATTACAGTCTAATATACACTAATAAAATGTTATTATTCATTCAAGAGATTTGGTGTAGAGGGACGGAAAGGAGAGAGTATAGACCCCTGGGGGACACTGGTCAACTATACGGTTTCAGTGGGTACTTTAGGAATACATAAATAATGTTATTGATGATGATAATGATGATGATGATGATGATGATGATATGAATCCCACACCCCAGGGCCATAGTGAAGGTTTAGTACTATTATCTCATACTGCACCGCTGCATTAAAATTAGCTGAACAAAAGCATTCACAATCATTGCTGCAAAAGTAATTATATTGAACTTTTCTTTGGTTATTATCTGATTAGGGTATTCAATTTGAAGTGGGGAGGTATTCCAGCGGAAGCAGACACTATTAATTTTCAAAACCTTGCCGAGGGCACCAAATGCATCAGAACCCAATGCATGCTGGGCGATTGTTGTCAACACTAGCTAATTACTGCATCCTCGTCCTCCAGCTCGTGGGCTAAACCAGAAGTAAATGAGCTCGCAGTATAATTATATTAATTGAAAGCCTGAACGTGGGTGCCGAGGATATAGAGTTGGAGAGATTATCGACATGATTGTGACAAGGTCTATGGGCAATTAAACTTAGAGAGATGTGCCCAGTCTAGCGTGTCCTAAGTGATAGAGCTTTACTGATACCTTTCTCAAAAGTGTGGGAGACTTTGTTACTGTCTGTAATGATAGTTGACCTGAACAGATTCTATTTTCAGTAATACATCCTCCATTGCATTCATGCACATACATTATACAGATAAGACAGATAGATAGATAGATACTTCAACACTCGAATAAATAGATTAGCATTACTGTCAACGAGGTACTGACCTGACAAATTACATGGTTAATCCCAAAGGGATTTCCCCATATTCTTATGGCTTTTCTGCTCTAGTGGGCAGGACAGTACAGAGAGACAGGAAAGAGATACAGAGATGGAACTCTGATTCAAACGCAGATATACTTTCTTGCCTCGTTTGCAATCACTGTCACTGAGCAACGCCATTGGGATTTCCCCATATTTTAGGCTTTTCAGATCTATTGGACAGGACAGTGCAGAGACAGGAAAGCGATAGAGAGCTGGAAATAGCTGGATTCAAACACAGATATTTTATACTTTCTTGCCTCGTTTGCAATTATAACTACAGTCTTCTATCATTGAGCGACGTACTCCATAGTGGTTTCACAGTATTTTTAGGGCCTTTCAGCTCTATTGGACAGGATAGTGTGAGACAGGAAAGGGGTGGACAGATGGGAAGAGCCTGTTACAAACAGATATACTATACTTTCTTGCCCCGTTTGCAATTATCACTACAGTTTTCTACAGTCACTGACCAACTCCACTGTACAACATCCATTTACATAATCATCTGCAGATACTTCTTTTACGACATGAAGTTGATTTAAAGGTACTAAGCAGAGCATACGAGCGGAGTGGAGCGCGAGCGGTGTGGGGAGCGGAGCGAGCCGTTTTTTAGTTGAGCGTGAGCGAGCGACTTTTATAATGGGTCTGAGCGCCGACCCTCCTCCGCTCTGAGCCGATCCTGTTGGGGCCGCCGCGCGCCGCATGTTTCCAACAAGTGGCGAGTGGAAAGCTCTCCAAGTCTCCATCAAAGCCGAGGCTCACGTTAGCGCAGCCATTTGTGTTGGGAACACATTGGCAAAGGAGAAAGTGTTTCGGACATGGTAGCAAACTACTTTTTTGACTCTGATTGACGCCCCTGAGCGGAGCGTGGAGCGAGCGCGGAGCGAGAGATGCGAAAATCAAGTTGAGCGGCGGGGAGCGGAGCGGCCCGGTGGCCGACCAGAGCGACGAGCGGAGCGGCTTTTGTCATCACTCCACTCCGCTCGTGTGCTCTGGTACTAAGTAAAAGTATTTTTTTTGGTTAAAACAAAAGGCTTATTATTAAGAATAAGAAGTTAAAGCGCTATTCTGATATTATACACTGCTATAGAGTGTTTATTTATGGGCAACAGTGGCTCAGGGATTGAGTGGCCCGGGAGAGCAGCCGGATGGCAAGCGAGTGAGGTTCCAAGTTCGATCTGCAGGCTCCCCAGAGTTAGTGTCGAAGTGTCCTTGAGCAACACTCTGAACCCCTAATTGGCTCCGTTTTGCAGATGACATTGATGGGCTAGCTGGAGAAGAAAAAGAACTTGTCAGCCTTGTTGAAAGGCTTGACACCACCTCCCGAGCCTATGGAATAGAAATCCATGCATAAACAACAAAAATGATGACCAGCAACAACAATGGCATCCACTCAGATCAAAATCAATGGACAGGCACTGTACACTGTGTCAAGCTTCAAATACCTTGGAACAAAAATCGTGTCCAATGAAGGACATCCAAACGGGAAGTCCTTGCCAGAATTGCACTAATAAACTGCAGCCCTGGCAAAACTCAAGCCCATATGGAAAGATAAAAACATCAGTCTGGCATCAAAGGTGAGACTACTGCGATCACTTGCCGCCTCAATCTTCCTTTATGCCTGTGAAACATGGACCTTTACAGCAGAGCTGCAGAGGAGAATACAGAGCATGGAGATGAGTTGCTACAGAGGACTCATGGGTATCTCTTACACCCAACATGTCACTAACGAGGACATACGGCAAAAGATCAGCAAAGCCATCGGCCCACATGATCACCTGCTCTCCACGGTCATAAAGCGAAAACTGAGGTGGTACGGACACATCACCAGATCCTCAGGCCTGGCAAAGACCATCCTGCAAGGCACCGTACAAGGTGGAAGGAGACGAGGGAGGTAAAAAGAAAACATGGGAAGAAGAACTCAGTGAGGCAATGAGAGCTGCCGAGGACAGAGAGGGATGGAGAGAGCTGGTCAGCAGATCATCTTTGGTGCCCCAACGACCCTCCGGGGTTACGGGATAGGTACAAATATCAGGTAAGAATATGTGTGTGAATGGGTGAATGTAATGCACTATGTAAAGCGCTTCGGATAAAAGCACCATATAAATGCACCATATAAATGCACCATTTACCATTTATTATTCAGTGACAGGGGTTTCCCCATCTGCAGCTCTTATAATGATAAAATATTTTTCAGGAGGGTTACACATTTCATCCAATCAGGAGAGAGAGCCCTACAAAGATCATTTATCAGCTTGTGCTCCAGTTTCCAATTTTGTCTGCTTATTTATTTTTTCATCACTTCCAATTTCACTTGTTTGTCTTGGTATGGTATGGTTCCGACCTGAACATTTATTTTCTGTTTACTTAAGAGCTGGAGAGACCCCTGTTACTGAACACTGACTATAGCTATGATTGCTATGGGAATATGGAGTTATTCAACACTTATTTAACTTTTTTTTCCTAAATTTTTATCCCATAATTTTTGTAAAATTATATTTCAACCAGTGCCAATTGCCTAAGCTATAATCTTGGGCGCTACTCTCCAGTGGTGGAAAAAGTACTCAATTGTTTTACTTAAGTATAAGTATCAATACTGCAATATAGAAATACTCGGTTACAAGTAGAAGTATGGAATTCAAAATGTACTTGAATAAAAGTATAAAAGTATTGGCATCAATAAGTACTTAAAGTACAAAAGGTTTGAAAATAGCAGATCTACAAGCTCACGTGAGCTTGTAGATCGTCTATTTTCAAATAGCCAAGGTATAGAATAGGGCTAAAGTGGTTAATGTATGTTTTATTTATATCTGCAAAGTAACTAGTAACTAAAGTTTTCAAATAAATGTAGTGGAGTAAAAGTTCAATATTTGGATCCAAGATGTAGTGGAGTATAAGTAAAAGTATTGGAAATTGGAATTACTCAAGTAAAGTACAAATAACTCAAAAGTGTACTTAAGTACAGTATAAATGTACTTAGTTACTTTACACCACTGCTACTTTCCCTCTGCCAACCTGGACACTTATTTAACTTTGACACAATATTGCATTGTCATCTTCCTCGCCCCCTGTTCATGTAGCCTCTCTCTGTCACTGGCGCACGCAAGAACGCACGCACACTGTTTTCATTCTGCCAACCAAGACAAGTGGGCAGTACGGCTTTCACAGAACATTCCATATTCTGTAAATAATTCCGCAATCACAGAAACGCAGGTTGCTGGTCGTAGGACTGAATAGAAAACAACGTCTATAGAATAATAATGCTTCTCTTCTGGGCTCAGAGTACCTGACAGATTAACTCGTTATGGGGTATGTACCCCTTGCGAAAGCTCTCTTCGGCGTCATTTCATCTCACATCGTGCTACTTTTAGGTATCCACACCTGCACTCTACCCGTCTCAGAGAGTACGGTGTCATTATTTCACAGGACTCTATGAGACCCCAGTTGCCGAATGAACACATTCACCAAGCATAGACGACATTGGGACAACCTGTTCTTTCCATGAACTGACTGACGGTATAAATACAGGTGAAGACCATTAATCCAGTGGTTCTCAAAGTGGGGTCTGGGGAACCCCAGGGGTTCCTGAGGGGGTTCCAAGCTGTCTAGAATAATATGTTAAAGGAGTAGTTGATCCAATTCATAGGGTGTGTAATTGATAGAAAATAAGTACTTTTTTAAACTACTCCTAAAATCAGTTTAACCCCTATTTTATACTTGGGAAATAAGAAAATAGTTGATCCAGAAACTCACAGTACAACTTTTAGATGCTATTTTTGAAAATGTCTAACATCTTGGGAGATTGTGAATGATAATAAAAAAACACACACAAACCTTCCCTAGGTTCAAAGACGGTTTGATACCCGATACTTGGATTTCACAAAAAGAAAGAAACAACAACAACCCTGAATCTTAATACTAGAGCAGTGTTGCCAAAACTATGAAAAACAATGTGTCCTATTTTAATGTCCCTAGAGCAAGAGCATACAGCTTAACTCAATTTAGCATCTAAAAGATACACCATTTCTCACTGGGAAAAGACAAACTGCTCTCGTCACAGAAAAGAGAATGCAATTTAATTAGCAAAGGAGAGGCCACAACGTCCCCTAATGTGAGATAGATAGGAAAGTTCAGAAAGCAATAACGGAGGCCTTGATTGCAATTATGTGCGAAAGAAATGCCCCTCAACTTTAAGCATCCTTCATCGTCTGTCAGGAGCAGTAAGTGCAGACGTTAATTTGAACGAGACTTTCAAAATGAATGCGATTAAAAACAGGCGAGTAATTTGGCGCCACCGTCGGCACTCATTACACGTTGGAAGGAGAGCCAAGTCTAGCAGAGATGAACACATTATTATTCCTGCCTCATGCCGTTTTAACTACTTTTCAACATGGAAAATAGAAAAAGACTTTCAAAACGTGTTGATCTACAGGCTGGAAACCAGACAAATCTGCCAGTGCAAAAACTAAAAAATATAAAAAATAAAAAAGATTTTTACTCTGGCCCCACTTGGTTGTGATTGGATTTGGCTGCCCCCAAAGTCGTGGAGCACCAATCAGGAACCAGCATGCAAATATGGGGCGGGTTTATCACAAGAGGGATTTTTTAATCCGGCCCTTGGAAAAGCAGAGATTCCAATATCTACACAGCGATATTAGTCTGGCCAAGCCAGGCTATCAATGTGTCGCATTGCAACACATTGTGAGCTGGAATCAGGATCAAATCGGGATGAGCTTGAAGTGCGATCAAGCATCAGGATCGCCATCAGACCCAGAAATCTGGCATCAGTGGGGCTCTGGTACAAATGGAATCAAATGGACCTGTAAGAGTTATTATTATGTCCATTTGGTTTGGTTCCATTTCCTCAGAGTGAAATGGACACCCAAGGATTTTACTGTGAGTGAGTTGCATATTGTCTGCCGTCTCCCTTCCGTCTCTGTCCACTGACCATATTTACGGACCGACCATTTTCCTCGTACTTCACATTCGGTCAAAATGGCCGCCATGTGAATATGGTCGATTATGCCATTAAAACAGACAAGAGTGAGGTGCATTTCCCCTTGCATTTATTTTCTGGGCTGGCAAGAATAGGCTGCATTCCTGCCCTTAATATTGAAAGAGCTGCCTCTGGTCTGTCAGAAGTTTGACGGCCGTGGGCACGGAGCATGGCGAGAGGTGGTGGACCAATAGCAAGCAGGCAGAGGGTGCAGTAGCGAAACCACACAGAGGTAGTGTGAAGACGCCAAGTAAAGCAATGTCAAGAAGCAACTGTCTGGCACGCTGTCCTGGAATTATCTCATCCTGAGACATACTCATGTCTGTGTGCGTGCCACTTCATACTGTGCGTATGCATGCACGAGCAGACACCCTTTCATTCCTTCTTTACTTACTTGTATTGCCATTTTTGAATGTAAACTAAATGAAAGCTCTTTCCTGTCAAGCATGGCATGGCAAAAGAGATTGAGAGAGAGAGAGAGAGAGAGAGAGAGAGAGTAAACAAATGGAGACCTTTGTGAAGTTGAAATCAAAGTTATGTCAAAAGGTCCTACATACAATTGAACATCACAACCACTCCACAAAAACACAAGATGACACGCTGACTTTGAACATATTGGATTACAGAATAAAAAACAAGGAAGAACTAACAAACCAAGGAAGAACCAACAAAATCACAGAGAGACAAACAGGGGTGAAAGTGGTTTGAAATTCTTGCCGGAACTGTCATAAATTGGCCGCGCGGCGAAGCTGCGCGGCCGAAAAAAATTGGGAGGCTCTAACCCCCCAAAACCCCTGAAATGCATAGAAAACTGCATTTTGGAACAGTTATAGGCCTACACACAATAAAAACACTACAGGTCCTACACCTGAATTAGGCAACGGCATTACACTTACTGTAACATGAAACATGATTGAAATCCTAAATGAAATATCTATAATAAGCCTCTTCATATTGTTCATATTGTTCATTGTTCCATACAGAAGGGTAAGCATCTATATATTATTATTATATTTATTATATTATTACACATATTATTACCCATATTATTATAACCAGTTATAATAATATTAACCAGAGGGCGGCATAGCTCAGGGGTAGAGAAACTGGTATTAGAGCACGAAGGGTATAAATCCCGAAGGGTTCCCAGTTCGAATCCGGGCTCCCCCTGAATTAATGTCGAAGGGTCCTTGGGCAAGACTCTGAACCCCTAATTGCCTCCGGTGAGTAGGTTGGTGCCTTGCATGGCTTCCTCCGCCACCGGTGTATGAATGTGTGTGTGAATGGGTGAATGTAATGCACAATCTATGTAAAGCGCTTTGGATTAAAAGCGCTATATAAATGCACCATTTACCATTTTAGTTATCTAAAGTAAACTAAGTACATTTACTAAAGTAGTGTATTTAAGTACAGGTTTTAAGTATAGCCTAGCCTACTTTACTGGAGTATTTCCAATACTTTTAATTCTACTCCACTACACATGCAGAATAGCATCCATGCAGGCACAGACTCAACGAGTCCTCCTAGAGATGGGATTTATGGCTCTTTGAAGTGAGCCGGATCTCTGGGATCCGTTCCTTTCAAAGAGCCGTTCAAAAGACGGCCACTGTTCATTAGAAAGGAACGGCTCCCTACTGTGAACCGAATCATATCGTTCATTTCAAAGAGCCGTTCAAAAGACTCGACTCGTTCGCGAACGTCCCACCTCTATTCGCTCCGTGTCAAACAAACACTGAAACGCGAACAGAATGGATCACACTGACCTACACAAACCCACGGGAATAATTTAGAAGCACTTTATCAGAAAATATAGCCTAACTAGTAACACTTGTGTAGCCCAGGGTTGTCAACATTGGACGGTCAGAATCCAGGAGATTATTTTTTTGGGAGGTGCGCGGAACTCCCCTACCGGGGTCTGGGGGTCCTCTCCCCAAAACCTCTTAACAGATATATATATTTTCCTGTGTTCTGTTGAATTTTGTGCATGTTTGATACTTTTATCAGGCTTGCTTTACTAGCTCTGGTACAATTTCAGCCTTAAAATGCCAAATGTAGGTGAATAATAATGACTTCTCATCTTTAAGTCATTACACTTATATGATCTTTCTTGCATGCATTGCCCCCAACCCTAAAGCGGGGGGTCTGGGGGTCCTCCCCCCGAAAGAAATTAACATAGTAGATGTAATTTCCTGTGTTCTGGTTAATTTTGTGCATGTTTTATACGCATGTATTGATGACTGAACCAAAGGACATCTTTAATGATGACTTCTAATTTTTAAGTCATTACTTAAGTTAATATGCATGTGTCTGATCTTTCTTGCATTCATTGCCCCACCCCTAAAGCGGGGGGTCTGGGTGTCCTCCCCCAGAAAAAAAAAATT
>NC_137823.1:40928965-41148965 GCF_963921795.1 Nannobrachium achirus
CTGTCTGTCTGTCTGTCTGTCTGTCCGTCTGTCCGGCTGTGTCTTTCTGTCTGTCAGATTGACTATCAGTCATGCTGTCACACTGATATTGAAATGCATTTGGGATGGTAAGATGGGAGAAATCTCTGTGAAATCATGATGTACGACTCACAGATCCCATAGTTTATTGTCTTAAGAAAGGTATTGTGAGAAACGCATTGATGCACTCCGTGTCAAATTATGCCACCCCCTTTGGGCATTACGGGGAATGCAAATTGATGTATATCCACTCTGGGCTTTGGATATGAAATTTTTATAAGCACAGCTGAGCAGTATTCTCAGCTGAGACCTGAGTGATGGACAACCTCAAGTACAGAAGAATTCACACAGTGGCTTAATGAAAAGTGACAGTCATAGGTCAGTATTTGCATTTAGTGCAGGGTTCAAGAAGTGGTGACACAAGTATCTCAAGGAAACAAGCATTCATTTTACTCTCTTCTAGGGCTGCAAGTATCAATTAAATTCTTATCGATGATACTATCGATTACATTTTTGTTTAATCGAAAAGCACTTTTTTGATCATTTGTTGTATTTTTTATTAACGAAAGGGTGCACATGCATTTCTTTTTAATTTCTTATAATTTAGTATATGTATTAGTTTAGATTAACCAATTGAGCCCTATTTGATACTTTATCTTACAACAGTATTGCATACAAATAGCTAAAATAGACGATCTACAAGATCACAATAACGCGACCCATTGTGAGCAATTGACTAAAAACATTTAGACGGAAAAAGCTCGATTTACCCCCCTTTTTAAATAATTGATTACATTGATGACTTATTTTAATTGTCACTAGTAGGCCTAACTCTGTCTCTCTACCTCTCACTTTCAATATTTCCACGTCCGTTTATTTATTTCTCTATATTGCTGTTGCTGTCACCATCTGTTTTTCTCTTTGTCACTCCTGTCCATATATTGATTAATTTATGCTCTGAAAAAATAGCTGATCTACAACCTGTAGGCTATAAATCTGGCTTAACTGTCAATTGCTCCTCTCTATGTTACTCTCTATTCTTCACCCCCCCCCCCCCTCTCTCTCTCTCTTGCACCTCACTCACTCACTCACTCACTCATGCACTCACTCACTCACTCACTCACTCTGAGTCACTCACTCACTGATTCTCTCCATCTCTCTGTCTGCCTCACCTCTGCTATCTGTCTCACACAGAACTTGCGTCCCTTTCACAATATCATTGCTGATTATGCGTTCTGGGGGAACAGCTATTATCCATATAGCCCTTACCCGTTCAAAGATATGAGCTCCAAAATGATGTGCAGTGTGTGGGTTATGGGATGTGCACTGTGCATACAGTATATGAGGGATGGAAAGTAACTTTAACTGGTGCTTGCATGATAATATGTAGGAGCATCAATGTAAGAAATACCCGTTTCGTTTAATGGCTCCCCCCCCCCCCCCCCCCCAGCCCGCCCGCCCACCCGCCCACCCGCCTGCGCACACACCCGCCTGCCTGCACACACACACACACACACACACACACACACACACACACACACACACACACACACACACACACACACACACACACACACACACACACACAGAGAGAGAGAGCTGGTTAAACATGTTGCCTCATGCTAGATGCAGAATAGATTAGCCTCAAGCTAGATGCAGAATAGATACACCATAAAAATGCAAATATACAGCATACGATTTGTGAAAGTGACAAACGGGCTTCACAGTTATGTCAGGTGTGTTCATATGCTAATTGTGATGCGATTTCAGATCAATTGCTCCAGCCACTGAGGAGAAACGCTGAGACAGACAGACAGACAGACAGACAGACAGACAGACAGACAGACAGACAGACAGACAGACAGACAGACAGACATTCGCAAAATTATAGTATAGATGGATATGGCCATGATATAATGAGGGCTATGATTTTGGCATATGTCTTCTGAAAGACAAGTCATCGAAACATGAGACTCATTATGATCCCGTTAGGCCTATTATAAATAGCCTAATATAGGCTATCATAGAACTGTAGGCCTAGTACCACGGATACAAAAAACACAAAGCAAAGTAGAAGACTTCCATAGGCCTATGCCATACAGTATGTTTTGTGATCTGGTCTGGAACTCATCTACCTCCACTTCTCAACGGATAGACTGGTTGCATATTCGAATCACAATCCTCTTTTCTTATTTCGAATTCCTGCTATGGGCCATAGCAGGACCATGCAGTCATGTTGCCATACCTTAACTTTTGCTGAACTGACGCCACTGGAGCCTAATCCAGTGGCGCCAGTTCAGCAAAAGTTAAGGTGCAACATGACTGCATGGTGTCTTGTATGCGCGCGAGGAGACACCATGTTGCCATAAGTTAGCAACAGGCACGATGAAAAGTACATTTTATTATTTCCCCCTGTAGCCAAGGTATGGCAGCTGCCATAGCTTGCCATACCCAATTGACGCCTCTGGCCTAATCCTTGTTGTAGTAGTAGGCTATTATAGGCAATCAAACACGTGCGCACTTGGCGCGCGCATATTTAGCCATTGATTACAAACGCCTAAAACAAACAGAAAGAATGAACGTGGAGTTTCTGACTAACAAAGAGAATGCAAACTGTAGCCTGCAGTAGGCTGTTTAGCCTACTTGAACACATAACAATGTCGGGTCAGGTCACCAATGTCACCATTAAGTTTAACCATGGTATACTATGACTTCACCAGTCGGGCCACCTTGAGAAAGACAGGCGTCTGCAAATTGTCACTCTCGGGTAGAAACCTCGTATCTCCAAGTTTCAGATTTGTATGTTTTTTTTTTCGTAAATTAAAGCCCTAGGCTACTTCATCATACAAAAGTCTCGCACAAAAATAGTGAACATAGCACACAACGCCTCGACATTTGTAGATCGGCTATAGGCTATTATCACTAAATATTATTTTAAAAGATAAATAGCCTACAAAACGAACGGTTTTGGACATAGGCCTACAAGTTTTCCACCCGACAATGACGAAACACTTCCGACCGACACGTATTGTAGGCTACTTAATAATAGCCACTACATGACTTTTAAAACACCTTATAAAATGTTACGGCCACTTACTTGCGCTGCCATGAACGAGAGATCCATGATGCTGATTGGGAGTTTGAGGACAGTGTCTGTAAGTTATAACCCTGGAACAGTGCCGATGGTCCTGCACGGAGGAGAGGACGTTAAAAGTGGTCTGCGGTCACAAACAGCATCCTCTCGCCGAAGTAGCCTGCGCGTTGCCTTGCTGTAGCGTAGCCTAATGGAATAGATAGGCCTACAGGTTACCGTGTCTTTACCATTGACTTTACCAGGAGGAGACTGCTGCGCAACAGCATCTCTGAGGGAGAGAGACTGAGAGAGAGATGGAGAGCGCCACGGAGGAGAGAGAGAGGTAGTGATGGAGGGGGGAGGGAGGGAGGGAGGGAGACGAAGGATCGAGAGAGAGCGAGAGAAAGCGAGAGAGAGCGAGCGAGAGCGAGAGAGAGAGAGAGAGAGAGAGAGAGAGAGAGAGAGAGAGAGAGAGAGAGAGAGAGAGAGATTAGTGGTGTATTTACTCCCTAAGTAAATGCACTGGTTCCCAAACAGTGGGCTGGGACCCAATTGTGGGTCGCGGACACATTTTTATGGGTCCCTTAATTGTTTTTCTTACTACATTTTGTTTGTAATTATTATTATTTCAAAACAATAAAAAAAAACATTCCCAAAAAAAAGCAAAACATTTCATTAATTAAATAAATAAAAATCACAGATTATTTCTGTAATTTCATGAAATAAAAAAATCGAAGAAATTCCATGAATTAGAAATCTCATTTTTAAGAAGTAGTGAAAAATAGATTATCTACAAGCTCACAACACGGTGCGACGAGTTGTGAGCTTGTAGATCTGCTATTTTTCACTAGTTTGGGTCCCAAGCAAACGTCTCATTTGTATTTTGGGTCTCCAGCTAAAAGGTTTGGGAACCACAGTACTGATCTAATATGTAGCCTATATGACCCACACACAACAGGCATGTAGAGTAGGCATAGGCTACATGGTGTATGTATATTGAAATGTGTGGCAAGGATCGAGTAGCTACTTTGAAAATATGACTGCTATGTTTAATGAAGGTATTTTCACCAAGTAATTCATCATGTCCTGTAGAGTGCTGTTCCAGCGCCGCTGTTAAACGCAAGACAACTGTATGATTAATGACTGTTTGATGAAGGAGTAAATGTTTAATGTGTCCATTCCAGTCTATTTCCAGACATCCAATGATTTTTTTCTCTACCACCCCCCCCCCCCCCCTCTCTCTCTCTCTAAATACATGGCACATGGCACACACAGACACACGGACACACACACACACACACACACACACACACACACACACACACACACACACACACACACACACACACACACACACACACACACTTCCCCAATTCATTATAATTCCTTAGGTTTTGGAGGTTCTTGTCAGAGAACTATAGTAAACTTTTTATTTATTTATATTTTAACATACTCTACCATACAAGTTTGTCAATGTAAGGTTTTATTTTCACACAAGAATCTATGCATTTCCATGGATTTGAGCTTTAACCATTTAAACCATATACATGGTTGACCTAGGGGTCTGTATTTGGCCCCCTCGATCGCTTTCCCTCATGCACCAAATGTCTTGAAAATAGCAAAGCTACAAGCTCACAATGCATCGCATAACAACTATTGTGAGCTTGTAGATGTGTTATTTACCCTGAATGTTCCCCTAATATGACAGGCTCAGCAGGGATAATAGGGTTCATGTGGCTAAGAGCGGCAGGGTGGCCTAGAGGTTAGAACAATCCTCACAATGGCTAATGTGTGTTCATCATTAGCCATGTCTCTAAGCCAGTGGTTTTCAAACTTCTTTGGCTCAGGTTTCCCCTGCAAATAACTTTTTCATCCAAGGCACCCCCTGAATTACGTTGATTCTAAAAATATCTACAAGCTCACAATGCGTCACAACGCACCACAACGCATGTAGATCTGCTATTTTTGGGCTAAGAGATTTGGTGTAGACTGAAAAAGGACGCACCAAGTGCAGTGCAACTCAAGTTTTACAAAGTCAAATGCGGTATTATCAAAGTATTCCGAGGCACCCTGACTTGTGTCACAGCACCCACTTTGATAAAACCCTGCTCTAAGTAGAACCTCCTTCTCCAACCATCTCACTCACTGCACGTTACTCTGCATGAGTAACGTAAACCATCAGCTAAGCTGAAAGGTGCATGGGCTCAGAAGAGCACATACAGTATCTCGAAGAGAGTGTGGCCAGTCAATGACGTCAAGTCTAGTTAAGTCACCTTTATTTGAAGCACATTCAAAAACTATACACTGCGTATAGAGTGTAGTGAATGAAGACTTTTTTGTGAGATCCATTGACCATATACTTAGTCCTCGGGTCCAAGTGGATGTTGTGCCGTCAAATGCCGTGACATTCCCTCAAGGCGTTCCTGAGATATATCGTGTTCACAAGGTTGCAACGGATGGTCGGATGGACAACCCAAAAACATAATGCCCAAGGGCATGGCAGTCTACCAGTGGAGTCACCGAGTCACATAACAATAGGACTTCACCTAAAGTGCTTTCCCTTCAAGGTCGAAACACAGCAACAAAAGCATTGGGGTACTTATTATATTCTTGACCTCCTGGCAGTGTGCTCAAGAAATTTGGCGATGCTCAGTCTAGCCCCGGACAAACACATCATCACACATCATCTCCCTCCTGGCCTTCTGCCTGGCAGAGATAATTATAGTAGGAACTACTGGCTAAATAATGCAGAAACAAACAAACACACATGCTCTCTGAGACATCTATATTTTACTATGTCAAAATTAGAAAAGAAAAAAAAAGAAAAGAAAATCTAACCGAACCGAAAAATATCGAACCGAATGACCCTGTACCAAACAATACAATACAATACCACTCCACATCCACATTCCCCTGGAACCCCCTCAAGGACCCCTAGGGGTCCGCAGAGCCCACTTAGAGAACCACTACCCTAGAGGTTGGGTACCGTATTGTTCAAAGTTAAAGAAAAAATACATAGTTATAAAAATACATTTATAAATCAAGGACATTTCTGTTTATTTTTTGTATCGAAAAAATATCGAACCGTGACAACAAAATATCGAACCGAATCGAACCGTGAATTTTGTGTATCATTGCACCCCTAATATATATAGTCATGGAGCGATGTAAAGCCCCGCTTCATCACACAAAGCCGTCGCACAAAATTAGTGAAAACAGCAGATCTACAAGCACACAACGCCTCGCACCGCGATCGGCTGTTTTCACTATTCTAACTCATTTTTAAAATGATAAATACAAAACAAACGGTATTTGGACATACAAGGTTTCCACCCGACAACGACAATTTATATCGTCTATATTTTTGAGAACCACTGTATTACAACATCCATTGGGGCATAATAGTCCAAATGCCCACTGGAGACTGCCTGCAAGATTTGTTTTGCATGCAAGGATTAATTTGCCCGAACAATTGCACAGACGCCTAATTTCTTCTTATCATTAATATTTCACATGCCCCTTTTTATTCTTAGGCTCTGGATTCTTTGGGGTTTTTTGAACAAGGAGTCCTGCTGCATTATACAAGCAATCCCCCAAAAGGTATAGAAACCTTCGAAGGAGAACTAACCAGGGAAAATGACATTGATGTATCTCAACATCTTCATTGTGTCACCAGGGGGGCTGGTTGAAGCATGGACCTCTTGAGTTGTTGGTTCTCTGTAATGCTTTTCAGCCATTAGCTGTATAGTCAGGGCAAAGTAGAGGTAAGGTTCATTGTGGAGTAAAGTTTGATTAACCTTTTTCAGACTTTAATGCCCTTAAGATACTCAAGCGTTGTCTGTGGTTTAAAGATACTGTGGTTCAGGAGAAATAGATCGTAGAGGACACCCTCAATGTTATCTTAACCACATGCGTGGCATCCCTACTTTGGGCATGTCATTAGGGGAAGGAAAACAAAGTATATGGGCTTTAACTGCTTAATTCAGAGAAAATGTGGACACATTAGGACTACCTTTGTACACCCTCAGAGTTAAATACACACGGAGGACTTTACTTTGGTTTCCACCAGTTTTTCTAGAGCTGTTGCTGTTGCATCTTGCACAAGAAATCCTCTTCAAGCCGTCTTTTATTCCTATTCCAATGACTTCCTGTGTGTCTGGTTAGTAAATAACCTATTTTCTGTGATATTGGCATCTCAGCAACTGTCCCTCGTAAACACGGCTAATCTTTGAAGCAACAGAGAATGTTTCTGGGGCAGTCTACTTGGACAGCCCCCCCCCCCCCCCCCCCCCCCCCCACACACACACACACACACACACACAGACAGACACACACTGTATTGATTCAGTTTAATGACTACACACATTCCTGCTGTTCACGCTGGCAGTCGCAGGTGCACCAGAGCAAAAGGAGATTAAATGCCTTGCTCAAGAGCACCTTAGTGGTAGTTGTTGAGTCGATGGAAAGCATTTAGCTGACATAGCGATGGTTCTCTAACCACTTGAACCCTCTAGTCTTAGTGGAATTGCAGCTGTGCTTGGACAACAAAAATCTTCGTAAAAAATATCGAATCTACCTCACAATGCATTGCACTACATCGCGCTGGAACCTGGTAGATCCGAAACCTTTGGCGAATATTCCCCCATAATTGTGGGCATTGTTGGGGTTCAAGTAGGGCTGCGAATCTTTGGGTATCCCACGATTCGATTCAGAATCGATTCTTGAGGTCACGATTCACGATTAAATCCAAGATAACATGTCTGATTTATTCATGCCTGCAAACATTCTTTTAACTTGTGCAAACACAAGATAATATCTAATAAATTATCTTAATAAAAAAAATCATAATAGAAAATCATAAAATAAAATCGATTTTTGGAAAATGAGAATCGATTCTGAATCTTACCATGTTCAGTGATGTTACTAGGTTTTCAATGTAATGGGTCCCGGGACCCACAGGTGGTCATTCAAATGGGTCCCAGAAAAGTTTTATGAGTCCTCAATAAAATGTTTTCGAGCGCTGTGAGCTTGTCGATCGGCTATTTTCAAAATGTTCGCCTATTTCTTATATTTATTTTACAATTTGGCTAATGTTTGAACTACTAAAACTACTAAAACATGTGCCCCTAATGAATTCGGGCGCGCAAAATGGCGTCGGACGTCGGTGGAATCAAAACATTTGTACGTTTCTATCGCCTGTTTAAGACTTTCTACGTGGATTTTATTTGTGTTAACGTAGGGTAAAGTAGGATGCTTTCACCCATGAACAATGGTGGTGTCTGTGGAATTTTACCGCGACCCGGTAAATTATTTTAACATGGACTCCAATGGAGGCGCATCCCCGGGACCCCAGGACCATGACATGAATGAGTCCCTGGGCGACTTGAATGAGTTTTTGATGCGGGATGCGCACGTAATGACATCACTGCATGTTAGAAACACGATTCGAATTCGAATCGATTTTTTTCCTGCACCCCTAGGTTCAAGTGACTATGACAAGTCTATCCATCTGTCTGTCCATCCTCCACTTTGGTCATATTACATATCTCGAAAACAACGTGCCAAAGAATTTGCTATAATTTGGCCCCTACTGATTTTAGTGACCCAATGACTTTTCTTCTATTGTCACCATTAGCTCAATAGTTCCACTTGCACACAAGAGATCTAAAAATCTAACTGGTTGCCATGAAACGTGCTGAGTGCATTCATGCACCATGGAGGATCGGGGAAATCTCGCTTTTGCGAACGCCCATCATTTCGACCGGAGGGTTAGCGACTCACTCCACGGAGGTTAAGGTTAGGGTGAGGGTTAGAGTCGGGAGTCGAAAAGATGAGATAGTAACAGCGACACGCTCCCGGAGGATCAACCCTACTGAATTTGGTCACCCTTTGGCCTTTCCTCTAGCTCCTCTTAGGTCAAAATGTCTGTTTGCTCTCAAGTTACATCTCAAAATCTACTGGGTTGATGGCCATGAGTCTTGCTTAACACATTGTGGCAGGAATGGCTAAGGAGGTATAGCGACCGCTTGGGAATCGGAAAGGCTCCCGGTTCAATCCCCGGCTCCTCCCAGCTTAGTGTCAAAGTGTCTTTGAGCAAGACACTGATCCCGATGAGATTGTGCCTGGTTTCTGCCATCTGTGTGTGAGTGGGTGAAGGTAATGCACATGATAGGTGCTATACATATACATGCACCATGTACTATTTTTATACTCCCTGGAGGATAAATCCTCCTTCCTTTTAGCCCTTAGGCCAAAAGAGACTTTGTAGACTTTTCTTTTTTTTTTACCCCCTTTTTAGCATGGTACTTCACTTTAAATATTCTGCAGTAAAATTAATTCAGTGATATATAATATACTGCCTCCTAATTCTGGTATAATGATAATCTTTTAATCTTTTAAATACATTCTTATTTTAAGGATGGCAATGTGATCAGTTCAAAGCACTTTGGCTCGGGTGGGTGGGTGTAACCAGAGGGCCCTTTCAGGCAAGTATAGGCTACATTTCACAGTGACAAAGTGAGAAGCGAGTCAAGAAATGAATGAAATAAGATGATTGAAGGTGCAAGGCTGCATAGTTTCATTCCTGTTATCATTTAATCCTTAGATACTTCTTATGCCATTGTGTTTCCCGTGTGATTGTCCACCTGGTAGACAATCTTTCTACTATAATAGACAGGCCAGCTCCTGGTGTTGTTTAAGCATGTCATTGATAGACTCTCACACCACTGCTTCTACAGATTCCTCCTTTCACACATACATCGCTGCATTTCCCCCCTACATTCCTAGCTGCTTTCCCTGAACGTATTGTACTTGCACGATGTACAATTAAACAAAACAATAATTTAATGCTATGACGCGAATTACATCATAGTACGTCCATTATAAACCTTCCTGCCGAAACACAGACTTACAAATAGTTCCACGCTGCAGTGTACTTACGAGTGTAGTAGGCCTACTGTGTCCCCTGGTGGCAGGAACAGTGTAGTGCAGACATTACGACACACACACACACACACACACACACACACAAAATACAAGAAGAAACAGTGCTTTTGGTGGGCAAAATGGCTTGGAGCAGTTGTGCGTGTGTGCATGTGAGCACGCGAAGCGTGCGATTTCTAGATATGAGCGGCCGATTTTCTAGTCACATTAATCATTACCCCAGAATTATTGCGACTGTAGGTCGCGTTTACTATAAAAACCGGCTGCTCCTGTGCATCTGTCAGTCAGTCAGTCAGTCAGTCAGTCAGTCAGTCAGTCAGTCAGTCATGTCACGCTCCATATAATGGCCAAAACAGAAAGTTGGTACAACACGTGGAGCTGACTATCATCACTAGCTGGATCTCCATAATGAAGATCACAACACTGACCTCATGATGTCATCAATATTAGGAAGAAGAATAAAAGTCTGCACACCAATTTATGCTCCCAATGATAAAAGTTTACTTGTGGTTTAACTTGTGGTTGTGGTTTAACTTTTATCTTTTATCATTGGGAGCATAAATTGGTGTGCAGACTTTTATTCTTCTTCCTATATGCACTGTCTTAGTCTAGCACCCAGCCAACTGTGGCTTTAGATGTGCGTGCCTTTTGGCTGCTTTGCGGTCACCTTGCTTGTTTGTCATCAATATTAGGCCCATATCTGGGAATGCCATTATATGGACATATTGTGTCAGTCTCATGCTTACAGTGTGGTTGTCGTGACGCGAGTCACACTTGCAAATGAATTCCGTCCATGTCCCTTTTATGCCCATATATGGAGATCCCTGATGTCATCAATATTAACTAAGCTCATATCTGGAATGCCCATATATGGACATATTGTGTCAATCTCTTGTGGGCATCTTACTGGTATTGGTTGTGTGGCGGTGTCTCACACCGGAAATAGGCGATCTATCGCAGTGTGATGCGTTGTGAGTTTGTAGATCGGCTGTTGTCAGTGAGACATCATGTGCAAACCAAGAATAAATCAGGCTTCATCCTTCCTTCCTTAATCCCTATAGTGTAGTATGTGTTCCTCTCTCTCAGTGCCACTTCGTCTTTGTACCCAGGGTCAAGCCTTCCAGCCTTTTTCCTTGCCTAGTTTTCAAGAAGGCTACAGCATTGCATTGTCAGTTAGCACTGGGCTATAGTAGCTTGCATTAGAAATGTAGTTTTCTTTGTTTTTCTTTTTCTTGTTTGTTTCTTTTTTAAGATATTTTTGGGGGCTTTTCTGCCTGTATTCATAGTGCAGTAGGTAGACAGGAAACAGGGAGAGAGAGATGGGGAGTGACATGCAGCAAAGGTCGTCGGGATTGGGGTTCGAACCCGCAACGCGCTGTTAGGCATCAGAGCCTATGTGGTATGCGCCTGGACAGCTATGCCAGCGGGCACTGCAGCTGTGCGTTTATTGTACCACTGAAGCCATCCCAGTGTGCCTAGCCTACTTCGTTGTGCAACGAATAGCAAAAATAGCTGATCTACAAGCTCACATTGTGTCGCAAAGCCTTATACGCTTGTAGATCTGCCATTTTCACTGTTTAATTTTATATCTTTTTTGGAAATTATTTGCATTAAAAAGAAAATCGGAACGAAATGCCCAAACAGGGATGTCAGAGACACATTTTCCATGCGTGTATTAAACCTTGGAACTTGTTGTCTTGCTGTCTGGGTCTGCTGCTTGCTTACAGAGGGACATTTAACCTTGCTGTCTGAGCCTGCTGCTTGCTTACAGAGGGATAGTGGTTTAATAACTGCACCGAGGATCTACTAAAGCCAAAGCACAAAGAAATCAGCCTTGTTTACTTTCCCTGCTAGGACACTACATTCAGACATATCCAGTCATGTATGAATAGAACTTAAGTAAAATGAACAGTAAAAAATATATTGTCGTTGTTGGGTGGAAACCTTGTATGTCCAAAACCGTTTGTTTTATATTTATCATTTTAAAAATTATTTAAACTAGTGAAAACAGCTGATCTACAAGCACACAACGCCTCGCGGTGCGAGGCGTTGTGTGCTTGTAGATCGTCTGTTTTCACTACTTTTGTGCGACGGCCTTGTCTGATGAAGCAGGGCTTTGCTTTGCCCAAAAAAACGTACAAATTTGAAACTTGGAGATACAAGGTTTCTGCCCGACAGTGACGATATAATAAATCAATCAATGAATCAATAATCAAAAAGGGATACAAATATATTTGCGTTACAGTATGAAAAACTAAAATGTGTAATCATATTAGCTTATATTATAACATATCTGACATTTGTAAAGAACAACATCGCTTGCAAATCGGTAGAGAATTCATAAAGTTATCTATGGGCTAATCCGCTGATTCTGAGGAAACAGCTATCAGGTTGAACCCATTTAGACTTGGAACAGAGACACTGTCAGGCTACATTAGAGCCTAAGTGCACGGACCGCTAGGCCAGTGGTACAGGCCTTAAGTCAGAGTTTTTGCACATTGTATCTTGAATTTATGAAATGAAATAAAATCGAATGCAGGCAACTAATCTTAAACTATAAAACTGCTATTACATTAATGACAGATGGTGTTTCTATGCAAGGGGGCCAGTCCAGTGGTTCCCAAACTGCGTGCAGAGCCACACTGTGTGCCGTGAGACAAGTCTATAGGTGTGAATTGCGACGACCTAATTCAATCTTTCAACAACTATACAAAAAGTTAGAAAGCCGTTAAAAAGTTTAACTTTTAATCTTAAATGCTCATTTGTTTTGTCTTTGTCTATCCCATGAGACCATGTCAACCTGAAACTATGTTGTACTGAGCCATGCAACCCAGTTTTTCTCAGTTAACAAAACAACTTTAACAACTTCCCTTTAGTCTTGGAACAATCAAAGTGCCATCTGCTTGCCAACCTTCTGCCTCCCAAAAATGTCCAAAACAGTCTGCCAAAAGATCTCGATAGACCTCAAAGAACAGCCCTGAAAAGTTTATTTTCATTAAAGTGATATTTCAACCAAGTGTCAAGGTACTTTGCATCGAAAGCGTTCCATCTCTGAATTTGACAGTAAAACCTATAATTAAATGACAACTCCTGTGGTCATACTGTCTATACAAGGAACCCAACTCTGACATCTGGAAAGGCAATTACTGGGAACTTATTTAACCACATTAACCCTGGCGTCACGATTTTGGCATGTCATTATAAGTGGAAATTCAAATTCAAAAGATTTTAGAAAATACTGGAAATAACATACAAGGCATATTTAGGGCCAACCACTGGAAAACTAGCCTCCCTATTTTAGACATAATAGGCAGGTATTTGACCGTGCCCGGGTAGCTCAGTCGGTAGAACTCTCGCCTTTGTACCACAAGGTCATGGGTTCGATTAAGGGCACTGCCAACTCAGCGTATGAGTAGCACGGCTTGGCAAGTCGTGCGGGAAGTACTGGGAGCTGATGGTAGGTGTGGCGCTCCACCTCAGCAGTCCATCTCCCAGGGGTCTAGCGCATTGTAACGGGGACAGACTCCCGCGTGTTACCGGCTTATACCGACAATAAGCCACTCCCGACCTACTTGAAAAAAAAGGCTACTCAAAAAAACAAACAAAAAAAACAGATCTACAATAAGATGTACAAACTCATAATGTGTCACAATGCAAAATATTTTGAGCTTGTATTAGCTATTTTCTGCACAGTTTTCGTGATTAAGATGGTTGTACATATAGTCAAATCCCCCTAGTACCCCCTGCAGTTCCCATTGCATGTTGGGTCACACAATTCAATTGTCCCAATTGGGGTCAGTTTCAATAGATGAGTGGGCTGAAAGCCCGCTTGCGAAGAAGGTCCCGGATTCGAGCCCTGTCAAGCTGGCGCTGAGCAAGACACTAATTATTATTGTTGTGTATGTAGTCAATCACAGAAAAATATTTAAACTGGTCAATTATTGCCAAAACTAGTTCATTAGTGGGTTATTATTTGACATGGTAAGATTTATTATTGGGTGCTTGTTATTCCTTTATTCCTTACCCCTTGTGTCAATTTCGATGTTTAAGGATGTTGATTCACCCTGTTATGAGAGGTAAACAGAAAAGTGTTTGGAACAAGTCCCTCAGGAAGATAGCACTTACATTTACCATAGGCAACACACTATTGTATTCGGTCCGAGACCTTTTTCCCAGCAATACATTTTCGGAGTAATTGCAACCGTAGGTCTAGTCATGCCTCATCTCACACTCTATGGCTATATATTCAAATGAATTCTGTCCTTGTTCATTTCATGCCCATATGGAGATCCCTGATGTCATCAATATTAAGCCCATATCTGGGAATGCCCATACTGTATATGAACATATAGGGCCCAATTAAGACTGTGGTAATGAGCGCTGCGCTAAGGAGATTCCGTCTACCGACTAACGTTTTGGAAGCGTGAATATTGATCAGTTGGTTATCAAGAAATCTGCGCTGTTGTAAATTGTCCCCTCCAAACAGCTTTGAAGGGGATGAAAGGGCGAAGGTGTCATCTTTGCACAGACAAATGGACAGACACTAATGTAGGCCTAAAAGTGTAGTCCCTGTTTTCTTTGCTTAATTAATCACACAGTGATATCACTCTGGATAATACGTTTTTATTAGAACCAAAATTGTCTAGAGAGAAAAAAAGGCAAGAGAAAGAAGAGCAGAGCACGTCGCTGTGTGTGTGTGTGTGTGTGTGTGTGTGTGTGTGTGTGTGTGTGTGTGTGTGTGTGTGTGTGTGTGTGTGTGTGTGTGTGTGTGAGAGAGAGAGAGAGAGAGAGAGAGAGAGAGAGAGAGAGAGACAGAGACAGAGGACAAGTAGGCTTAAGGCTAATACTTTTTTGTGTCATGTCCACATATCTATTTGTCTCATGTCATTCGAGAAGGACCACTCATGTCAGCGTGTCAGTGTGATATATGCTTGTTGAGTGAACAATGGACATGTGCGCTATAGCCTACAGCCTTTTTTTTTAAAGTGTCCCGCACCAAAAATAAGCAATCTACAAGCTTGCGCCACCATTGTAATATAGGCCTAACAATCAATTAAATAGTTGCAGACTAAAAATAAAATCACACCCCCTGCGTTTAATATGCGAGCGACTGTAAAACATAACGTTCAATGCTGAATTGAATGTAATCAGTGCGCATTTCTTAATATCAATAACGCATATGATGGGTGGCGCTAGGCCATTTTAGCGCTTAATGCAAGTTTTAAAATCGGGCCCATAGTGTCAGTCTCTGTTGTTTCAGCGCAACCTCGCCCTTTAGGGTGAGGTCGCTTCTCACCCTTAGGGCGTCTTACTGGTGTTATCTGGAAAGCAGAAAAGTGATGTTTTTGGTCATGCTTCACTTAACGCCTCAATATCTAATAATTAAGACAGAATTCATTTCCCAGTGGATTCCTCATGACTCGTGTCACGGCAACCACACTTGAAATTTCCCAGAATTGTATCTTTCTAGTTACTTGCGCCAACAGAGCACGCAAGTACTTCGTTCGGCTGCGTATGTATGTAGGTAGGTAGGTATAGGTAGGTAGGAAGGAAGGAAGGTAGGTAGGTATGTTTGTATGTATGTAGGTAGGTAGGTAGGTAGGCAGGCAGGCAGGCAGGCAGGCAGGCAGGTAGGTAGGTAGCTGTGTAAGCCTGTAGTCCAATCAGGGACCAGCATTTCTGGTGCTCATTAAGTTTACAATGAGTAATACATAGTTTGGAAGTCATCTATTGAAAACGGAGTAGCTCTGTTTTTAGCTCTATAATTAAAAACAGCTGTGTTTGGAGGAATGCCAGCAATGGGAAACAAACAGGTGAATGTAATCAGAGGTTAATTTATATGCAAGCAGACCTGTCTATGTCATCACGCAGCACGTTTCTGTTCACAGGAAATAATTAAGAATGGCCTATTTAGGGACCTTTGATATAAAAATACACAAAAATTGTTTATTTTATATTTATTTTTTTGGCATCTAGTGTTAGGAATGCCCATATGATTACCACGGATAAGCTCTAAAAGTATGAAAAACGTATTTTTCATTTCACTGGGTCTTTAAGCTACCCGTAGGAATTTCTTTATTGGCAACGTTTCGACCCCAATTATGGGTCTTCACTCTTCGTCAGGCCTAACAGAAATCATGTGTGGATTGTACACAAGCTTTTGACTAAACTAAAACTAAAGTTCATATGTATGATACCGGTATGTTACAAAGCTCCTGTGACTTAGTTTGTTAAACTTGTTCTCCGCAGCAGACTAGGTAAGGATCTGGTTAATTGCCTTCTGCTGGTTAGGCTGTGGTGAGAGCATAGATTGTAGAAAATAGATTGAGAGGCGTCAGCATAGAGCTACGTTGCTTCGGTCTCTCTTTCTCTTTATAGTTGTTTATTTTGTCTTGCGCCAGCGACTAGGCTACTGGATCCTACATCTCTCTGTGATACAGTTGTGCTCTGTGTATAGTCCTATACAGGAGTGTTGTCAATTAAAATAAGCACATGTCGTCATGCTGTCATGTAGCTAACGGTTCATTGCTTTTAAATGTTCGAACGATATTTTATATGGCTCTGTTGCACTGCACTGTTATGTGCTCTAAATCAGTGCTGAAAGTTTCTCCTCTAATGATGCCATTCTGTTTTTGCACGGTTGGAATTGGCTGCCTAAATCCACATTCAACGACGTATTTGACGTGTATGCAGTGATGTTAATAGGTTTTTAATGTAATGAGTCCCCAGGACCCACGAAGGGTCTTTCGGATGAGTCCCAGGGATATTTTATGGGTCCCACAAAAATTCAACGCGTCATGTCATTTTTGACAAAGTGCAGCATTTAACTTGAATTGGTTGTTATATGGTTATGTTCATGTTACGTAGAAATGTGTCTGAAAGAAATGAACCACAATTCCAAATCTTACAATTTTAATACTTCCAAATAGTCATGTGACGGTTTGATTTTTTTTATACCGAACCGGTAATATCGGATGTTGACCACTTGGGGGCGCAGATAGAAGCTTTTACCGAGTCTTCATAATCAACAGCCACCTGTTATTTTATATACATCGATAATATATGGATCTTCTCAGTGAGATGATGTCTCCTGTTTGTACTGTTACTGCTTCTATGGAATGGCGTGCTTGTGTTTGCTCTGCTGTACAGAGAACCAGTGGACTGGGTCAAAAACAGTGGATTGGGTTGCTTGTAGATCGGCTACTTTTGTTTTGAACGGTTGATCCTAGAGGGACGTGCCACCCCTCTATGGATGCGGGAGGGCAAGGCACAGGCGGCCGCGGTGGTACGCTGCCCCGGCGGACCACCAAATGGACGGCGCTGCCACGAATACGCTATAATCAATCAAACAGTTAGGCAGCCTATGCTACATACATAGACTGTCTCAGATAGCATACATGCTAGGCTAGCTTGCTTCCTCCGTGTTGTAGTTGAGCCAATAAAGGTTATTTGACCATGTTCACCACGACGTTAATCGTCGCTATTGTTGTAAAGACGCAATGAAGACCTGTGTGGCTTCTAACACGTTGTCCAATGTCCACCACATCTATAAACAATAGCGCGTGTACTGTATATCCAGTTGTTATTGAATGAAGGGGAAAGGAGGCGGGTCGCTGTCTGAGCAGTGAGCTGCAGTGTAGAGACGTGACGTCACGTTTCTGCGCCGTGCTACACGTTCTGTGGGGGAACCCTTTTCGGTGTATCACCTAACACGCTGTGCCACTATGGTCAGAGAGCGGCCCGGTGCTACGCTAAAACTCAGGCACCCATTGAATTCTGTGACCAAGCGCAGTCGCACAAAATGGCGTCGTGGATTCAAAACACACACAGTCTTAGTTCTATCGTCTGTTTTAAGACTTTCTACGCGGATTTCATTTGTGTTAACATAGGGTCAAGTAGCATGCCTTCACCCATGAACAATGGTGGCGTCTGTGGACTTTTTAAAATATTATTTTTTTCGCGACGTGGTAAATTATTTTAACGTGGACACCAATGGTCCATGGAGGCGATGCGTCCGTGGGACCCCAGAACAATGACGTGAATGCGTCTCTAGGCAACGTGAATGCGTCAGAGACGCGGGACGCGCACGTATTGACGTCACTGTGTATGTAATGTTGGCAGGCTGCGGGGCAGGCCGGGCTGTGAGTTGATGCGGTGGTGCGGGGCAGGTTGGGTTGGGTCAGATAATTAAAATGTGCGGGACCCGCGGTCCATAAAAAAACCCTGACCCGTGCATCACTAGAGCACAAGTAGGCCCTACATGGCCTACTTGTGCACAAGCCCCAAGTTGGCACCTCGACTTAGTGCAGTTCTAGTTTATTCATTCATTCATTCACACACACATTTTTTTCTATTTTTTTAGTAAGTACAGATGACTTTAAAATACAATAAGGTGATATTTAAGATTTATTATGAGGTGCTAAATTGGCCTTACTCCCTTGTTCTCGTTCTATTTCCATTAAATGGACTGTTTGCCTCTAGAGCAATAGAACAAGAGAAGAAGGTTAATGTGTTAATTCACCCTTTTATGAGAGGTAAACGGAAACGTGTTTAGAAGCACTTCCCAAGGAATATAGCACTTAGATGTGCAGCTTACTGGCTTTCTTTCCGTCTCGTTCTTTCTTTCTTTCTTTCTTTCTTTCTTTCTTTCTTTCTTTCTTGTCAAAGAATCTAGCTTATCTACTCTTTTATACAAGCTTACAACGTGTTGCTATGCTCACTTCTTTTCGGAATTTTGGAAGTTTGTTGGTGACGGTGCAGGTGAAGTCGAGGCTGTAGGAGACTGGGAATTCCCTCCAAGTGGGGTTCCCTTCCCAGTGAAGGGAACAAATTCCCTGATGTAGTTTAAGCCAGAACTTGTGGTACTAGGAGACTGGGAATTGCCTCCAAGTGGGGTTCTTTTCCCACTGAAGGGAACTAATTCCCTGATGTAGTGTAAGCCAGAACTTGTGGTAGTGTCGGAGTTCATACTTTTTCCAGTAGATGATGCAGATGAAGTTGAGGCTTTAGGAGACTGGGAATTTCCTCCAAGTGGGGTTCCTTTCCCACTGAAGGGAACCAAACCCCTGTTGTCCTGTAAGCAAGTACCTGCGGTCGTGTCGGGGCTCTTACATTCTCCTAGAGATGATGCAGATGAAGACGAGGCTGTAGGAGACTGGGAATTTCCTTCAAGTGGGGTTTCTTTCGCACTGAAGGGAAACAAACCCCTGTTGTCCTGTAAGCAAGTACCTGCGGTTGGGTCGGGGCTCTTACATTCTCCTAGAGATGATGCAGATGAAGACAAGGCTGTAGGAGACTGGGAATTTCCTTCAAGTGGGGTTTCTTTCCCATGGACAGGAAAATCATCCCTGATGTCCTGTAAACCAGAACTTGTGGTCGTGTCGGGGCTCTCACTTTCTCCTGATGATGTAGATGAAGTTGAGGCTGTAGGTGACTGGGAATTTCCTCCAAGTGGGGTTACTTCCCCACTGGAAGGATCTGTTATGTATTGTAAGCCAGAACTTGTGGTCGTGTTGGAGCTCTCACTTTCACCTGATGATGTAGATGAAGTTGTGGCTGTAGGTGACTGGGAATTTCCTCCAAGTGGGGTTGCTTCAGAACTTGTGGTCGTGTTGGAGCTCTTACTTTCTCCTGGAACTCGCTTCCCAGGGATCTTCTTGCCTTTTTTATGGTCTGTTTTATGTTTCTTCTTGGATCCCTCTGGTCCCCTCACCTTGGTGAAGGTACCTCCACAGCTGCGTTGGTGTTCCTGCCACCACCAGTCCGAGGCGGACGGTTCCCGGTTCACGTCCCTTTTCACGTAGCCAAAGTAAGGCTCGCGGTACTGGCACGGCCCGCCACACCGCCACCAGTGCTGTAGGTAAACATTCACCTCATTGTGGAAATTGTGGTAGATAGTGATTTTGGCTCCACTGGCCTTGTTGATTCTTTTCATGTGCTTGCAGAATTCCGGTCCATGGCTCTGTCTTTCTCGAATACCCTCGGCCACAAAAAACAGTGCGTGGATCATTTCATGGAGGAGGGTCTCCACCAGGTCACGCCTGGGCCTGAGCTTCAGTAGGGGCTCACTGAGTCGGATGGTACACAGTCCACCAGGACCTTCATAAGAACATTTACCTGCACACAAAGTCATTTTGTAGCCCCATCTGACCTCAACCGCGCCGAGTTTCCCCCAGAAGAACATGTCATTGAACGCCAGGAACATGGCTTGGATGTCGGGGCTGGGGTCCAGCATCTCCCATGTCTTATCCACGATGGATAACGGCCTCTCCTGTTCTGTGTGTGTTGATGAGTGAGGTGACACAGGAACACTGCTGTGACCAGCTCTTGACTCGGTGGGTTTCTTATCAGGGTTACTTTGATCGGAATCAGTGGACGACTGTAAGACCGCCGCGTGTTCAGCGTCAAACTGCTCCTGGAGCTTGACAGCGAGTTGAAAATCTTCATCCATGTTCAACAGAAGCAGAGATGTTGCATATGGGTGGCAACAGACTTTTAAGAAATGTCCCTGTTATTATCAGTGTGCTGTACTGTATGTGCATGTACTGTATGACATAAGACAAATGTATGATGTAAGACAAATTTGGAGTTGGCTTGTCTATAGCTCAGTGTTTCTGAAATGGTGGTATACATACAGTATCGTGTTCTACGGATTATGTTAAACTAGAGATTTGCACCCGCTTTCCCGTTTTATTGCGACTGTCAGGTCACAGTTACTATCAATACCTCTGTTTTGACTGTAACTGTCAGTCCGTCCATCCGTCAGTCAGTATGTCTGTCACACGTCACATGTCACACTTTTCCCCTGCTCATATCTCCGCAACCGTTGCCCCGGTCCATGCCAAATTTTGCACACATACTCCTTGCCTGCCAAAACACAACCTCCACCCATCAATTCTCACATGACTCTCAAGGGTTTTCCCATTGTATGATGTCAACTTGTTTCCCAAGGGTTTTCCCATTGGATGACGTCAGCACAGACACACATGCATGCACACACACACACACACACACGCGCACGCACGCACGCACACGCACGCACGCACGCACACACACACACACACACACACACACACACACACACACAGAGACGTAGATTTCCCTAATTTATAGATAGATGGATAAAACATTGCAAACTTTATGTGAGTGTTAAAAAAGGAGAAAAAACTACTCCCTTGTTCTCGTTTTATTTCCATGTATAAATACATTTAATTTATTTCCATGTATAAATAAATTTCATTTATTTCCACACATTTAATTGATGTTATGCCGTTTTATTTTGAACATCGGACATCAAAACAAGGTCATAATATTTGTAATGTTAGGTTCTTCAGAATATCGATTATCATTCATTCATTCATCAATACAACTGTAGTTTTCTCTTTCTAAGCAGTGGTCTGGTGAAGGGGTACTTGGCTTTAGAACTCAGGGAAAGGCATACTGAAGCCAGAAAGGTTTGAGAACCACAGTCGGTCCACTGCATTACAGCAGGATGAAGGAGGACCTCAATGGCAACCAGTCTGTACAGTAGGCTACAAAAGCTGGATAGACCAGTAAGACTCCCTAATCGGGAGATAAGCGTCCGTCAGGTCGCAGCGTGATTTTAGGGCAAAATGTGTAGGAGCAGTGTCCATAAATGTGTTTTGCAAGAATCTGCCTCATGGTGGCGCTAAATGGGACAGATCCATGTTGATGACATGAGTGTAGACATACTGTGTACTGATTTGCGTGATTTTAGGGCAAACATTTTAGGAGCTGTGTCCATAAATGTGTTTTGCAAGAATCGGCCTCATGGTGGCGCTAGAAGAGAGTCAAGTGAGAATTGATGGAGGAGTGTGTATGCGAAATTTGGCATGGATCAGGGCAACGGTTGCAGAGATATGAGCAGGGCAAAAGTGTGATGTGTGATGTGTAACGTGTGACAGACAGACTGACGGACTGACGGACGGACGGACGGACTGGCGGACGGACTGACGGACAGCTGGTCGAGGTTTTGATAGTAACTGTGACCTGATGGTCGCAATAAAGAATAAGGGGGCACTCTACCATGGCTAACATTATATTACAGCTGCAATCAATCCAAATTTGATTTGAATGAATAAAACATTATTTCAACCGATCGGTATGGCAGAGTATACAATAACTAACATACTGTATCTGCAGTGGTTGGATCTGATAACATTTCTCCCCATCAGCTAATCTGATCACTCAACTGGTAACTCTCTCCCTATACTCACCTGATTTCAATCTCACCTGATAACAACTCCTCTTGCTCATCTGTTCCATCTGATAACAACTGCTCCCTCATTCAGCTGTCAACAATCTGTCCATTGCTCACCTGATTCCAATCAACTTTGATAGTTACTAGTGTTGTAGTTACTCTTGTTAATCAGTGAGGTGTGTTTACACTGTGCCGTCACCATGTCTGCCTATCTGTGCTTTCCTCCTCACCATTTTTGTCGTCCCACATCCTCCCTTCCCTTCCCTCCATCGCTCTTTCGTCTCTCTACTCTCGTCATCCCCTCGTTCTTCCCTCTCTTTATACACTTCTCACCTCCCCTCTCCCCACCTTCCACCAATCCTTCATTCCTTTTATCCCATACAGATAATACTAGTAAGACACCTGAGGGTGGAATGCGACCTCAGGGTGACATGCGACCTCGCCCTAAAGGGCGAGGTCGCGCCAATTCTTGACTATCTGGCCAACCGCAGCGTTTCTCTGACGATTCTAGTTGTTATCAACCCTAGGAGACACAGGGAGAACATGCAAACTCCACACAAAAAAAGGCCCTATCGCCAACCCCACCTAGGGTGTGAGCGATAGGGCCTAAACATGGAGATGTGGAGAACACTATATATGGAGATAGTCCAGTCCATCATGTCATATGGGACTACCGTCATAGACAGTAGCCATTGTTAGGCCGGAGTCAATGGCTGTCTGTCTGACTGTCTGTACAGGAAGTGATGTCACATGACATACTTTTTATGCCCATATATGAGTCATTCTGTACCACATCTCCATGTTTAGGCCACACAGGTTCGCTCCATTTCTCCATGTATAGGTCCAAATGCCCAACGTCGAGCTTGACAAGGAGGATACCGCACATTGTACCTCATCCACCCTTTCTTCTCTCTCCTTTTGGTATCTTTATCCTCCTCCTGCTTTTTTTCTTTTTTATTCTTCTCTTTTTTCACAGCCGCCCCCATATTTACTTTAGAAAATATATATTAAATTCTAAGAACGTTTCGAGTACCAGATTGATACAAGAGCGAATAAGCGCTACACTTCTGGAATCCTGTGCGTCGACTTAAAGTCGGATCCAGGCCTAATAACTTTATCTAGCCGCTTCGTTGCCACCTCCTTGTTACATTGTACCTCATCCACCCTTTCTTCTCTCTCCTTTTGGTATCTTTATCCTCCTCCTCCTTTTTTTCTTTTTTATTCTTCTCTTTTTTTGTCTTTCTTAGTCTTGTGTATCCTTCTCTTTTGGCTACTGTCTATGACAGTAGTCCCATATGACATGATGGACTGGACTATCTCCATATATAGTGTTATCCACATTTCGTGTAGCCACCCCGTACAGGAAGTGATGTCACAACTCGCTGACATCACACTGACATCACTCCCGTACAGAAGGAAGGTTACGGAAGGAAGGTCACTCAAGCGACACGGTTTTTCAGAGTATATGCGACCTTCGGTCGCAATAATATTGTGTGTAATACACAAAAATATTGTGTAATACACACAAACACACACACACACACACACACACACACACACACACACACACACACACACACACACACACACACACACACACACACACACACATATAGTAGGCCTACAATACATTAGAGTACAGTATAGTCACTTGTAATTTCAGGATTCAAGATATTTAATATTCTTGAGGGTTTTATTTGTCTCATTTATAACTCATACAGGTACAAGCAGTGAAATGTTATTGTGGCATGTTCCACAAGACTGTGTTACATACCAACAATGCAATATAATAACTAGATAATAATAATGATAATGCTGTATAATTAAAAAGATAAGAATTAACACAAATATTAAGTTGGCAATAGTAGAGATAAAGGTAAAATCACAGCTATGGGAAATGGCAGAGGGGGATATAAACTGGATTATTGAATGTGCACAGATATGGACAGATATTTATTTACATATGTATTAGTGCAAGTAACATGTTTGCAAAAACTATAGGAGGTATTTACTGATTGTTCCTTTTTCCCTCAAGGACACTGGCTTGTCTGTTTTGCTTCTGCTGTAACTCATGGTGGGACTTGCACTGATGATGAATTATGGCTCTTCTCATGTCTTGTCCTTGAGCATAGAGGTAAGAGATTGGCCTGGAGGTTAGACTGACTGTGTCTGTTGCTGGTGCAATTCTTTGTGTTGACAGCACTGTAGGGTGCATTCCTGCAGTCAGCTGATGATCTAGTTATTTACCAACCACCCTTGATCAAGGCAGTCTCTCAAAACTGCTAAAAGGGTACTGCAGTTCAAGCTTTTGATAAGATCGCTCTCAAATAATGCATGGTTATACATGTTGTGAGCGTGCATGCATGAGAGCATGCGTGTGTGCTTGGGTGTAAAGCCTGTAGCATACGCCAAGTTAACTTTTTTTCAGCTTCGATATAGGCCAATAAAAAGGTCACATGTACCGCTTTGCGTGATTTTAGGGCAAAATCTGTAAGAGCAGTGTCCAAAAATGTGTTTGAAAGAATCTGCCTGATAGTCTGCCACAATCATACAGGTGCACATCATCCTGGTTCCACAACCCCCCTCTTGGCAGTGCTATACAATGATGGTTAAAGACGGTTTCTGCCCCCACCTCCCCACCCTCCTCTCAGCTCTGCTGTAGGAGACCTGAGTATCTCTCCAGAGAAGAAGCAACTCTTGGGGAATGCTTTTCTTCACCAGTGGCTGCACAGGCGTGTGTGTGTGTGTGTGTGTGTGTGTGTGTGTGTGTGTGTGTGTGTGTGCGTGCGTGCGTGCGTGCGTGCGTGCGTGCGTGCGTGCGTGCGTGCGTGCGTGCGTTCGTGCGTGTGTGCGTGCGTGCGCGTGTGTGTGAGAGAGAGAGAGAGAGCGGTGGTATAGAAGGAGCGAGGGAGTTGTGGGTGTGTGAGAGAGAAGGAGGCATATTGAAAGAGTAGATAAGGGGCATCTGGGAGAGCGAGAGAGACAGACAGAGGGATTTTACTTCGAGATATCTATGGCTTGAGGAACAAATTGAGATGTGTGTGTGCGTGTGTGTCTGCACATACTTTTGAGCGTCTCTGTGCATCTACCCTATGTGCACTCTGTGTGACAGTGTGGGGGCGCCCTCGTGTGCATGCATATCATGCATAACTCTCCTGTCCCTGCTGGAGTGTCTGTGGGCGCTTATGAACGACTCCAAGGATTTCGATTTTCCGCCCCGGTTGGTCCTCCATCGGGGTCACATGCTTAGATGACCTCTGCTCTCTGAACTCAGCGCTAGACCTCAGCTGATGCCCCAGAAGTCTTTCCCCTCCTCCTCCTCCTCCTCCATCTCCTCCAATGTCATTCCACAGCAGACACTCAGCCAATGATTGGCAATTGAGGGGCTTGGCTGAAAAGTAAGACCTCATTTAGAAAGAAGCACTCAAAACAATAATGTGATTTCACTACTTAAAATAAAAGGCTTTTGTAGCTGGTTTTCCAGTCGGAGGCTGTAGCTCAGGAGGTATAGGTCGTCCAATGATTCGTGGGTCGGTAGTTCGAATCCTGGCTCCTCCTCTCCACAAGTGTCCTTGGGCAAGACACTGAACCCTGCATTGCCTCCAACTGCCGCTTCACTTCCCAATGTACAGTATGAGTGAATGAACCATTGTAAAGTTCTTTGAGCACTTAGAAAAGCGCTGCAATTCATTTAAAAACTAGTAGACTTTAAGTTCCTATTTATCAGTATCACAATGAAAACTATTTATTCAAGGTTGGACCACAAGGTCATGGGTTCGATCCTGGGCACCGACTGTCAACTCAGTGTGAATAGCATGTCTTGGGTGCGGAAAGTCGTGCGGTGGTAGCTGATGGTAGGCGTGGCGCTTCACCTCAGCATTCCATATCCCAGAGTCTATCGCATTGTACAGGGGATAGGGGAGGTACTTTATTTTAGCGGAGCGGTTAAGTGCTACGATCTTTCAATTTATGATAAAAGCGTGAAAATTGGCATGAGCAGTCTCCATGGGTCACTTGACAAGAAAATTGGCAGAGGCAATTGAAATTTCAATATGGCGGCCGTTTTTCAAGATGGCCATACACCTTAGTGCAGCATTTAAGTAATATAATGGTTTATTTGGTGATACAAGCATGAAAATTGGCATGAGCAGTCTCTGTGGGTCACTTGACAATAAGCCACCCACAGCTACTTGACATTTCAAGATGGCGGCCATTTTTCAAGATGGCCACCACCTTAGAGGAGCAGTTAAGTGATATACTGGTTTATTTGGTGATACAAGCATGAAAATTGCTATGAGCTATCTGAAAGGCTCATTTGACAAAAAAACGCCACAGCCACTCAAGATGGCGGCCATTTTTCAAGATTGCCACCACCTAAATGGAGCAGTTAAGCAATATAATTGTTTAGTTAAGTGACACAAGCATGCACATTGATATGAGCAGTCTTTATGACAAGAAATCACTTCCAGCCACTTGAAATTTCTATTTTCAAGATGGCCCCCTGGATCCTCAAAAGATACATTTTCTCATAGAATTGTATGTATTTTTCATTAAGGACGATTTGATGTCATTTTAGATTATGTTAAATAACAACTTTTAACTAGTGCTGTCCAACGATTAAATATTTTAATCACGATTAATCGCATGATTTATCTAGTTAATCGTGCGATTAATCGCACATAAGTCATACATTTTTATCGGTTCACAATGTACCTTAGAGGGATATTTCTCAAGTCTTGTATACCCCTATTAACATGGGAGTGGAAAAATATGCTGGCTTTATGCAAAATTATGTTAATCCTTTATTGGAAATCAATTAAAACCCCAAATAAATCATAATGGTACTGCATTAAACAGGCGGCAGCAGATGTGTATAAGGATCTGCTTAATTTGCTTAATCTAAATGTACTTAGTAATATGAGTTCTGTAGTAGTTTGTTGAGTAGTTTTGTCACAATGGGAAAAAAAAGAAAAGAAAAACATTTTAGAGGTATTAATAAAATAATTCAAATTCAATAAATTGTCACTTTAAAAATGTGCAGATCATTAAGCTGATCATATGGGGACCTCCCCCTCCCCAAAAATAATTGCTGTAATAACAATAATGTTGAAAACCACTGTCCTAACCCGCGGTTAGGCCAAATGGCTAAAATAAATAAATATGCGATTAATTGCGATTAAAATAATTAATCGCGATTAACATAGCGGTGAGTTAACTGCGATTAAATGAGTTAATTTGGACAGCCCTACTTTTAACACATCAAAATACAACTGTGTTGATCATAGATAGATTAGAAAAGTGTGAATATCTGCACTACCAGGGCACACTGGTGATATATCACTGCTGTTAAACTCAGAATGGGGTTCAATGTCAGCGAATTGAAAGTTAGTATTAGCCTGACACTCAGCCTGAATTGACATTTCGTTTCACTCCATTATTCAGTCTGAACTCGCTTCCACCGAAGGCGATTGCAGGGATGGGCGTTGCCAAAAAAGAGGCAGTCTTCAGCGATTGGTTCACCGTCTGACAACACATGAGTTGTGTTGTTATGTGTGGCTGGCTAGTGGCTAGCCTGTTGCTTGCTAGTGCTACTTGCTAACCAAAGAAACAGGCAGAATAGGAGCACTACAAACTAGTAATCAAACACAACATAACATGCCTGCCCAGGCGCGTCACGACCATTCATTGTGAGTACGACGGGACACCCCCACTTTCATAAAAACGTAATCTCATCCCCCCCCACCTTTTTGGCCGGCCGGGTGTTTTTTTTTTCTTTTTTTCTCCCCTGCGCTGCAAACTGGCTCATCAACACAAACGTAACCTCTCAGTGGCATGTAGGTGCTATTTGGCTACTATTTTCCAGGACAATTTCAAAATAAACATGTAGGAGGAGCCTTTAACGGTCGTTCACTCTGTCGTCAGTGCGTATCTTTCTTGCGTCATGATGGACTTGTGGTGAAATTAAGAACACAGGCATAAGGAATATAAACAGAACACCAAGACAAGACCATGTAGGCTATAAAGGCATTAAACATCGTCCTGCTCGTCTCGTCACTCAGTCAGCCAGCCAGCAATTGGTGAGTGAGTCGTGGCTAGAGTTGGAGTAATGATGGATGCTATGCTGCTAGCTAACACTGTTTTGGCTAGCGTTGTGGACACATTGTATGGGTCTTGAAAATAGCCCTAGAAGTTCACAACGCTGTGAGCTTGTAGATCGGCTATTTTCACTTCTACTTTGGGTTTAGTTTCTCTTGGTTCACGGGCTAAAACGTTTGGGAACCAATACCATCATGCTTGCTGTGTGTGCAGTGTTGTAAAATTAAGTAGATTAACTGAAAAGCTTTTGGAACTGAATGATGATATGATACTGGTGTTGTCTGTCTGTTGGAGTGTTGGTACCAAGAATTCCATCTACTATAACTAGTATAGACTATCTTGCTGGCTGGTGCATGTGGAGAGGGACAAAGGGAAAGTGTAGTGTGCCGTTCCCGATTGTTTAGCAAAAAATAAACCGCGGAAATCCGAATAAAACGCGATCAAAACCGCGAAAAACCGCCAATTTTCGCGCGCGCGCAGAAACGTGCACGCGCGCAAAGCGCGCGTGCGTGCATGAGAGCGCGGTTATGTCATCCCCCCACTCTCCAAGACATTATAACGCCCCTGTGCCTGCCACTGGTGTTTCATAGCGAGATCGATACGATCGCATTTTACCACAATTTACCGCATTTTACCGCGATGCACGGTACGGCGGAGGCGCTGGTTTACTTGGAAACGCACATGAGTTCTGGGAAACCCCCACCCACGCTGATCACAAGACGCTGATTCACAACGCTGATTCGCCGTACGGATTTTCGAACGAGGAAGGCCTCTTCAATGAGAGCACTTCTAGACCCCTGAATCGCCAAAACAACATTTTTAAGGGGTGTGGCTAGCGATTCAGGGTCTGGAACTAGGCTAAGTTAGTATCCCAAATGCTGTCTAATTTACCCCAAAACAGTTAGATAGCTGCACCTGAACTGACAGGTTGTGCCAGTGCGGGAGAGACAAGCCAAGGTTAATGGGGTTTTAGTTAACCGGATGGTGTACAGATCACACAGGATTTAAATGGCATTGGAAGACCGACTGGACTAAGTGTAGGGTTAAGGCATGAACTTTTGTTGTATCCCATACATCAAAGTGCTTGGTAAAAGGTGGTAAAAGTATAAACCCTAAGCCTCTGCTAAGACATGGCAGAAGCCATCGTAACAGTTGAGAAAACTAACTGGGACAGATGTTTCATTTGTCAGCAGGTCACCAAGGAAAAACGAATTCAGCCAAGTTTATTCAGCAGAGAGCACGATTGTACTGGTTATGATCTCATTGCAAGAAATGTTCCATTATTTCATAACAAAATAACATCGCATGGATGCACCTGGGACGTATCCTCAGTGATGTAGCCCCAAGCTCATCAGTGTTTCAGGTCTAGCAATATCATGCCCCTCACTTGTGTGACCCAGCCGGGGTTGATCAAGTCCCGACTTATGTCCCAGTAGCTACCCTAATTCACTCCACCGCTCCGGAACTACTCTGCAGAGACTGGGAGAGGCAATCTGGCGCATGGAGGGACTAGGCTGAGTGGATTGACTCCTGTCCGAGCCCCTCCTATGTCTCACCAGGTCCAGGACCTGTGCGTTGCACCAGACTCCAGCCCCAGACATTTCACTCAGGAGTGGTAGATTCTTGAGCTGCAGTGGTACTGCAGGCTCCACCTGGCCCAACGGTGGTGCTGCATGCAGGCTCCACTTGCGGCTTGAATGGCCCTCCTAAAGGCCTAGCCGTGGGTTTGTTGGCTGGGGCGCTAACCCTACCTGCTCCCAGATGCCGTCTACATTCTGGCTGTCACCCGTCTCTCCGGTGGTCACCAGACTATTCCTGGTTGTCACATAGTCTATTCTATGAGTCACTATAAATAAGATCAATGCTCTGCCTATCTTACTTAGTCCAACACGACTAGACGAAGGAGATGCCATAGAAAGCACATTGACAAGACACAGGGCAAAATATCATTCAAGCTGTAAACTTAAGTTCAACAACACAGAGCTGGAAAGGGCCCAAAAGAGAGCATCTACTGCTGCTGAAGACACCAAAGATACCAAAGATATCCATGTCAAGAGGCCAAGAAGATCCCAGCCCTCAAAAGCTTTGTGCTTTATCTGTGAAGATGAGAGTGCAAAGTCCCCCTTACAGGACGCAATGACAATGAAACTTAATTAAAGTTAAAATGAATGTGCCAGGAATCTAAGCGACAAGAAGCTCCTTGCAAAGCTTGTCATTGCGTCCTGTAAGGGGGACGTTGCACTCTCATCTTCTCAGATGAAGCACAAAGATTTTGAGGACTGGGATCTTCTTGGCCTCTTGACAAGGATATCTTTGGTATCTTCGGTGTCTTCAGCAGCAGTAGTTTATCCTTTTACCAACTTTTACCAAGCACTTTGATGTATGGGATACAACTAAGTTCATGCCTTAACCCTACACTTGGTCCGATCATTCATCCAATGCCATTTAAATCCTGTCTGATCTGTACACCATCCGGTTTGTGCCCTGGTAGTGCAGATATTCACTCTTTTCTAATCTCTCTATGATCAACACAGTTGTACTTTTGTGTTAAAAGTTGTTCTTTAGCATTTTGATCTTTTGAGGGTCCAGGGGGCAGCCATCTTGAAAATAGAAATGTCAAGTGGCTGAAAGTGATTTCTTGTCATAGAGACTGATCATAACAATTTGCATGCTTGTGTCACTAACTAAACAATTGTATTGCTTAATGCTACATTTAGGTGGTGGCAATCTTGAAAAATGGCCGCCATCTTGAAATTTCAAGTAGCTGTGGGTGGCTTATTGTCAAGTGACCCACAGAGACTGCTCATGCCAATTTTCATGCTTGTATCATCAAATAAACCCTTATATCACTTAATTGCTTCACTACGGTGTTGGCCATCTTGAAAAATGGCCGCCATCTTGAAATTTCAATTGCCTCGGCCAATTTTCTTGTCAAGTGATCCATGGAGACTGCTCATGCCAATTTTCACGCTTTTATCACAAACTGAAAGATTCTGATGAAAAAAAGCAGTTAGCCGCTCCACTATTTATCCCTGAGGGGAAATTAAGATGTGACAGCACCTCCGTTTTGCCATTCACTTGGAGTGTGCAATACCCTGAAGGCCCACCAGTGGCCCTGGGCCCACAATCGCCATAAAATATGGGGACTGACTTTTTGCAACTTTGTTTTTATTTGTCATCCATTCTGCTTTCTGTTGTTTCGCTTCTGGCGATGAAACTATGAATGAGGATGTGTAAACGTCCAATTATTACAACACCGTGTTCGAAGAGTTATGTTCCCAATATGCTACAGTGTACAACCCCATCCCCACTGAATATCTTCATGAGGAATATAGCCCTGAATCAATGAATGAATCAATATGCAAAACTCAACTCTAATCAAATCAATTATTGTCCAAATTATTGTAATTGTATTGTATTGTATTTTTGTCCTCTGATTATCACACAAAGCACACGTGCAAACTTTAACAAACAATGTATCTACAGTATGTCTACACATATTTCATCTCAAAGGCTCCTTCATCTCTCACCTAATTACCACCCAGACAGGTCAGTGTGGTGAACAATATCAACAGAGCCTGGAGAGAACTCTGCTATTACTCTGCTGCAAAAGTTCCCCTCTATGCCCCTCCTCAGAGTCAACAATGTAATGGGATTTGGCCTGTCAAATAACTCCAGCTAATCACTGTGGACAGATGCTACCTCACGCTAATGAGTATGCGCGCGCATATGTGTGTGTGTGTGTGTGTGTGTGTGTGTGTGTGTGTGTGTGTGTGTGTGTGTGTGTGTGTGTGTGTGTATGTGTGTGTGTGTGTGAGAGAGAGAGAGAGAGAGATAGAGAGAGATAGAGAGAGAGAGAAACAGGCATAGCGAAAGTGGAGGACAGAGAAGCTGATGCTTAATGTATGCTCTGTCGTATGGCGGCGTCGCACATAACAGATCTACGGGCACACGGCTCGCCGGTCGCCGCACCGGCGATGTGTTGTGTGCTTGTAGATCTGCTATTTCAGATTAGACAGGCTTAAAGGGACAAAGGGACAAAGCGAGCCTATAGAGATGGAGAGATTATGCTTTAGGTGTTTTCCTGGCATCTACGGGTCAAATAACAAAGTGAGATAGATAGAGGGAGAGAGATAAGAGAAATGCAGAGGGACTGAACCACTCTTTCTTCATCAGACATATAAAAGAGGTCACCGCCCTGCCCAAACTCATGACAACAATTTTAGTGTCATTTAGTGTCATCCAGTGTCAGGATCTAAAAGCCCACAATGTGATGCAGTCCCCCTGAGCATTTTTCGGACTATTAGACGTCTAATATACATCTAAAGGCTAAACAAGACTGTAAAAGGCCTTATTCAGGATGTTCCTGTTTGGCAGGATGTTTTAAATGTATCTGTGCCGTGCTGCATCTTAAATGTGACTACTGTACATACTGTATGTTGTTGTTCATTGTTACTAATAAAATATTCAATCAATCAAAGTCTAAAATCGGTCTAATCAACGTCTAGAAATGACGTCTAAGCTTAGACTAGACGTTGATTAGACCTCTAATAGATGTAATGTCTATATAGACCGTCTATACTGTATATAGCCGTTGAAATAACGTCTATAACATTTTTCTCTCTTCTCAGCAGCAGCTGATGGAAAACAACAGCATAAGTTGTGCCCAACAGTGCATGAATACATCCACAAAAATCCAGCATGCCAGCCCAAAAAAAAGTTGGCTATGGAAGTAGATAGGGACAACATTTGTTGTCGATGGAAGCATAACATTTTAGATCCCGTTACAGAGTTTAAAACAATCAATTCCAGCTGCAGTTAGCACATAGCAGTGATATACTGTACCGTAAGTTGTGCCTTGAATATACTTGCAAGGCAGAGAGTGAAATGGTTTGTTTTTCACCTTGAAAATAATGAAAGGCAGACAATGTTGCCATACTATCTGAATGAAAAAACATATTTATAACTTATTTTATTAGAACTCATAGAATTTCCCCGGGACTAAAGAAATCCCTGAAATTGCTAAATCTTTCTTTTAAAGACTTTTAGTTTGTTCAAGACAGAGGCAGATGTTTACCAAAAGTTTATTTTTATATTACTCTATACGATTCTTTTCAAAACATCACGCAAATTGGTACACATTATGTCTATCTATAGTCATGTGATCAAGAGGAACCTGTCAGGTCTTTTCATATTTCATACTGGTTGGCCATAATTGACTGCCAAAAACGACAATTTTGCGGTTGACTGCCGCAATTTAACGTGGGAACGTGCATGTCCATTGTGCACGATGGTGCACGATCCGTACCGTGTGCATGCTGTGGTCTGTTAGCGATTACAAAAGATCCCATCTTAGGAGCAGTGTATAGTGTAACAAGGAAGTAAACATATCAGGAAGTGGTCACAGAGAAACGTGTTGCTACGCCCCCAAAAATGCAGATCCGGTTCTGGCCCCAAACCAGAAGCATTATCTTTTGGGCACTTAGGCCCAGAGGATCGGGCCATGGCACTCAATGAGTTTTAATCCTTCAACTTCTACAAATTCCAGTCACCTCTGAATGACTGAATTCCAAACATTGCTGGCCCACAATAACCTCCCTGACCTGGCGGAGTTTTTATTGTATGTTATTTTTGTCTGTTATGTTATAGCATATCTGTTATAGCATGTCTGAAAAAGGCAGCAGGTTGTAAGGATTGATTAAGCAGATAAATTACCACTCTGAATTTATTGACACCACCACCAGTGACCTTTCCTTTTTCCATGAATAACACCTTTACATTAATACCAGGCTACTTCCGTAATGCTCATCCTAAGTGTCTAAAGGCAATTAATGGCATGAGTGACTTCTAAATGCCTGCTGTTCAGGGACTTGCTACATAATACATTTTTTAAAAGTTCAACGTGAATTCTACTATTTCACAATGAGTAACTGATATTCAAAGGAAAAGATAAAGGAAGTGTTCACTTAAATCTAAAACAAGAAACCAGACGAACAAGGAAAACGGAACCTGCCGATCCACAGTCCCTACCCAGAGGAAATATAAGAGAGGTGATGAGTGCACAATCTCACACAACAGCCTGACAGTCAGCCAGATCAGCACAAGGTAAGTTCAAGACGTGAGCAGAATAGTTTGTTAGGCTACTGTGATTTTATTTTAATGTTATAATGAATACACTTTTTACACTGCAGTCACAGCAGGCTATGAGGACAGATACAGCAAAGTAATTTGTGGTCTTGTTCATACAGGCCTGCAGGCAGTATTGCTCATTTAATCCTATATTTAACAGTTTTTCATGGTATCTGTTTGTGTTCTTTCATGCCAGATGAAGTTCCTCCTGCTGTTTGTGATGTTGGCGGCATGTGATGCTACTCCACAAGGTAAAACACTTTATTATAAGAAGTTATTTTGGTTGCAGTGTAACATTCTAGACCCACAGCCATACAGAGAGAGAGAAAGACAGGCACCTACAGTGGAATAGATGGATAGAACTTCTTAAAGGTACGGTAAGTGGTTTTTGGATTAAAATATATATATATATTTTTTTGTATCCCCCCCCTTTTTTTGGGGGGGGGGAGGTTAAAGGTTTATAGGTTTGTGATTAATGGTAATCATTGCCATAGAGCATGGGTCTTCAACAGGGGGGTCAACAGGGGGTCAACAGGGGGGTCCGGGTCAAAAGGGGGTCCGGGACAACGAGGCATTGTAAACTTGTAGATCGGCTATTTTTTGGCAAAGAGGTTTGGTGTAGAGGGGAAAAGAGCACACTAAGTACAGAGTGAAAGGTCAAGTTTATTAAGTATTGACAGTTCAAGTGGTTAAATATGCTTCTCAAAGAAATGAAGGGAACAAAATATTCCCTTAATTTATTTGAATGTATTTGACCTCACTCAAATTGAGCTTTCTTTGAGCGGTACCACGTACAGTATTACTGAATTACTGCTCAAAGAAAGCTCAAAGAATGAAGGGAACATTTTGTTCTCTTCATTTCTTTGAGCAGTGTATCTGAAAACACAAATTGACATGAATCCAAAATACACAGATGATCATGCTGTCAAACAATGAAACTATATGGAATGAACAGGTAGTGGGGGTCCCTGCTTCATCTCTCTCTCAACTAAGGGGTCCTTGGCCTGAAAATGTTGAAGACCCCTGCCATAGAGTGTTTGTTCAGTAACCTCATCTCCTCATAAATACAACTTCATGTGGGTTGACAATTTCAACCAGGAGAGAGTAGGCTACCCATTTATCAGCTCCAATTCCAGTACAATTGGGTCTGCCTATCTCTTTGTGTCATCACTTCCAATTTTACCTGTTCATCTGTGATCTTGTATCCTGTATGAGTTATTTCTCCTGAATGGTATCCCAAACCATTCAAACCATTCCATTTGTCTGTTTGCAAAATAATTCTGGAAAAGGTGGGCAGATTTTCAAGTTGTCAATGTTGTTCGGAGGAGCTCAAGTTCTACCAGCTAAACTAGTTTTTTGTTTGTCAGGGAAGCTATAGTATTTTCCATTAAGGTGAACACGTATTCTATCTTGATGAGGAAGTTTTAGACAAAAAAAGGAAAAAACAGATAAGGGAGGGCATGACAGGATTTAAACTTAACGGAATGTAGTGTCACAACTATTTAGCAGTGGTTGAAAAGGTACTCAAATGTTGTAGTTGAGTAAAAGTATAAATTCTGCAATGTAGAAAAACATAAATTCTGCAAGTAAAAGTCCGGAATTCAAAACATACTTGAGTAAAAGTACAAAAGTATTGGCATCAAAATATACTTAAAAGTAATCATTATGCAGAATGCCCCAAGTTTTCAAATGTGTACAAATCTCTCTTTTTTTCTTTTTTTTTCTTTTTTTTTTTACTCTTTATTTCTCAAGATTTTCAAAAAATGTGTCCAAATCTTTAGAAAATTGTTTGGAAATTGGCTTTTTTCTAGTGGCCAAATGAAATCAAAAGTAAAGTTTTCAAATAAATGTAGTGGAGTAAAATGACAATATTTGGATCTGAGATGTAGTGGAGGGAATCTATTCTAGCTATTTACAAAAAAGTGTTGTTTATTGTCAAACCTCCAGACAGGGTCCCCCTAAGGGATAACAGCGCCATCTGATGGCGCAACAGAGTAAAACTCATAAGCTCCCGAACGTCAAATACAAAATGTCGGGAGGGCTGTCAATCACAAACGAGGGCACCGCCCCCCGAGTGTATAAAAGCCCCCTGGGCCAGCATAGCTTCCTCTTTCCGCACCTCTGCTTACCGCAACTAGAGTACTGCGAACTCAGCCATTATTATTTTAAAGTTTAAGCTTAAAGCGACGGCTAGGAAGTCGGCCACAGGCCTCTTTAGAATATTCTCCCACTTTAACGTCTAATTTCTTCAGTTATTCTCCTTGTTTTCACTTGTTTCCTCTGTTTCTCCTTCACGCTTCTTCTCTCGACGGTCCTTTGTGCGTTAGCCTTGCTTAGCTTAGCTTAGCTTAAGCTAGCTCGCTAGCATGTCTGCGCCACGACCCAGAGGACCGAGCCCTAGCCACTTGTTGGCTATGGTGCCCAAGAAGTGTGGGAACCCTGCTTGCAGAGGACTCATCGCAAGGGAGGACACTCACCCTTTTTGCATCGTCTGCGAGGGGGTAGGACATGCCCTGGCTGCTCTGTCTCCACCAGCTCCAGCCTTGGGGGTGAACTGCGTGGACTGCCTCCGCTACAACGAGGTAGCCCTCCGGGCCCGGTACGAGATCGCTTCCGCTGGCTTCGGCCTAGCCACCGCTCTCGTCGCTGGACCTTCCCCCTCTACCCCTCCTAGTGTGCCGGTCAGCGCTGTACGCCACAGCGCTGCTACTCGCCACGAGGTTGGGCCTCCGGCGGATGCGGCCCTTTCTAGCACCGGTAGCCCCGGCGCTAGCGGACCTGTTTCCACTCCCGCTCCACCGGAGGTCCCTTCCACTGTTGCTCATGTCTCTCCTGGCACTGGGGCCGTGCCCAAGAAGAGGACATGCAAGGCCGCCTTCGGAGTGGTTTCACCGCCAGTTCCCGCCACGAAGGCCGCCTTCCAGGAGTTCCACCCCGGTGCTTCTGGCCACTTCACCGTCGGTGATTTTCCTCAGTCATTCTCCGTCCCCCAGCAGCGCGCCATGCAGTCCTCCTGGCACGACAGCGATGGAGATGAGGCGGAGGACGACTACGACCCTGGAATGTCGGAGGAAGGGTCCGAGGGTGAGTATGAGGAGGAAGACCCTCAGCTCCCCTCCGGACAGGGCGGAGACGCAGCCAAGGAGGTCCCTCATGCCGAGGTTCCTTCCTCCGCTGTGCTCTCCCCGGCCCATACTGCTCCCATCCCCCCTACTACGCCAGTAGGGGGGAGCGGAGCAACAGCACCCGACCCAGACTCGATCCCGCTGGACGAGCTGTCGGTGTTGGAGCGCGCCGCCATCAGATGTGACTTGGAGCTGCCGCTCGAAGCCCCAGCGCTTGGACCCCGGGACAGAGTCCCCATCCTAGGCCAGGACGTGGAGCCTTCCCCACCGCCACGCATGGCGAAGATCCCTGTGGTGCCTGGGTTTGCGGAGGCCCTGCATTCCACCTGGTCCACTCACAAGGACCCCCCGAAGCTCCCTTTCCTTGTTGACTGCCTCAACGCGGAGAGCATAGGGATCCCCCTGTGTCCCCCCATGGATAAGCTGCTCGCTCAGTCCTTTGCGGGGAACATCAAGCCAGAGCACGAGCGGACGGGACCGGGCGGTCGCTGTCCATTCAAGCTGGCTGTCGGGAACAAGGCGCCTGGATTCGCCATTGATTTTGACGACAAACAGTCTGCCTTGGTGAGGAACTGTTACAGATCCTCTGCGCTGGCCGCCAGAGGACTGAACGTTACACAGCTGTTGCTCACCTCTACCAGGCGCCTCCTCGGTGAGCTAGAGGGGGTCCCTGAAGACACAGCAGCCGAGTTGGACAAGACCCTCCGCATGCTGGTGGACCTGAATGTCCATGCCATCGAATGGCTTGGACATGGCATGGACTATTCGATGCAGGCGGAGAGGCAAAGGTGGCTCAACAAAGTCAAGCTACCTGGTTCCTCGGGGGTGGAGACCGCGAAGGTCATGCAGGACCTACCCGGACACCCTACCACCTTGATGGGCGGTGGACTGGATCTCCTCCGCCAGGAGGTGGAGGCCAAGAGGATCACCCTGGAGCTCCTGGAGGCTACCACCGAGCCCAAACAGGAGCCTAAACCTGACAGGCAGGGACGAGGGAAGGCCCAAGGTCAGGCTGACAGAGGGCGCTCTTCCTCCAGCAGGGGAAAACCCCATCCCCCCAGGACCCCCTCCTCCTCTGCGGGGCCCACCCGCGGAGAGGTGAGGGCTCCTGCCCGCTCACAGCCTCGCCCCCCTCACAGGGGCGGGAAACCGAGCGGCTCCTACAGGGCCCGTGGGAAGCCGTCGCGGAAGTGACATTGGACCTTGGCGGGGCCCCCTTGAATTTTCAGGGGACCCCCCCTATCAAACGCAGGCGGGTGGACAATATAATTATTTCTCATGCCAAGAAAATAATATGTGTGCCTCCTCCTCTGTGTCCAGTGCCAATAAAAATAAAGAGTATGTTGATGAAACAATGCCTGTTTATTTCGACTCCTCCTGCATTAGCACAGACGACTCCATTTTGCATGAATACAGCCAGTATAGAGAAGTCCAGGTTGGATTTTCTATCAGCTCAGAAAGCACCGCTTTATCCAGTCAGGCAGACGGGGTACAAGCCAAGGGTTTCTCTTTGCAAAATGCTTCCTCTTACGTTAGATCCTATTCACAGCATTTCAACTCCTCTTCTATGCAATACTCCTCTGTCTCCACTGAGCGGCACTGCAGTGCCGAGTTTAGTACAGGACAGGGGTTTGGTGCTAACGTTAGGGAAGAAGTCAGCTTTTCACAACAACCAGGGTCGGCCTCGTCTTCCCGTAAGGAAGAAAATAAAGGCCTTAGAAAAGGTATTAAACGTAAACACACTTCCCCAAGCCGGGGATTGTGTTTCTTATGTAATAAAACCTGTCCCCCGGGTTCCTCGTTGTGTTCCCCCTGCATCTTTAACGAGCGGGGCCAGGAGGGCGTTACGTTTCTGGTCTCTACCGGATACGGAAACGAACCTACCGGATACGGGGGTCACGCGCCTTCCGGTGCGATGGCAACCGGATACGGAAATGAAAGTGCCGGACACGGAGACCCCTCGCTGCGCAGCGAGGTGGCCACCGGATACGGAAACTTCTCTTCTGGGAACGGAACCTCTTCCTCGCGACCCTTTAGTCACGCGGACTCTGTACAACCCCAAGGCTTCTCCTTTGCTCAACAACACGCTGGCTCGGTGTGCGGAGCATTGGAAATGTTGCAATCCGAATCAATGGGTGTTTCGGACGGTGACACGGGGGTACAGGCTACAGTTCGCGGAAGTACCCTTTCTCTCCAGCAAGGTTATTTACACTCGAGCCCGTGGCTTGAAGGCAGAGGCCTTGAGAGAGGAGATAAGCTCGCTATTGCGCAAGGGCGCTATAGTGGAGCTATCTCGGGATCAGAGCCGTCTAGGTTTCTGGAGCCGTTATTTTCTGGTCCCCAAAAAAGGGGGGGGGCTACGTCCGATTATGGATTTACGTGCTCTGAACAAGCACTTGAAAAAATTCAAATTCAGGATGTTGACGTCAGAGGCTCTGATGAGATCAATGAGGCAGGGGGATTTCCACTGTTCAGTGGATCTAAAGGACGCTTATCAGCACGTCCTTATTTATCCCCCCCACAGGAAGTTCCTGCGGTTTGCCTTCGAGGGGCGCCTGTACGAATACACGGTCCTCCCTTTCGGCCTTTCCCTGAGCCCGCGGGTTTTCGTGAAAGTGACCGAAGCGGCCATAGCTCCACTGAGGCGACAGGGGGTCAGACTCGCAAACTACATAGACGATTGGATGATTTCAGCCGCCTCCTGCTCAGAAGCGGCGCGTCATACCAATCTGGTGTTATCACACCTGAAGTCTCTGGGTTTCAACGTCAATTTTGGCAAAAGCATGTTGACACCCTGTCAGCAGATTTCCTTCATAGGGATATCTCTGGACTCGGTGGAGATGTCTGCCCGCCTCTCACCAGAGAGGGTGGACAGATTTCTGGTTTGTCTCCGCTCCTTTCAGCTGAACCAGGTGGTCAGATACAAGGAGTGTATGAAGTTAGCAGGGCTGATGGCCTCAGCGGTGCAACTTCTGCGCTTGGGCAGGTTTCATATGAGACCTTTCCAGCGGTGGACACTGGCACTCAGGATTTCCTCCCGGCAGGGCTACAGGAAAGTGGTTGTCAGCCAGGTCTGCTTGGACGCTCTGGTTCCTTGGAGGGATCAGGCGTTGTTGACAACTGGAGTCTCCATGGGCGAGGTGGTGTCACGCAAGGTGATTACCACGGACGCCAGCCGCTCGGGGTGGGGTGCCACCCACGAGGGGCGTTCAGCCAGGGGTCTGTGGACTCCGGCTATGTTGGAGTTTCACATCAATTATCTGGAATTGATGGCGATCTACTTGGCGCTCAAGTACTTCGAACCGTTTCTCCAGGGTTGCCATGTCCTAGTCAGGACGGACAACACGGCGGCCATGTATTATCTCAACAAACAGGGCGGCCTATCCTCGCGCACGCTGGATCAGCTGGCTCGGGAGATGGCTCTATGGTGCGTGCCGCGTCTCAGGTCCATCAGGGCTTCCCATGTTCCGGGACTTCAGAACGGCGGCGCCGATCTGTTGTCCAGGGGGGAGCCTCGCTACGAGGAGTGGTCACTCCATCCGGCAGTAGTGAGGCAGATCTTCTCCAGGTTCGGGCAGCCTCGGATCGATCTCTTTGCCTCCCAGGAGAACTCGAAGTGTCCCCTTTACTTCTCAGTAAGGGGGCCTTCTCCCTTGGGGACGGATGCGTTCGCTTACGAGTGGCCGGTGGGCCTTCTCTACGCGTTTCCGCCCCTGCAGCTGATCCTTCCCACGTTGGAGAGGATCAGGTGTGCCAACCTGGAGGTTCTTCTGGTGGCACCATCCTGGGGAGTGTGGAGGTCCTTGATCACCCCACTGCTCTATCGGTCCCCTTGGCAGCTCCCATTGCACAGGGATCTGCTACGCCAGGCAGGGGACGAGATCTTCCATCCAGACCCGCGGGTCCTAGACCTGTGGGTTTGGCCCGTGAGAGGGAGAATCTGTTGGCAGCAGGCTTCTCACCAGCGGTTGTAGCTACTATTCAGAGTGCTAGAACCTCCTCTACTAGGGCTTTGTATGATGGGAAATGGAATGCCTTCTTGGACTGGTGTGAGCTTCAGGATCCTCCTGTGGTGGCTCACTTGGCTCCAGCCCAGAGGGTGTTGGATTTCTTGCAGAACCGCCTGGACCTGGGTCTGGCGTTTTCTACCTTGAGGGGTTATTTAGCGGCCTTGGATGCCTGTCACCTGGGGGTGGCAGGCAAAGGCTTGTCTAAAATCCCTGAGGTGGTCCAGTTCATGCATGGTGTCGACCATTTGAGACCTGTGACTAGAGTGTTGTTCCCTTCTTGGGATCTACAGGTGGTTCTGGTGGGCCTATGCAAGGCACCGTTTGAACCTATTGAGAGTTCCTCCTTGAAGCATTTGAGTTTCAAGACGGCTCTTTTGCTGGCTTTGTCTACGGCAAAGCGAGTGAGCGACCTTCATGCGCTCTCAGTGAGTCATGATTGTATGAGGTTTCTCAATAATGACTCTAGGGTTCTTCTTAAACCTCATTTGGGTTTTGTTCCGAAGAACCGGGTGGTCCCGAAGGACCCTGTTGTTCTGACGGCTTTTCATCCTCCTCCGTTTGCTTCGGAGGAGGATAGGCGTCTTCATTGTCTATGTCCTGTTAGGGCCTTGAAGGCCTATTGTGACAGGACGGCGGACAGCAGGTCTACTTCTCAGCTTTTTGTTGTTCTGAATGCTCGGCAACGAAAAGCGGTGTCCACACCAACTTTGTCAAGTTGGATTGTGGACGCTATTAAGTTGGCTTACGCCCGTGCGGGGTCTGAAGTGCCGGTGGCATTTAAGGCCCATAGCACTAGGGGTGTGGTGACCTCTTGGGCTTTGTCCAAGGGGGTCTCCATTAATGAGATTTGTGCTGCGGCGAATTGGTCTTCGCCCTCCACATTTGCGACCTACTATCACTTGGACCTTGCGCTTTCTGCTTTGGCGCATTCGGTCCTGGGTGCTGCTGCCCCATCTACTGTGTAGTGGGACGGCTCTCTTCTCTCCCTTTCCTGGGACAGCGTGCCGCTGTTCCTGGGTGGCTTGGGGGGGACCCTGACTGTTTCCTTATCTTACTGTAGTATTATAAGGCAGACCTATGTCTGCTATTAGTGCATAAGGCAGATCTCGGTCTGTCAGGGTCTTTTTACTGTCTGGACACGCCCAGGCCCTGTGGGTCTGGGTCGGCCGGTTCCTGGGAGGGGTCACGTCGGTTGACGGTGACTCTTTCAGGTTGTGGTCTGGGTTCACGACAGTTCTGTCGGTGCATGGCTTCTCGGGGTGTTTATGAGTCCCTTAGGGGGACCCTGTCTGGAGGTTTGACAATAAACTATTAGGTTCCGAACGGAACCCTGTTTATTTAAAACCGGAGGACAGGGTCCCCCGATTTAAGCCCCTCGGTTCGCTTGTTGCGGGCAGAGGTGCGGCTTTAGAGGAAGCTATGCTGGCCCAGGGGGCTTTTATACACTCGGGGGGCGGTGCCCTCGTTTGTGATTGACAGCCCTCCCGACATTTTGTATTTGACGTTCGGGAGCTTATGAGTTTTACTCTGTTGCGCCATCAGATGGCGCTGTTATCCCTTAGGGGGACCCTGTCCTCCGGTTTTAAATAAACAGGGTTCCGTTCGGAACCTAATAGTTTCATATTATTTTAACATTTTGACAATCATGCATATTGTTGTCTATTGAGCCAAAAGTGTAAAAGCACAGACAGCATAATTTAAGAGCAGCCCCGTTGTTCTTTCTTCTCATTTTTGTCTTAATCTGTCCTTTTCTGTTTAGACCTTACAGGTAAAATGTTCACCTTCCCACAGCAGACCAACACACATAGAGTGAAATTAATGACGTCTCAAGACTCTTTCGAAGCTGTGACTGTTTGCCTGAGGTAAGTTCATAGTTGAGCTTTAGGAGTAACATTACGGAGGTCAGCATTTATGTACAGTAAATGTGAGGTTCCTACTGTATATCATACAAACATGAAACGGTAAAGACAGCCTACTGTAGAGACAGCGGATGAAATGCGCAATAGAACTGGAACTAGAAAAGTGCCTTCCTCGGAGCACAGATCTACTGTAAGTCTGGCTTGCCAGGGTGGGAATTGGCAAGAACCTCACAATACTACAGTATATGAATCACATGATACTTGGGTTAACTATACCAGTGTGGTTCTCAACCTTTTCAGGCTGTGACCCCCAAAATAACTACATTTTAACTGGGACCCCCCGACTCTGACGAGCACTTAGTTTAACCCGGTTATATTGTGAAAATAGCAGATCTACATGCTCACAACGCCTTGCAAAGCGAGGCGTTGTGAGCATGTAGATCAGCTATTTTCACTGCCTCTAATATTTGACAATTTGGCCAATGTTTAATACTGAACTATACAATTGGGATATATTGGGATATAAATTGTGATATATTTGCGATATATATATTGAGATTAATCACTGGAAGGTGAACTAATAGTAGCCTGCAGCAATATCTAGAGGGGCGGAGTGTCAGGACTGGACTTCTACCATCGGTTTATATGCAAGGGAAAAGTATTGCGATACTACAGCCTGGAGTATCGATACAGTACTGGGAAATAAAATAAAGTATTGTGATATATTGCAATATGGATTATATTGCCCATCTCTACTACCCAGAACTTTTCATGCTTGGGTGGTGTCCCCTATAGTAACAAGTAAAAGTGATTTGGGATGATTGGACGTTGCATTCATGATACGTGACGGACACGCACGCTCGCTCGCGCGCACACACGGACAGGGGCACCTGGTGGAGATATCCAGATTCAGACTCTGAATGTTATGATTATACTGAAAGGTCAACTGACTAACCAGAACACTATACTGAACCTATTAATAATAATTATACATCTGCCTTCAGGTCCTTTACAGACCTCACCAGGAACCACGCCCTGTTCTCCCTGGCCATTCCCTCCGATGATAACGCATTCCTCATCTTCGTTAAGAGCACGACTCAGATCGGTCTGTATGTTTTACGTCCAAATGTGATTTTTGACGGGCAACAGTACACACTTAACACCTGGCACAACCTGTGTGCCACCTGGGATAACACAACTCAACTGGGACAACTGTGGGTGGATGGAAAACCCACTACCAGGAAATTAATCAGGTCTGCAGGCATCAATGGAACCCCAAGCATCATACTGGGACAGGTAGTGTTGTACAGCTCCAAAAGTGCATCTCGCATCTATAAATATTGTATTAGATATGTCAGATCGTAGCTGAAATTATTGTTTTGAATGAACATATTGTATATTGACCATTTCTCAAGTCATTTCCATTCTAAATCAATATGGTTCCTGTTTTAAATTTGCAGCTCAAGTAGCTATAGAATTTACCATTGCAGTTTCCTCTTACAGCAGGGGTCCGGAGTTACTACAGGGGGTCCTTCAAATCTTTGTGTGATAGAAACTCTTTTTCTCCTTTTTTATATTAACCGCTTGAACCCTAACTTTGGCCAAAAATAGCAGATCTACAAGCTCACAACGCCTGGCGCTGCGAGGCGTTGTGAGTTTAGATCGGCTATTTTAGGCAAAGGGGTTTGGTGTAGAGGGGAAAAAGAACAGACTAAGTACAGAGTGAAAGGTAAAGTTTATTAATAAGTATTGACGGTTCAAGTGGTTAAATATCTAATAGCACACATTGACATATCTAAAATACACTGATGATTGTACTGTCAAACGATTAATCTACAGTACATGGACTCTATGAAAGGGTTGTGGGGGTCCCTGCTTCATATCTCTCTCAACTAAGGGGTCCTTGGCCTGAAAACATTGAAGACCCCTGTCTTACAGTATAACACTAGGTTTTACCTTCCTTCAGCCTTTAGGTGGTCTACTTTACAAATAAAACAATATTACATCCAATGAAAAATAGTACTGAAAATGTGTATAGTTTCATTTGCTCTAATGTCTAATTTGGGTATATGAAACCTTGTTGTTTATGCTCCCTCTAATATTGATTATCTTCCATTCTCACAGGACCAGGACTCTTTTGGTGGTAGGTTTGATGCTTCTCAGTCCTTTGTTGGGATGATGTCCGACGTCCACATGTGGAACTATGTCCTCTCGCCCTGTGAGATCCAGCGGTACATGGACGATCTCAACTTCACCCCAGGGAACGTGGTCAACTGGAGGGCTCTGGAGTTTGAGACTGTTGGAAATGTGGTGCTGGAAGAGAATCAAAAAGGCTGTAATTAATTAGACCTACTATTAGACAAACTATTCGACCCAGCCGGTGGAATCTCTGAATCTTAAGTGTAAATGTATATAATCTCAACACCTGATCTTCTCAACACCTGATCTTCTCAACACCGGAATATCCAAACTGTGGATGTCTGTTTTGAATGTCCAATGTGATTAATAACTATTAAAACTGTTAACACTTTTTTTCCTTTCTTGTTTTTACACCAAGTAAAAAAAAAGGCCATTTATGTACACTATTTCACGTTATGTCACTACTCCATCACTCTTGAACAACTTGGATCAGGTTAATTGTTCTAGTGATGTTCTGGGTACTGTGGCTCTGGTGTGGTTCACTACTATGTGTTGCTTGTAATTCTGGCTCTGAACATCAACATCTGTCTGGATTTGATTTCAAATGTAGCTTGTACATTGTAACTTGAGAATGAGAATTACATCCCCTGACAAATTGTCAAGTTTTTGTCACTATTCAACCGCTGTAATGAACTACTCTGCATGGTACAATGATAATGATCTTTGATGAGCAGACAGGTGGAGGAGAGGTAATAGACTTTTAAAACGATGTCACAGCTGGCTGCATTAACTTAAACAGTCCTCAACTCAGCATGTGAGTGAGAACTTGATGCGTAACTTATGGTCTATGGATGGTTACCAACGTATACAACACTAATGCAGGCTATAAGCAGGATGCATTCTCAGTGCTAGAAAAGTGCGCTAATCTGAGCACAGATTCCCGCCAGGCTGAGTTGCCTATTCAGGGCCTGTCCCTATTTTGACATTTCCACACACAAAAATCGAATCATGAAGTCAGTTTCAAAAAATCCACAGACCCTCTCACAGACGGCTAGATTCCTGCAGTACCAAGAAAGTGAAAACCAGTAAGACTCCCTAATCGGGAGATAAGCAACCGCCAGGTCGCATGTATAGACAAATTGGCCTTAGCAACCTCATGGTGGCGCTAGAAGAGGGACATGTGAGAAATAAGGGGCGGAGGTTTTGGTTTGCCAGCCAAGGAGTGTGTGTGCAAAGTTTGGCATGGATAGGGGCAACAGTGCCGGAGATAAGAGCAGGGCCAAAAGTGACGTGATGGACAGACGGAGGGACTGACTGACGGACTAACCTCAACTAAACTAAACTTCTGGGGGAAAGCCTGGTGTTCGTTCACAACAGGCCGTTTGGTTTCCGCCTAAAGCGTGGAAACCACTAGAAGAAGCGGCGTCGCTTTGATTTGGTTCCCTGCGTTTGTTTCCCCAAACCCTATTAAAATGCTCGAGTAGCCTAGTGTAGTCTTGCCAGTCGCTAACATTTGGACTAAAAGATGCATATACAAAACAAATTTTTCAAAAGCAAAACCATTCCGCATCAAGGAGTTTATTAGGTAGGCCCTAAAAGTATGTCCTTGAGCGCAGGGGAATATTTTGGGTTAAAACTGAATCCGGTTTGATCTTTCCGGTAAATTGTATTCCTTTGAGTACTACAACATGACGTATTGTGGTTTCCGTTCCAGACCGGTTACAACCCCGAAAAGTGAAGTGATCCCAGACTACTGACGTACAGCCGGTGGAGGTTTTCATAGTAACTTGCGACCTGACGGTAAAAAAAAAAAAAAAGAAGAAGAAAAAATGTGTACAGATTAAAAAAGATCTGCTAATATCGCTATTCATCATGCATAAAGTATATTGGACATAAGTGGCAATAACATGCACCAATGCTCAGGTTTTACAGTTTGTATTTCTGGTTGTTTTGCTGCACAGTGTTGTCCCTGTACAGTCCATTAGCTAATCATCAGTGGGTTTTTTGCAAAAGACGTCAAGCTCAGAGGGGAACTCAATGACATGCAGATGCTGGTCAAAATTACATCCACTTTGCATCAACATCCCTGCATGAATGTCACACGGCACGATAATCAATGGCGTCCTCCCACACAGTACCAGAGCCACGTGCTGCACTGGGACAGTAGAGCCAAGGTAATATTATTCTACTATCATGACATCCACAAGTCATCAGAGCAGACAGAGCTATTTCTCGGAGGTGACCCCGACGGGCGATGTTTTACCTTTATGTCCCCATGCAGGCAAGAAATATTTATCACATAAACAAAGTCAACGGAGAGAATTGGGCCATGCAGCTGCATAGACACACTTGTCTTTCACATGCACCGTCTCTAACATGCAAGATGAAAAGACCTGACAGCTATTGAATAGAAAGCAATACTTACTTGCAGACTTAGCACATTATTGACGGTTGATTCGTTGACATGTTATAGCCACCGTATAAAAAGAATCTGCTGAGGGGGCACTATTATAACTCCATTTCATTGTAATGTTATATAAAAGGTGGGTTATCATTCAGTCATATTTCGTTTGGAATTGGAAAAGTAAAATATACTATAATATGTGGATGTGATCTCCCCCTCCATCCAAGACCTGTACGATGAACGCTGTGTCAGCAAAGTCAGCTTGCAGGGATGGCATGCAAGGATCCAAGACATCCCAACCACCTAAAATGACTGTTTCAGATGTTGCCGCATGGAAACCCGGCTACGCAGTCTCAGAGCCACTGGCAACAGACTTCTTAAACGCTTCTTTCCTCGTACAATCAGTCACATGAATGAACTGACGAGTACAAATGGAAACGCTTACCCCCACACATCTCCCCTCTCCTGTCCTTTTCTTGTAATAATTATTCCTACCTAATCTGCTGGATTTATAGAAGATACTGTGAAGTTGTTTACATAAATGTTGCTGGCAGCTACTGAAAAAATGCTGTTGGTGTAATACAGTATACCAAGATTATTATTATCGTTATTATTATTATCACCTATGCGGTTGCATTGTCTGAAAGAAACCAAACAAAACTATGTTTTACCCTTACTGTATGTACTGTAGTGTACACAACAATAAAGCACATTTGAACCTTGAATGTAAAGGGGTTCTGTCTCTGTCACTTTCAGAAATAAGGAAAAAGGGGTAGGCCTACTTTTAAAAATCACTGATATATTATACAGTATATCCACACGGTTTCCTGCTGGTTCATAGTTTGTATGTCAGGTTCTCTGTTATTTGTTAGTACAGTGTATTCGAGTTGTTACTGAGTTGTTCTTGGGTGTGTGTTTTCCCTGTACTTTTTCAAGAAAAGTATATTTTCATTTAAACCATTGTTTCCCTTGTTTCCTGAGTTTGAGTTCTGCTCTTGAGGGGGTTTGAGTTCCTGACATAACCTGCTGGAGAGAAAGAAAACCATCATTACACAAAACTACCTCACTGTTTTGGATTCAGTTGTGTCCCTTGTGGTATAAACTGGACAGTGGACAGTTCATGATCGAGCTGTATGGCAACTTAATTTCATGGCATGATGATCGTTGCTCTAAACATTTTACAGATGAGACTCTACTAAGTGATACTCTAACTTTATATTATATTGTAGACACAGTACCAGATTGCTATGTACTTTATGTATGTTTGAAAGTTAAACTGACTGCTGCTTGTACTATTTTGGGATCTTGGACTAATTATGGGATTAATTACACGGTGAATACTGATATTCAGTATGAACAACAATGCCTTTCTTACAAACACTTGTCTGCTGCAGGGCACTAGGGGATTTCCAGAGCCTCCCTCAGCTGAGGTTGCTATGGCAATGCATATGCCTAGGGAGATCAACAGGCATCCACGTCCCTGATTGGCCAACCGAACCCATCAGGTTACTGTAATAGCATGCTCACTGCTCAGTGATCCAAAAGGATGTAAATTCCTTTTTAAATGCATTTGGAACTTTTAGCAACTTTTGAAAAGTGACCAAAATGCTTGAATGAATGCATTTCACCTTTAAATGACACAAAAACGATTTTTCTCAGTCACAACACATGCCTGGCAGCAAAAGCGCATTGTTAGTGATGGCTCAGCACAACAGCCAGCAGCAGCAATCGTTGCCGGCATACTGCAGCAGCATTTTTAGTAAACATTTTTCTGTTCAGAGTACTACAACTGTTTGGTTAGGAAGTCACAGCTTGGAATCCACATGGGAACGGCGTGACTCCAATGCAGAGCAGTGGCCAGCCTGTGGCTTTATGACTTTCTATGACTTTTTTGTCTGTGACATATGGTGTATGCAGGGGTGTCACAAGGGGTAGGGAAGTGGGACTGAGTTACTAGGGCCCAAGGTGGTGGAGGGGCCTTAATTCTTTTATACTTTAGCTATTGAAAAATAGCAGATAATACAAGCTCACAGCGCGGCACCGAGTGCCGCGCTGTGAGCTTGTAGATCTGCTATTTTTGAAAAGTCGTGAAAATGTGTCCAAATCTTTGAATATATGTATTTTTTAAGCAAACATTTGTAACTCAAATTTTGCTTCTGGGGGGTCCCTGGAACTCAATATTTTGAGATGGGGGTCCGTGGCCAAATACATACCATTTTGGGGGTCCTTCACATGAAAAGGTTTGAGCTCCACTGACATCGAAACATAGATTTTTCAAAAAACCTTAGAAGGATTTGAAATATTCAAAGATTTTCATGATTTTTCAAAAATAGCAGATCTACAAGCTCGCAGCGCGGCACTCGGTGCCGCGCTGCGAGCTTGTATATCTGCTATTTTTCAATAGTTAAAGCACAGGGGCCCCACAGTGAATCCTTGTACCCAGGGCCCAGAATTTGGTGCCTGGGTGTATGACTCCACATTTGGTTAGAGCCCCTTTACTTCAATTATGAAATAAATAAATCATTTTAAAAGAGAAAAAAGAATAAAACATGTGTGAAAGAAAATATTGTAGATACTTCTGTGGCCTCTTCCCAAGACATTTTCGGCTGATCGGTTCAGCCGTTTGCAAGATTAGTTCCTGATACACAGACTTCTAGTCTAGATGGCTCGCCTCTTTTTGGAACCACGCCATAACAATCTGAAAAACGCTAAGCCTTTAGTAACGTTACAAATATGTGAAAATAATCATATCTAAACCAACAAATCTAAAAGAATCTTTTCATTGAAGAGATGAGATACAGGGCGTCATTGTGTGTTATTACAATTTTCAATTTAGGCATTTAGCAGACACTCCAGAGCGATTTACAATAAGCAAGGTAATACATCAATACATCAATAGAAATAGTAATCTAAGTAAAAGAACGTCGGTAGACCAAGCACCTATTCAGTAAAAAACGTAATATAAAAACGTAGAAAAATGCTATCTAACTTACAGGTATGGTCATTGAGGGTAGACAAGTGCTACGGTAAGTGCTATGGGCTAAGGTGGAGTCTGAAGAGGTGAGTCTTCAGACCATGGCGGAAGTCCACAGTATGTGTACATAATAAATGACATCATCTCACAATGACATTAAAAAACATCATCTCCTCTTGGGGAAGAATACGTACCGGTATATCTATGGAGAATACAACAGCATGGCTGGATTCTTCACTAATGACATCCACAAGTTGCACACCACAACAATGGTCTGGTCTTTAATTAAAACCAGTGGCAATATGGTACCTATTTCATTATATCTCTCTGCCATCATCATCGGGAAAAGATGTTTATATTTGGAGGACATGGGGACATCTGTCTGCACAGTTTCTTCTTCCAGAAGGATGTGAGGGTCATGCTGCTTTTGCCGTCAATGGAGAGCTGTACATATTCTGTGGCGACAACTTTGACCGGAGCTTTGATGATTTCCTAATCTGTGTGCTTAAGAATAGGCTTTTATTTGTTAAAATGATCCAAAAGTCATAATATTTGCCAAGATTCATGCTGAGTCATGCTGGTACATGAATGCTATAGTCTCAAACATTGAACCTTGAGTGGACATGCCCATGCATGCTGAGGTCCGCTATTTCATCATTTTAGTCCAGTGGATACCATGTGTATGTTACGTATACAATATGAATTGACCATTAGGATATAATGTCATGTTTATCCTATGGTTTTACAACATGCCACATTACTTTTTGATGTTTTAACTGTCCAAAGATTTGTCTCGAATCAGCTTGTCACTCTGGTTGGATCCATGCATGTCCCACCCATGGCGCAATACCCCTGTTATCTGATGTTCTCGTTGTACCCATTGTCAGCTCCACATTTTGCTTTGTGCCATGACGTCGCTTTCGTTCGCTTCCTTCACACTTAGATTTTGTAATGTCTGTCTTTATGGGGTTTTATGGCAGTTGGCATCCTTTTTTGTTGCATTTCCGACTCTTCTCCCCCCTGCCCTGTTATCCTCTACTGCACTAATTAAAAGTCACCTCTTTAACTCCCACCTCCCTCAGCTCATCAACCATGCTATATCTTTCCCTTTGGTAGTGAAGTACAGTTCATAATAGCATATTCCACAGACTCCTACTCCTGGCAATGATCACATAAACCTATATCGGGTGTTTACCAATCAAATACAATGTTTTATTAATGCACTGTTTCCCATTCTTAATCTTATTGTGATGACCTTCTCTCTCCTACTTTCCATGCTGTACCATCTGTTCTCACCCACTTTTCATTGAATTTGATGAAGATGGCTTCCTTCACCTCCATCCCAACATTACTGCCATTCTTCTATCTATCACATTCAGGCCCCTGTTTTGGGTCATGAGCACGGAAAGCGTTACCTTGCCATAGGAAATGAATGACAAAATAGCATTAGTGCTATTTTGTTCAACTGACATGGAGATTGGGTGACAGTTGGCGTTCTGACTTCACGTGGCATTAGAAGAAAGGCCATGGGGTCAGCAAAATCTGTAGGGTTTGTCCTTCGACAAATCTTTCTGCCAATTAGATTCTGACATTATGGTCTGTGCTGGTCATCCAAGTTAAAAACCTTTAATCCCTATTCGAGTGGATTGGATTTGGGTTTTGCGTAGTTCAAAACAAAAAAAAAACATAATTGGGATCAGTTTGATATCTGATCTGTGAGCAAACATTTTGTCATAAGAAATATACGTTTTATTAATCAGATTTATCGTTAACAGAACACCCAAAATCAAAATCTGATCCACTCGGATAGGGATTAGGCTAAAAGTTTTTAACTATTTGACCCAGAGATCGAGGTGCACAGCGATTTCTAGGGCACCCAAACTGTTTCACAAACTGGGTCGGAACGGACCTATTTTTATGGTTCACGACTCGAGTAAAACCCCCCATTTTCTTTGAAAATATATACATTTTTTTGTTTATAAATGTTAACAAACAAATGTAAGAAATTCAATGAATAAAAATCTTGAGCTTGTAGATCTGCTATTTTCACTAGTTTGGGTCCCAGGGCAAATGTCTAATTTCTCTTTTGGGTAACATGCTAAAAGTTTTGGGAACCACTGTTCTAGGGCAGTCCAACTTTAGTTTCCGAGTTTGAGACCAAAGTGGTGGACAGACCGACGACAGGCAGACTGATTGCTGTAGCCATTTCAGAACTAGTGAAGCTTAAAAAACAAAAACAAAAGACTTTCCAACAATGGGGGGAATTGGTCCACTGGTTTCGGCAACACTTGGAACAAATCGTTGTTGTCGGGTGGAAACCTTGTTTGTCCAAAACTGTTTGTTTTGTTTTAGCATTTTAATAATGATTTAAACTAGTGAAAATAGTCAATCTACAAGCTTGTGCTTGTAGAGCTGCTATTTTCTCTAGTTTTGTGCGACAGTCTAGCTTGTATGATGAAGCAGGGCTAAAGTGTACAAATTTGAATCATGGATGATGGATACATTTAATTTGATTGTAGTTAATATATCGTTTCTATCGATAAATATATTATGTTAATATGGACTGTGTGACATTGTTTCCAATATGAATATACTCCTGGGCTGTCTCTGCATGTGTTTTATTTATGGTTATGGATTAGGATATCTATATCCATATTTATTCTTTAATCATCAATGGAGATACAAAGTTTCTCCCCGACAGTGACGAAATAGAACAAGGGAACTCTATGCCCCAGCATTACACTACATCTGAACAATCAAGTTGCTTTTAAAGGGTGTTTGAGTGGCTGAATTTGAAACTGGCCAATAATTCATGATCCCTTTAGGATGATTTAAACTAGTCGGAGAGAGTAGGCGCTAAAGTCTGATGAATCGCCATGCCATCTGCAATTTGAAGGGCAAGATGTTTTTAAGAAGCAGACAGAGAGAGGCGCAACGTTGATTTACGACCCGACACGGAGACCTTAAGAGACTTGCGAATGGCCTGAGTATTGTCCTCAGGTGAAAAAGCAGTCCCAGTAAATAAAGCCTAGTCATTCGGTGAAGTGATTTACTGCCGATCAAAACATGGATCTTGCCAGCCAGCCAGCCAGACAGACAGACATTGCAAGCCATGGACAAACATTTGGCACACAAATGGAGGGAAATGTTGGAGTCTCTGGGTCTCTGATGGCTCTATATCATTTGCTTTCTCTGTCCCTTTCTAAATGACCGCCCCTGCTTCTATCAATCGTGTGCGCTCCCTCTCTCTCTCTCTCTCTCTCTCTCTCTCTCTCTCTCTCTCTCTCTCTCTCTTCCTATAGATCTCTTGTTTCATCTCACTATATCTTTATTTCACTCCCTCATCTCCGTTAATCTCTGTCCACGTTTCTTCTTACCCAACTCTTTCTGTTTCCATCACTCTCTTTTCTCCATCAGTTTCTCTTTCTTTGCCTCCTGTGCTCATTCTCTTACTTCTCTCTCTCCCCTCTCTCTCTCTCTCTCTCTCTCTCTCTCTCTCTCTCTCTCTCTCTCTCTCTCTCTCTCTCTCTCTCTCCTCTCTCTCTCTCTCTCTCTCTCTCTCTCTCATTCTCTCTCTAATCACCATCTGTCACCAAAGAATCTGCGTATGATTTATGAGTTGCCCCACTGTGTTGCTTTTAATGGCAAACTTCTACACAGCAATAAACAACTAAGGGACTCCAGCAACAACAGACAAGAGGAAGTGATGAGAGCGAAAAAGTGGGGCAAATAATCGTTTTCGTCTTGTGTTGGAGCCGATCTAATTTGAATGCAAATGTACCGAGAGCCCCTCTGGTTCGGGCCTCCATTTATTCAGCTTTATGCAAATTGTACAATTAGGCAGGGGTCTCATCTCGACAGGATCAGCTATTTCCACACAATGGGATGTAATGGATGTTATCAGAGGCTTCTGCCTGATAGGATGGAGAGAGAGAAAGGCGTTCAGCCCGCAATTGCTTTATCCACAGATGAAAAATTGCTGAAAATAAAAGAAGAAATCATTTCAAACTGTGTTTACTCCTGATTTGGTCTAAACAGAGCCTAACACTCTATATGGTAACACGAGATCAGAAGAGATGAGGTATTATAATCTGTGTTACTACTAATCTAGAGTTCTGATGATAAATAACGGACGCTGTTAGCGGCAGGCCTCTGAGGAGATATCAAGGCTGTTGAGAGAGAGAGAGAGAGAGAGAGAGAGAGAGCTTCTCCAAGACAAATTATGTGTCCCTTTTAGGAGGCTGCAAGAATAGGATTTTTAGACAGACTTTGATATAGGTCTTCATCCATTCACCTACCGTCTAACTACCCACTCGTCCATCTGTCCGTCCAGAACAGACACAATGTCCACTTCTGTGTACACAGTAGTACGGTAATCATATGTGAGATTCCATTTCTCCCATTCCTCATTGGTAAAAAGGTTTTTGTCACGTCTTTGTAGAGTTCTTGCTAATAAACTTGTGACACAGTTCGTTCACCTCTTTAGAGATTTCCAGTAGCAGTCTCCTCTGTGATCAATAATCTCACGTCTAATTAACATACCATTCAATAAGGGGCGATCAAGGTGTGAACTACTAACCCTATGGTCCTATTATCTGCTTGGAAATACGGCACACTTTTTAATTACCCTGCATTTTCCTGAGCTGATGTTACTAAACTAATTGCCATTAATTGAACTACATTTTATTTAACTGTGTGAGTGTTGTTTTTATTTTTTTAAGTCACTATCGTAAAGGTCCTTGAACATTGCTTTGTTTTTTCGCTTACGCGTTATGTCAATCACATTTGCACACTATCCGTCTACCGTCTGTTATTTTGTCCATTTTTTCCCGTTTTCCGCAGCTGTCGCCACTGGGTCCCTGCTCTCTCTCATAGGTCCTTGGCCTGAAAAACCTTTTTTGCGGATTTTGAAAACGCAGCAATGTGCAAGGACCTTTTCTCTCTTGGTTTTGTTGCAGAACTAAACTGATCACTATTTGGCATGACTCTCAGGGGGATGCTGTCTCCTGTCTGACACTGTTTGTTGTAGCTTTCGACTGTTGATGAATACAAGAACGCTAGCCCCAAAACAATCTGTTGGCGACGGTCGCCACCAGGTAACCTCAGTAAAACTATGCCTAAACCTAACCATATTCTTAAACGTAACCTCGGTAAAACTATGCCTAAACCTAACCTTATTCCTGAACATAACCTTAGTAAAACTATGCCTAACAAAAATGTTGTGCAATAGCAGTCATTGTTAGAGTGTTTGTTCAGTACAGGGTTCTCCCCGTCTCTCCAGCTGTTTAATACCTTTTCAGGTCGTCATTGTCATGGCACAGCCTCCTCTGCAGGTGAACCAACTGCATAAGTGAGCAGCTTTGCAATTGCAGCCCATAGAGCATTTGATTTGATTTATTGATTTGATGTATTGACTTGCACAACAGGAATCATATAAGTAATAGAGTACATAGTATACTACTTCTTTCCTAGGTAATATGGTGTAATATTGCTGTTCCGGTGAGGGAAGAAACACTAGGAGGGCTTATATGAGGGGGGCGATAGGGGGCCAAGGCTTCAGGGCCTGCAAAAGGGGCCTCTAACTAAACAAAACTAAAACTAAAGGGAAAAGAATACCAATAAACAAAACCAAAGTCAAAAGAAGTAAATAATCCATAGTAAACACAGCAACAAACCATGCAAAATGAATGAATGGACCAGTATTATCAACTATTACCCTAGCCACCCGGCTCCCACCGATAACTGCCAACAACTTCTATGAAGCTAACCATTGGACAGACCTGGAGGCTCTGGATACACATAAAATATATTATAAGGCCTATATATTATATAAAAATAACTCTCTTAAAATCCCATCCCCCAACCAGTTCTGATTCCGGCAGTGTCCCAGCTCCCCCTCATAAACGGTGAAATCTCGCTACTACTACGTGTCATCATTTCGACAAAGGAGCGTCGGGAGGGTTAGCGACTCACCTCACGGAGGTTAGGGTTAGTTAGGGTAAGGGTTTGGGTTGGGTGTCGAAAAGATGACATGTAGTAACAGCGAAATGCTCCCCTCATAAACTGCCACACTCTAAAGGGGATACTGTATATAATACCTCTTATAACCGCAATATCAGTTCACACATTACCTTACCCAGTATTAGGCTGAATAATCCCACACCTCCAAGTCTTTCCTCGAACACTCAATTGCAGGATTTAGGCCAAAATCTCTGAGTATGGGGTATTGTATGCTTTGAATTGTTTTCCGTAGGGGAGACACTTATTTACCCTATCCTGTAAAAGGAAATAACATGACAAGGCATCAATTCTCAATTCTGCCCTGTGCGTTCATGTCTGCCATTTTGATCTAAAGAGTTAAATGTTCAACTTTGGATGTTTGGATGAGAGTTATCCCTAATTTAGGCTCCGTCGAACAACGTTGTCACAAATAGTAGATCCATAAGCTCACAACTCAATTGCTATGCATCCAAGTTGTTGTCAAGTTTTTATGGCTGTGAGGAGCCCTGTGGGTTAGTGTAAATTAATGTATCCTTTTAGAGCCCGACATGAATACAAAAGGAGTGATCTTAGCAGATGTTGTTTTTCTGGGACGGAGCAGAACACAGCTTGTCTATAGGTCCTCTCTAGCACTCATTAAAAAGCAACATGCTGTGAGACATGCATGAGGTTAAATTACTCCATCCCACCAAGAGAGAATGCAGTGACGATTCCTGACTGCTTAGCACACATGCACATGCACATGCACGCACGCACGCACGCACGCACGCACGCACGCACGCACGCACGCACGCACGCACGCACGCACGCGGTACAGCAGTTTCACAAGACAGTATGTGAGGATTCTCTATTGCTTTTGCTTTCATGGACAGCATTGTTGGAAGAAGTACTTGCATCTTTTACTTGATTAAAGTATCAATAACACCTTGTAGAAATACTCTGTGCCGAATTTGAGGCCGGTGTTACGAACGGTCCCATTAAACCTGTTGTCACAGGACCTGTTTTGACCATCTGTTTGCCTGTGTCTATATATGGAGATATCTGTATCTGTCTGTCTGTCTGCATCCATTTTATGACCATATATGGAGATCTCTGTATCTGTCTGTCTGTGTCCCTTTTATGCCCGTATATGGGAATCTCTGTATCTGTCTGTCTTTGTCCCTTTATATCAGACATCAGCTCCGTATACAGAGATTCCGAAACTTTTGCGCCAGTTCCTGAAAACCGCGTATCGGGTAGGTTGAGGCTGGGGACTGCACTCCCCACTGCGGCAGGAGACGCGCGTGCCGGTTCCGGAAAACCGCATATCGGGTCGAGTCAGCAGAAGTGATGTTACAATGAGTCAGCGCTTGTGCCGTTTACTCGGTTTCCGGGACAGCCGGATGTCAGACATCAGCTCCGCATAAGGAGATTCCGAACCTTTCGTGCCAGTTCCGGAAAACCGCGTATCGGGTTGGGTGGAGGCCTAAGAACGTAGGCAAAGATCTGAGCTATCTGCGTGCGAAATTTGGAGTCTGTAGAACCAACCATGTGCTGTGAGGCTTCTTTCATGCGATTCGGGCCAATTCGGCCTCTGCTTCAATTGTCAGACATCAGCTCAGCATAAGGAGATTCCGAACCCTTCGCGCCGGTTCTGGAAAACCGCATATCGGGTCAGGTCGAGGCCTAGCTAAGAACCTAGGCAAAGATCTGAGCTATCTGCGTGCGAAATTTTGAGTCTGTAGAACCAACCATGTGCTGTGAGGCTTCTCTCATGCGATTCGGGCCAATTCGGCCTCGGCTTCAATTAGTAGTCAGGATTTGTAAACATCAATTTTCAACAGAAAGAAGACATCTCACCATTGTTTGTTATTACTTCCTGGCAATGTTACTTGTACTACACTCAAAGTGTAATTTTGCTGTAAAGCTTATATTTATTCACTCAGTGAAATAACTTATGGTAACAAAGTGACTTGTTCAACAACATTGTGCGTACTTGCAAGTAAATCAAAAACTAATTGGATTTAGAAAGGCACCTCAACTTGAAGCAAATAAGAAACAGTAACAAAAGAAAATCTCAAGCTCAAAGCATCACATTTGATTATACAACCTGTCAGAATGAAAAATTATACGAAGAACAAGATGGATTGTATATGTCCAGAAAATGGAAACTAAATTAATTAAAATAGCACTGACACAGAAGATCAAATTAATGAGGGAGTGAGTAAAAGTAAAGAGTGTGTGTGGTTGTGTGTGTGTGTGTGTGTGTGTGTGTGTGTGTGTGTGTGTGTGTGTGTGTGTGTGTGTGTGTGTGTGTGTGTGTGTGTGCGTGTACGTGTACGTGTACGTGCACGGGTGCGTGTTGCAAGCTGTAGTGATTACTTCTTATTCAAAATGGTACTTGACATACTATAACTTTATACTTGCAACTTTTACATACCGTAGCTCCTTTATCCCCCCTTTAGTGAAAAATAGCCGATATAATTTATAAGCTCAGTTGAAAATGTTCACCTGACATGCCCAAGTAGGCCTACACTTGAATGTTTATCTCCAGTAGGATCGAGCCTGAAAAAGAAGGGGGGGGGGGAATCAGTGAAAACACTTTTTTGGCGATGTGGAAAAAAATAAAAATATGTGAAAACACGTGATTGGCAGTGTATGCGCTAGATTGGAAATGATTGAGTATTAGCTGGACAGTATTTTTCCTCTTTTAACCAGAGGGAAATCTGTTTGTTCCTTTTAGCAACATTGGCAAGTGTGACATGTCACTTTCCTGGGCTTTTGTCCCAGTTTGAGCTTCAGAAGAAGTGCTCAGTCTTTCAGAGATGCTCTGAACTATCCATGGGATCCTTCGTCTTGCATCCGAATGCTCTTCAGACGTTTAATTCTAATGAGACAAGAAGGGAAGAGTGCACTTTTAAGAAAGGAGCGAGACAATGTATCAATAATGAGAAGGAAGCGTTTGCTGTGATGGGATTGTTCAGCCAGTGAGAGTCTGCTCAATATTGATGATGGTGGAGTGAAAGTGAAGGCTCTTGTTCTTGCACAGATGAGACATCTTTTGTTTGACGTTGTTGTGGTTTGTTGTTTCTTCCCCCTTTTTTTTTGGCGTGCACTTTGGTTATTGCTTCATGAGATACAATCCTATCTCCGCCAGACTGGTAGGCCAGTAGGCTGATATCGTGTTTTTGCGTGTGTGTGTGTGTGTGTGTGTGTGTGTGTGTGTGTGTGTGTGTGTGTCTGTGAGAGAGAGAGTGTGCAGCTAATCTCAGAAACCGATCACATAGACCTAAACCTTTTGTGCACATTGCCAGTAGGCCAACAGGGACACTCCACCACAAATGTTTCAAATTGCCAAGCCATTTTGCCAATCAAGATTTTCCACCTTTTTGCATTTTGTTCAAAACACACAATTTTCCCCTGCAGCTTTCTTGGGTCCTCCGGTAGCACCAGGTCTAATTGGGATAAAACCTAAAATAAGAAATGGCATTTGATAATCCTACCAACCCCTGTGTTGACACTGGCCTGTCAGGATTCAAGAAGGTTGTTTAGTCCGGCGTCTATAATCATCCTTGCCAAAAGCAACACTTAATTCAACCAATTTCTCACTTGAAGTGTATTAGAAATGTGTATAACAAAATACTAACTTAAAAACATAACAGTTCATTTAATCGGCTCAATGCACTAAGTTGCACATCAAGACTATAGGTTGGCCCAAGTTATCAAAAATAAAAGTAAAAAGAATGAAATAAAATAAGTATCAACATTACATAATCATATTTCTTCTCATGTTCTGTTTTTCATGTGAAAAACATCAGTTTTCATACTTTAATTAAGTCACTCCCCTCAAAGGGGAGAAGAAAAGAGCCCTGTGTACTTATGTTTCTGTACCAGGCACCTGGGTAGCAAAGGTTGCAATAATATGATCTCATCTCAAGTCGATGAACTCAGTTTAGGTTTAAGGTCATACTGACACAGTTTTAGGTTTACGCTATTGGAAACTCAAATAATATAATGAGCTATGTTTATGACAAGACAAATGTAAACACTTTAAACGTACAAATGATTTAAATAGAAGCACGCTATAAAAATCTCTTTATCACTATCTACAACTTTATTTGACTGGTTTGTAATGATAAAGGATTATACAGTATCGTATGTTACATTATATTCTTTGTAATGGCAGAACGGTGCTTGTGCAATAGTTTCATGTGCTGTGTCGGTCTGGTAGCAAGAGGCCCAGGATCAGATTTTGCTTTGCTTTAGTCCTTGAGCAAGACATTGGACAGCAATTGTAAGTCACTCTGGTAAAGATCCCCCGCAAAATTGCAATTGAGAAAACTGAGTTTACGCAGCTCTGGGCACCTTGGGATTTCTGGCTGTGCTAAGAGAACACACTATAATAGAGACAAGTCTTCAAAATGTACAGTATTGAGTGGATTTAATACAGCGTATGCTGCTCATATGTTATGCTAAACCTCAAAGAAGCAGAATTTAGTTGTAGTTGCACCTTCCAAAAATAGTTTGTAGTACTACCTGTAGCTGCAATTCTAAAGGTGGCAATGTCGGTCTGTGTCCATCCATCCAACACTTTGGTCCCAAACAACTACTGATTTTGTTGAGCCCCATGGCCTTTTCTCTTGGCAAAGGTTTCTGGTAGTTTGTTTGGATCAGCACAGCCTCTAATAGGGGGCTAGCGGGGCTTCTTGTTACTGTATGTTCACCACCTTTCTAGCTGGCTGACATAATGAACCTTCATAGTGAACCTTCATTATGTCAGTCAACTACAAAGTTGGTGCTTTTACAGACAGACTGAGAGTAATATTGAATGAAAGACTTCAGACTAGGTTGGCACTAGTTATCAAAAATAAAAGTAAAAATCTTGATCTGTATGTTCACCACCTTTGTAGCTGGCTGACATAATGAACCTTCATAATGAACCTTCATTATGTCAGTCAACTACAAAGGTGGTGCTTTTACAGACAGACTGAGAGTAATATTGAATGAAAGACTTAACACTAAATCCTTACCTCTGTCAGACCTCCTCACCTCTCTTTGTATGTGTGGGTAATGTAATAATGTCTCTGACTGACTTAGAGTAGAACAGTGGTCTGGACACATAGGGGAATTATTCTTAGACTTCAAAGAGCCTCAAACTTAAAAGCTCATCTCCAGGCGAGGGATAAAATGTGGAGGCGGAAAGGAAATAAGGCAAGACAGGGGAGATAAAATGAGAGGTCGGGGGAAGAGAAAAAATAATTATAAATAGTGGGGACATGATGAAAGGGGTAAGAGTGTCAAAGAGTACAGAAAGTACTCATGGACACCAGAGGTTGAAGAAGTGGCATGGAAGGATGGGCATGCGGACAATAGAAAACCAGAGTTCACCATACTGTAGGTCTAGGAGAAGAGGAGACATGTCGTGGAATTCTGGATCAATCAGTAATCGATGAGGCAATTGGAGTCCAGACAATTAGGTGATGGTTATATGCTTTATGTACTTGATATCATGGGGAGAAGTACAGGCCTACAATTACACTCCTGTCAGTAGTATGGTAGTTCTGCCAGCAGGCACAAGTCAGAGAACATAGTTACCGTATACTGTAGCTGCTTCAAGGACTAGCTGAACCATAACAAGAGGCTGTAGGCTACCAAACAATAGCAATCAGGCTTAGTGGAGACATTTACTCTTCAAGCTATCACATATCATAAGGTATTGTAGAAGCATTATCATTGATGGTAAATATAAAGGTTAGCTATATAAGCAGTCATATCATCGATAAGAAGAGCTGGAACAAGGAGGTCGGAAAGAGTCAAAGAGGTATAATACATTGTGCATAACTCTAGTCCTGGGTTTCCAGAAGGTGGAGTACCTAATGTATTTCCTGTTCCGGCTCATTTCCCCATGACTTTGTTTTAGGCTCTGCAGCAGATACTGTATGAACTATAGTGGAAATACATTATGAATTTATGTTTCCAGTTAAAATCTGCTTAACTGGAAGCTGTATCTTTTCCTAGGAGGAAAACTGAAGAAGAGCACTTAGTTTTGTTACTAAAGGCAGGTGCGGCGACAGTCTCAATGGCCTTGCGCGTCGACGAGCTGAGTTGGCAACTTGGCATGTTGAGGTGGAATCATGTACTGTAAGCAAAATCAGTAAGCAAAATTAAACACCCTATGTGTTAACTTGTTCAAGTCTGTTGCCGAGCCAATAAAACAATTGCTTTAGGAAAATGAACCGGAACAACAGGAAAGCTGGGGCTACAGTACGTTACACAGAGCCTATTAACTCAGTTAATCCCCAAATTCATCCCCAAAACATTTAGGAAAAAAAATTAAAACTCATATAAGCATGAATGTCCATAACAAATTGTCTCTAACAAAGTTTGAGAACCTTTTAAAATAGGCAAACATTCACCAAAAATAGCAGACGTCTTAGAACATGCAAAGTTGAGACGCAATGTGAGCTTCTAAAACTGACATTTTTGGTTACGAAATTTGTATCCAAGCATACACCCCTGGGGGGCAACATTCAATGAAGTATAAGGTTTTAAAGAGTGTATCGCATGCCTATATGGAAAGAGGCATAGGGTCAACAGAGATGCATTTGTATCCCACTATAATCCTATACCCTTGAAAAAGGTGGGTTGTGCATTCCAGTGGCACACATGGATTTGTTGAGAATGACAAATCCTGTTTTTAGGTCACTTGAAGCAAGGCATTTCTTCTTTCATTCCACTGTACAATGGATGGAGACAAATCCAAATGCTGGGTGTCCCCATGACATGGTTTGCAAAGGAACTCAGCACATCCTTTTTTATCGTGGGTGTTACTGTCACATAAATATAAAACCAAGACTGAAATGAGCTCAGTGTGAGCGCAACATGAATGTACCGGTATGGCGTTCTGTCATTAATATTTTCATGATAAATGTTGCTTTTCCTCAATTGCTCACTGAAAGAACAAATGATGTCCCTCCCAAGCACAATTATTTGCATTTCAAAAACTAAATGATCATGCTTGAGATTAATGCCTCATTCTTTGTTTTGCCTTGGTTTGATATTTCTATCTGTATTATGTTCCCTGCCACCGGTCTAGTTATCTACATCTGTCTGAACCAGCTGTTTCTCATTTATAATCACCCCCTATTATGTACTGTATGCAGTATTAGTCTTGTTCCCAGTAAGTTATCACAATCATACCTTGCATGTGTCAGTTTATGTGTGAGAGTTCCCGTCTTTGTTTACCTGTGTCACCTGTGTAATGGAGAATGGATTATATTTGTCTTTTCTGCAGCTGTTAACCCTAACCCAATATATTTGTTTAAGTTTAAAAGTGTGCGTGCCTTTTTTAATGAAAAAGTAATTCATCTTCATGTATTTGTTTGCTTATGAGTTAAACCATACATTTTTCAAATTGATTTGACAATTGTGCACTTTTTCAACAAAAACTTGGTATTTGGTGGTCTAGCACAGTGGTTCTCAAAGTGGGGTCCGGGGAGCCGCCACCGAAATTAGCGACTAATATAGAATCAAAATCAGTTTCACCACTTTAACCCTACATCGGCAAAATGTGTCTCATCAGAGCTCGTAGATCTGCTATTTTCAAAATATTGTCTGCATCCAATACATATTTGGGTATCCTTGACAATTCAGAACCACTGGTCTGGCACTCTCTATAATCAGGATCAGCATGGGACCCTAATTTGGCGTCTGACAGGCCCTAATTAAAACACCCACTCTTGGGTTTTGACCAGCTCCTGCTGCCTCACAGTCCTGCATTTGGTTCCTCTCTCCACACCATGGCGACACTAAAGCCCAAATATGCTTCCTCCTCACCCATAATAAGGGCTGCACAGCAATGTTTTGTACATCCACTGAGGTATCAGAGAGCATCACAGCCCTTAGTCATTTCTTCGTTCCGCCGTCTCTTGCTAGGACGTTTCGGCCACTAACAGCGCCTGTGGTGTCTGACCTGATTCCTGTGATGTGTCACTAATCCACACGGAGATGGCATAGCATTCCCCAAGCTTTGACAGGACGTAATACAAAGCATGTCGTTGCCTAGCAACCGGCTCATGGGACCTGCAAAGTACCAAGCTGCCTCGCGAGCCTGTCACTGTTTCCTTCCTCTTTTTATATTTATATGTATTTTTTTAACACATTTTTTATAGAAGATACAGAAAAGAGGTATCTATGCCCAAATGAGTGTTCAATATTTAATTCATCAGTGTGCTCTCGCAATATATTCAAAGACGTATACAAACTCATACTGATATTATATATGCCACCATACTTTAACACAGAGCCACAGGAGATTTACTTTTAATAGTTCAGGAAAATTCATTTGGATATCTACTCACAGAAACAAATATAGAAATACAGCCTACAGGCAAAAAGAGTCATGTGCTAGTCATCTTTTAATCTTCCATTGCCTTGGTACACTGATAACATTTTGCTTTGTGATAAGCAAAATGGCATTGCATTCTGCAAAAGCAACATATTGTAATGATAATAACCGGGATTTATTTTGCCACTGTTTTTGAATGAGGGAAAAAGTATTGCTTACAAACATGTCCAGTGTCCACAATCTCTTTTTTCCCCCCCTTTTTTCCCAATTAAAGAAAATCCATAACATACACAGCCCATTTATGTTGTAATTGAGCGTATTCAACACACCAAAATACCACCCAGCTGCTGGTGTTGTTGAATTACATTCTTGTAAGTGATGTAATTGTTTGTTAAGTGTTATGTCTGTAGCAGTGTATTGTAGCACCATCTAGTGTTATAAAACAAATTAGCATAATATGTCAGCACAGAATTAAAAAAGCATTTCATGAGCTCATAAAAGCTGATTATTTTGTAATATAACGGTCTACAACTCAAGCTTAATCAGCTTCACCTCAATTAGTAGTAAGGCTTGGAAGGACTGCAACCCTTAGCCTTATGTATGAAGAGTCATGTCTGTCACAACAATGATACAAAGTACATGTACTCCCCCTTCCCTCAATGACCATACATGAAGCTAGATAACATTTCTTTTAGGTTTTAGACATTTTTTACTGATATTGGTGCGTGGTCTACCTATGTTATTGTTTTTTTCTAGATTGATATTCCTATGCATTTGTTTGTACTTAGGCCTACATATTATCTTGCTTATTATAGTGATGTGTATTACCTGCTTATTGTAAGTCGCTTTGGATTAAAAATGTCTGCTAAAAAAAAGCCTAAACTGCAAAGGCTTTGAGGGGTCAATTCATTTTACGGCTTCTAGAAACAACACATTCAGAACCGACAACGGAATTGCTAGAGTTGTGAGCTGCTTGCGGCCATACTGGACAGGTGATCAATGAAGGTGATTAGGAAGGCATAGCCCAGGGAGTGAGGGAGCTTTTCTGGTTTCCAGTGCACAGCCTCAACCAGGGTAGACAGAACCCCTTGGTACATAAGCAGAAACCCTTGGTACATAAGTAGGCTGATCTGTTTTACTTTCTAATGTTCCAAGTGATCTGCAACACATTACACGTGAGCTTGTACAGTAAGTAGATCTGCTATTTTTGAATAAACAAGTATAAAATAGGCTTATTGGTTAATACATGTTATATCATAATAATATAGTTTTTTCTAGTACAACATTTGCCTCTGAGATATAGAAGTATAAAGTATCAAAAAATGGAAATACCCAAGTAGGGTAAAAGTACCTCTAAACTTGACTCAAGTTAAGTACGAGTAAAGGTACTCAAGTCACTAGTGAGGTGGAACAATGAGAATAGTGACTCCATTTTGCTATTTAGCAAATGAGATTTGAGATTTGCTATGTGGCCAAACTACGGATGAGTCTCTGTTGATTAACCAAGGTCCTCCTCAGCTGTCTCTTTCAGTCAGTGAGGCATGAAAACTGCATTACCAATGTGCCTGTCAGCCGTGTTGCCAAGTCTGCTTATTTTAAGCGACTTTGGGCTTGTTTTACTACAGTCGCTTGTACTGTGTATATATTGATAGTTACCGGGTTTTCTTTTGGGCTTGTTTCTTAGACCTGACCGCTGGTTTCCCTTGCAAAATCTGGCAACAATGCGTGACAGTCAGTGATTTCTTTTGCACTCACTGAAGGAGCTTTACATGTGTTTAGTGGTGCTGTGAATGCCACCCCCTCATGTACAGAGAATGTGGTCTGTGTGAATCTTGGAGATATTTTACAATACTTGCATTCTCTACCATTACAAGAGAAATGTAATACAATATGACAAGAGCTGACCACTATAGTTGCAGTAAATAACCTGCAACTTACAACTATATAAATAAATAAAAACATTTACAGCTAGTGTAAGGCCACCTTTAGTCAAAATTGTCTATCCAACTTGTACTGTTAAATAGGCACACTTGCTCAAGGGTGGCACGTTGTGGTGAGAATACATTGGGATTATGAAATATCAATATATCAGCCATTCTAGGGCTAGGCTTGATGACTGAATATGCGGGAACAATATTTTGGGTGTACCGTATGTTGGTTATTGACTTACCTTTTGTGTCCTCTAATGGATGGTATCTTGAAAACCCACTACTTAAAGTGACTCTAGGAGAGCTCTTGTCAACATTGCTCTCTACTGGCCGTTCCTGTGAAGTACAGAATCATGCTGCTGCCTGTTACTGATTAGCTCAACAATAGGTGTCTGACTTCACACCTAGCTCAGGGTCTAATTAGTTTGACTCAGGCCATCTGTGACTAAATCAGCATCACCCAACCTACAATCACACTAAATCACACTAAAAATAGATTAATTATAGAACTAAGGATTATGGGCTATCCACATTTTTAAAAAATAGTAAAATAATAGCTTGAAAAATAAAATGTCTAAATCATCTGGATGACAGATTTTCACTTGGGAACACTCAGCCCGCTGGGTAAGAACAGATTACTGCCCTTGATGTTAAGTTAGGAAGTAGTTAGGCAAAAAACTGCTAAAACAATGGAGGCGCGCCGTTTGAAGTGGACTTGAGCCATGGGAGGCACAGCCAAGCGAGCTGTAGGTGGGTCGGTTCGCTGTGCCGAACGATGCGTCTCAGATAGGTATAGAATCCTAAATCACCCAGAACGCCCCTTGCGCAATGCTAAATCCCCAAATAGTGGATTTAGCAAACTCGGCCAAGAATAGGGCCCTTTAGCCCTATCTTTTTGACAAAAAAAAAGTGATCTGCAATATTGACACATTTTGAAAGAAGTTCTCTTATCTGGTCACACAATATGTTCAAATGGGGGCCCACGGCCTAGAAATACACATCAATTTGGGGGTCCATGACACGAAAATGTTCGAGAACCGCTGCCCTAACCTCTCAGTGTATGGAGGATCCCTCTCATCCCCTCTGTGATGAGCTGGCGAGGATGAGGGGCACGTTGAGTTCAGCCACAGACTCATCCCTCCTCATCACACCATGAAGCCACTTGGCCAGTCCTTCTCATACCAGCAACCACCAGGCTCCACAAACAAACTTGAGCTCAGATATGCACTGACTGCTGATTATTGACTAGTGGCTCTTGTACATGGCCAGTTGACAATGCACAGTCAATTCTCACGTTGTTGCAGGACTCATTGTTGCTGTTCACTTTACAATTATGGTTCGTAGTCCGGATTTGCTCCAGTGCCTTCTTTCTACATAGTTTTCCCCCCTTATGGACCCAACCAACAGTCGAGGTAGTTTCAATGATGTTGTTATTTTTCCACAGTTGTTGTAGCAGATTTTAAATTAATAAAATAAAGTATACCCATTTGTCACTGAAAACAGCAATTCTTTCTGTTTCGCTTTGCACCTGCTTCGATGGGGTTTGAATGTAAGAAAAGCTGTGTCCACACACTTGCCCTTTTGCAATTACAGCCCTAAAACGAAATAAGAAAAACACGACAGGGTCTAATAACAGTGTGGCTTCCCTGGCTCTCTAATGTTAGACTGGAATAAGCCAAATCCGCCGATGCAAACAAATAAAAATTAATAGTCTGGCTACGCGAGGCTACTCTGATGTCATATTGCTGTGACATTGGCTGCATTTGCATGGGCAGCAGGTATTATTCAGAATGACTGCTCATTCATAATAAAAATGCTCATGCAAACACCTCAGAATATTCCATGCCACTCCATGAAATTTTGGAATTTAAGGTTTGGTATATATACATGTATATTTGAATCGGAATATACTTTTATTCAGGTTCCATGTAAACAGTTGGTTATGAATCTGTTCGGAATGAGTTGATTCTGAATGAATACATATTGTCCATGTAACCGCAGCCAAAAACACCTTCCCGCGACCCCACTGTGGGTCGCGTCCCAGAGTTTGAGAACTGTTTCCTTAACCGATTCATTTAGGAAGCTGACTGCTGGACAAATTGAACAAATACCCAGTCAGGCCCCAACCCACTGTGCCTGCTCTATTAACTATGCAACCAATGTCCTTTACTATAGTGACTTGACACCTAAGATGTCTCAAGCAAGCAAACAAGTGAAGCAAATAACTGAGGCTGAAGTTGATTATGTACTACAACATGCGTGTCACACACTGCTCAGAGGAACCTGGCAGAGAACCCAGGCCAGCCTTCTGAAGCAAAAGAAAAAGACACTCAGTGACACTTCCACAATTCTGGAGTGTTACCTCTTAGAGATGTAGAATACCGCAGCCAGCCTGCCATGACTGCTTTCGAGAGACAGCAGTGACTGTCCCTGCCAACATCCACTATGGTCCCACCTCAGAGATGGAGGCACTGAGGGGGGGGCTCAAACTCTGGGACAGGAAGTTGGATGAGATTGAAACCTGGCATTAGCACAGATTGTCAAAAGCTACAAGTATGAATGCGTTTGTGGCAATTGGTACACACATGGAGCTATAGGCTGAGGTACACACAAACTGATTTAGCTCAGCTGTTCATAAACAATTTACTTGGGAATTATGTTCAAAATGAGCGGGTGTTTTGTGTGTGTGTGTGTGTGTGTGTGTGTGTGTGTGTGTGTGTGTGTGTGTGTGTGTGTGTGTGTGTGTGTGTGTGTGTGTGTGTGTGTGTGAGGGGGGGGGGGGACTGGGGTTGCCAAATAATTTCCCTCATAATATGGGGTTGTGGTAGCGCAACAAATTTGAGAACCCCTGGATTAAGGTATTGATGGTTCTTCGGATGTAGTTTTGTTGAGCCATAGCACTGTCACCGGAAAGGTGACATTTTCAAGATGGCATCCAAGATGCTGCCAGAAGCTAAACCCTGCTATATCTTAAATACTGTTCAAACTATTATCAAGGTTGAAGAGTGTTGAATGTGACTGAATCATACACATTACCAGTAGTTTTAATTATGTATTGCCAAATCCAAGATGGTGTCTATATATTTGCATAGATGTTTGTATGTTCCTTAGTATCCATTGAGGTATCAGAATCAATTGCAAATCCTTTCAGTTGAGATATTGCTAGTTTAAGCTCCACTGAGCCTTCCCTTTATCTATATATTTGGAGACTATGATAATGCCTCTTAACCAATCACAATGTGCATCACTAACAACATAAAAGAGAGAGTTCATTTCAATTTGGCAGCTTATTTAATATAGGTATTAAGTACAGTTAATCTAGATTGAGAATCTTTGGAAGAGAAGAATTTCTCTGAACATTGTTAACATTAGCGCCTCAAACACTACAAACATGCAGATCTTTGTGAAGACCCCCACCGGCAAGACCGTCCCCCTGGAGGTTGAGCAGAATTGCATCTTTCTAGTTTGTATAACACCTTTCATGACATCAGATGCACCCCAAAGTGCTTAAATAAAAAGAACAAAAGACAACATTAATTAGCAGATCTACAAGCTGCCAATGAGATGCATTGAGAGCATGTAGATCTAATTCTGGGAAAAGGAGGTGGGTCCCCCAGGGGTCTATACCCCTGGGGGACCCTGCGAAACTAAATATAAAGAAATCGAAAATAGTCAATCTACAAGATCACAACATATCACATTGCAATGCATTTTGAGCTTGTAGATAGGCTAATTTCGCTAATAGAAATAAAAGAAAAAGCTGGTTACAGAAACGTGTACATCTGCTATTTTGTATAAATCGCACCTGTATGGTATCGAACACGTCACACATGCATATCTCCTTGTATGGGCCGTTCTGTCCGTGACATCAGCTGTGATGTCGTTGTCTGCGTACTTTCTATGACTTTAGTCTCGTGTGATGTTAGTCTCGTACTATGGACATAGGGACACACAAAGCCAGAAATCGAACCCAGATAACATTACTGAGAAAGTTTACACAAAATACAGGTTCACTATGGCAACCACACTAACTAGAAAGGTGAAATTCTGGGAAATTGCAAGTGTGGTTGCACTGACACAAGTCGCGAGGAATCCACTGGGAAATTAATTCCATCTTACCATTTATATTATATATTGTGATGTCAAGTGAAGCATGACCAATCCTGTCTGATTGGACATTATATTGTCCAAGATATCTGGCCTTACAACCCAGATAACTTCAGTTAAAAGGTTAACAAAAAACAGGTTCTCGGACCTAGAACAATAGTGTGTGTTGCCTATAGCACCTACACTAATAATGAACAGTCAAAATACATTTCAAATTATTGAAAACAGTGCATTGAAAGAAAACAACACTTTTAGGAATTTAGGAATTCTCAGAACATGTTGTAGAAGGAAATGGTAATGGAAATAAGGAAAAAGTTTGAACAGATCATTATCTAGAATGCCATATAATTATTGTGCAATAATCTGCAATCACTACTTGTACATGTTACAATGTGAGTGAGTGTTAATGTGCTGGAGCAGTTGGTCACAGTAGAAAGGGCTGCGATGTTTGTCTATCATCACCTCCACTTCCCTCTTTAACAGAGCCGGGCAGACCAAACCACCCTTCTTCAGAACCTCCAGCACTTGGTCCTGCACTGCAGTGTTGGGGTCGTCCAGATGTAGAAGGAGTTGCTGGAAAAGAAACTCCAGGTGCTGGGGGTTGTAGTCTTTAGTCAGGCTGGACAGCCACACGTCCAGTGTCCGCAGCGCCATGGCACGCACCTCCTCACTGGTGTCATCCAGACGCTTAAGCACCTCTGGGTAGATCTTATTGAGTGTATGGTGTTGCAGACCAGGACCTATAAGTCTTAGCATGGTGTAGAGGGAGCGACAAGCAAACAGTCTAGCCATGTGAGAGTCCTCCTCCAGGGCAGACAGCACCTGGGGAGTCAGCTTCTCTTCCGCACACAACAACTGCGTGGGTGTGATGGCCCCTCCGTGCAGTAGGGCTAACAAACAGCTGAGAGCAGCGGTGCGGATGGCTCCAAAAGTGCGGCCTCCATGCCACACCAGGTTAGGGAGGAGAACCTCATGAAGAAACGTCTCTGCCTCAGTGCTGAAACACTTCTGAGAGTCCAGTGTGTTGGCTGCATCCAACAGCAGTTTGGCCAACATGGTGAAGATCATCAGTCTCATCTCTGGGTCTCTGTCTGGGTGCAGACAGCTCTGGAGCAGTGGCATCACCTGGGGCACAAACTCCCCTATCACTGGGCCTGACTGTGTGGCAATGACCTGCAGATGTAGCCTCTCAGGGGAGCAACTGGACCAGTTGCTGACAGTGGCAGCAAGCCAGGCCAGCAGCTGGTCCATGTGACGCCTGTACAGCTCTGCCACAGAGGCCAGGTTCTGGGCCTTACACAGACAATGAACACTCTCTAAGGCCTTATCACTAAACTGTGGCTCAGTGGACAGGCTCTGGACTGTGACCAGTACCTGTAGCAGCTGTAGACTGACTGAGCCACAGTCCGGCCCACATTGACACAGCAACACATCCACACAGGACATCAACTGCTTCAAATACTCCACCCGATGATACCACTGGCAGACATTGGGTTGGGACAGTGTGTCGGCAATCTGTTGAAGGTGAGGTCTGAGGAGGGGCCCAGAACAGCCCCCCAGCACTGCAGACAGCACCGCCAGTGGGACCCAGGGGCAGGAGAAGGAGTTGCTCTCCACCTGCTCCAGCAGCAGCTTAAGGAAGGCCTCAGGAGGTACGAAGGTGCCCAGCATCTTGGCAGCTTCCAGGCAGTTGTCGGCCACCTCTCTCTCTGTGCTGGAACAGGCCTGGTACAGGGTGGCAAGGAGGCGCTGGAGGTGCTCGGTGCAGCGGTCCTCAGCATGGAGCAGCACCACGGACAGCAGCTGGGAGGACTTGATCTGCGCGCCTACCAGCCAATCGGTCAGGTCGCGGGTAATGCCTGCCACCATCCAGCTCATGTTCCTGATTACCAGCTCCCTACAGCCCAACCCTGGACGCTCCACACCTGCAGGGTAGAGGGGAGGCGGGGAGAGGAGGAAGTCCATCTGGTCCTTAATCTTTTCTTCGTTCTCCTTCTCCCACTGAGCACCTGTCTGTCTCCAAAGGTCAGCTGCCAGCAGTCTTATTTCCAGGATCTCATCACTGAGGCTGCACAGCAGGAGGGGGAGGAGTTTGTTGAAGTAGGAGTATCTGTCGCTCAGGCGCAGCAACCAATTACCAACCACAACGGTCACTGCTTTTCTCACTTGTGGTGAGTCATCAAGCAGTCTCTCCGCCAGGCGAGGCAGAACATCATCCAGGCTTTTCCCGGTGCCATACTGGATCACAGTCCCGGTGGCTTCAATGGCAGTCACCCGCACCACAGAGCGCTGATGATTAATCGTTTGCATAAGGGGCTTAACTAGACTATCAGCCTGCATGTGGAAATGCTCCGGTACGCACTTTGCAAAGTTAACAGTGCATTTGCAACTTTCTCTTTTAACGTCTGGGAAAGGGTCGATGATCGTTCTCTGCAAGATGTTGATCATGTCATCCAAATATGGAGCTAGATGCCTCCCACACACTTCCACAGTGAGAGTCAGAACATCCATGATAGATAAACGGAGTTCCTCTGCTGGCTCCATGATCTCTTCTCTCCCAAGTCGTTGTGCCAGACAGGGAATAATATACGGTAGCGATTCTTCTGGCCGAGGAACACAACAAATAAACTCTCCTATCAAGCGAATAGCAGTCTCCCTGCATCTTTCCATTGGGTCTGACAGGCATTTCAACAAAGACTTAAGAATGTAGGCGAAAACCTCTTGCAACACACCACTGGAAAGCCCTTTATCAATAGTTTCCTTTTTGATAGCTTCAAGAGCCGTTTTTCTATTAGTCCTGTTGTCTTCATTGAGACAATTGAAATGTCTAGCTAGACTTTTCAAAACTTCAGCAGAGACACGTTTATCAGGTGTCAGATCTTCTATTGAGGCCATCTCTCTGTCTCAATGTGTATTGTCTGTATATCAGTTTCAAAGAATAAATAAATGACTATGTTATGTTGCTTTCAACAAGATCATTGAGTTCATTCAAAGGACACTGATTATATACTGTATGGTGATGAACAATTACGTCACCAAGAATCCTCTCTCACACACAAAGGGTATAGCTTAATGAATGATCTGCTCAAATGCACTGCTCACTTCAAATTAGATTTTTCAAGAGCTCATGAATGGAAAGCTACTTGAAACAAAATACAAATAATGTTCAGACAAGTGTGTTGCATTACAACAGGTCCTGAGCTTGTAGATCGTTTATATTCATCATTGTACAACAAAGTATAATACAGGGTTAAGTGGTTAGTCAGATTAATATTCTTTGAGCGGTGCTAGCAGCTCCAATGCATGACTTTGTGTGTATGTACGTCCATGTGGATATGTGCGTCCCTATCCATACATACCGGCCCTTTTCTGATTGGACAATATGCCCCCCATCATGTGGGTCTATATATACATCATCATCATACTGTCCTCGAACCGACACTGTTGTCTTCAGGAACAGTATTTTCTAGTGTGAAGTGTGAAATGAGCAGTGCTCACTTCACACATGTGTGATCTTTATTTTTTCAATTAGTCTTTTTCCGGATTTGCTGATATGAGGAAAAAACTGTTTCTACCTACCTACATACATAATAGGCAAGATGATGTCAGTTATTTGGTTCTAAATATCTGTTTTTATATATTATCAGTTATTATCTGTAATTGCCCAGGCCTTGTGTGACCTCACCCAAACTTGGCTTGGGTATCACCAAGGACCCAGGGGAGGGCCAAGTGGGAAGTGTGTTGGATCAGGATAATAAAAAATCCACAAATCTGTCTGTCCATCTGTCAACCCTGGATGGTATCTACACAAGAATGCTACGAATGGCACTTGGTATCACATGGGCGGGCCACATCAGAAACATGGACCTCTGTGCCTCCCATGGGTCAGACACGGCCAGAGAGAGAAGGAAGAGGCTGGCTGGGTGCTATGTCAAGAACCCGGTAATGGTGACGCACAAACTGACATTGTGTGAGCCAACACAAACCAGAGCCAAGCGGGGGCGAGAGAGGCGCACCACCTACATCGACACACTGCGGCGAGACAGCAGAGCTCAAGACCATGAGGACAGCATTTCAGGTGTTCCTAGTTGTTGTTGGCTGCACATTGCATTTCCTTATATATCTGCGAAAGAAATGTCTGTCCTTTTCATGCCCATATATGGGCATACCTGATGTCATCAATATGACGTCATGTTGTAAACTAATAGGTTCAACAGTATGCATGACGTCATAGACTGACCTCCAAGTACTGCACTAAGTACAACAGGGTGCAGGTATTGCTGAATGCAGGTATCGCCCGTATATAAACTCATTTGTGACACACTCCTATGCTTAATAAAACTGGCATTGTTTTCCCTCCACATAATGCAAATCGATTAGTTTAGCCTTGCTTGTCGCGCTACGAGTTAGAGAATGAAAGATGGATCTACCAAATGATTATTAGGTATACCAAAATAAATCAAACTATTATACCAAACCAAACAAATTGTAACTAGGGGAATCATTTTGGAGGTGCATGGCACTCTTGGGTTCCACCGTGGGTTCCGCTGTGGGTTATATCCATCCAGACCGGATCAGAAAACTAAAAAGGAGTTGATCCCAGGCTACCTTAATCCTAACCTAATGCCTAACCTTAACCCTAAACCCTAAACCCATCCTAATCCTAACATTCAGGTATGCTGTGTATGGATCTTGTCTCCATGTGCATGCATGTGTCAGGCGGCAACAGGGGTAGGCGGAGGATAAAGAGAGAGGAAGTAGCCAGGAGCAGTATAACACAAGTAATGCGGAGTGGGTGTGGAGTGACTGCTATTTAATCCAGTTCCTGTGAAAACAAACAAACATTAAACACACACTAAGCCATCAGAGATCTCTTTATTTTGCATTGAAGCAGTAACCGATTTGCTTAAAAGCACTGGCAATGTATTTATTTTTCTCTTTCAAAACTGCAATCTTTTTCACAGCAGACATATTGGCATCATCTAGCAGGGAAATGTAAAGTTGCATCCTTAGTATGTGGATATGGATATTTGGTTGATTATGATCGGCTGAGTGCAGTTGTAAATATTCAATAAACGCTGGAACGTTTGTATACTGTATCTCTGCGCCAACATATTGTTCACAATATTCACCATAACGTTCCATGGATGTATTACCATTTGCAATTTTGTTTTTCCTATTATGGCGAGGTAAGCGGAGCGCTCCTTTCCACCCTGTACCCCCAAGGTTTTACAACAAATGCATTACTTTTTAATAAAAAAACTTGACCGTGAAGCATACCAACAGGTACCTTCCATGTATTTGCATACAGCTTCCTGTTTGTGAAGGAAGTGTACTTTCTTATTATTCTTGTAACATATCTGACATTTGCATTACAACTGTTTTAAGTGGGATATGTCTATTATTTCATGTTATCACATTTTTGTAAGGCATGTGATCCTGCCTTCCACAGGGCCTTTAGCTGTTCTAAAATCACTGTAAACCGCTGCATCTTGTGGCTTATTGCTTTTGTTTCAGCAGTGGTTCTCAAATATTTTCATGTCAAGGACCCCCAAAATATTTGGCCACGGGGGGACGGTCCCCTTTTCCGAAACACCGCTATTCCGACGGACCCCTATTACGAAAATAAAAATAGAGACACCTCTATTACGAATATAGGATTCTCTCCCCTTCGCTCATCCCCCCCCCCCCTCTCTCAACCCTCGCGCTCATTACTTAAAACAGCCATCACCCATTCCCTCTCTCAATGATTTGTATAGGACTCTCTCCCCTTGCGCTCACCCCCCCCCCCCTCTCTCTCTCTCTCACTTGCTCGCCCGCTCCCCCGCTCCCTCTCTCTGTCTCTCTCTCATTTCAGTCTCAGTTTGCGATGCACGCAATGCATGTAAAGCCATGGGAATTAAGGAATGCCAGAATGCACGCACGGTCAACAATCAACCCATAAACAAACATGATGATACAATTGAGGCATGAGGAGATGCCATGGAGTGGAGACAGTAGGAAGAACACCACCAAAGTCTTTTAAACTCTTCCAAAGTTGCACAACGTGCGCATGGATTCATGCACTGTGTCACCACTCGACAGTGAGTAGGCCTACTGAGTAGCCTTTTTAATTAATTGCTGGCCAGATGAGTCTATCAACCTTAACAATTGCGCAGACCCACGCAATTGTCAAGACATATTGTATTGTAATTTGTTGCCATGAAACATGATGCAATAGCCTACAGAAACACCTTGTGAAAGAAGTGTGCCACATATGCAGACACAGCCTGCGCGATTGTAGTCCAATTAATTCCCTTATGCAAGATTGAAGCTGTTTTTTTTTTGTTTAGCCTACTTTTCATTCAATTTTTCAGTCAATTTTTCAGTCCCATGCAGTAGGCCTAATAGGCTACTTTAACTGTTGCTATTGGCTGTTTGTGCACCTGCTTGTAATTTATGCATTACCCTACAATTAGGCTATTAAGTCCGGTATTTTTTTCAGTTGTCCGGTAAATTTTAATCAAGCCGGTCACGGTGACCGGCAGTTTAAAATCCTAGCGCGAAGTCTGATATAGGTCTATATACAAGGAATTCATGATCATATTATAGCCTACTTCTGCTGCTGACATGACAGTGAAATTAGAATCATTCCCAGTAAACACTAGCCGTCATTTAGCCCAATGGTTATGTTTAGCCCTCATTTGAACCGTCTATCGTCAGTCTGTCCATAGACCGATTGTAGCTGATTACATTTAATCCATTATTCCATAGGCCTACTTGTTGATTAAAAAAACAGCTTTAATATCCACACCTGGTTTTCAAATATTGGACTAAAGTAACTTTAAGAGCCAATTTCACTATATAGTCTAGTTGAGTTGTAGCCGTCATCTGAACGCTTCCATAATAACGATATATTACCGTTTAGGGCAAACGTGTGTTAGACCATCTTTTTTTAAAATACATTTTTATCAAGTTGTTCATTATCGGATGCTAACAGTATCTCCCGGTTTTACCTTAATAGTTGATTGCATCCACTGAGCAGTTTCTGGCCATTGCACATCTTATAGCCGTCTAAAAGACGTGCTGGTCAATACCTTTGAAAAAAAAAGTGTATTAAATAATTGCTTCTACCACTTTTTCGAGTCACGTGTTCAAATACTGGATTCTGATTGGCTAAATTCCGGAGGTTATGAGAGGACAACTGCCGCAAAGTTGTGTGTCCGAGATCAATGCGCCTCAGTGTACATCCGGGGACTTTCCCCCAACCAACAAATGAAGGTCGCAGCGGTCCTATGTTTACTAACGTGCGTACTATCGTCGCCGATTTATTTGGATCCAATGCAATCCGCCAACTTTAAAGCCCCTTTTCTCTGAACCTATGCCTTTCTGGAAGCGAACAGCCTCTATTTACGGCCGGAACGGTGCTTTTAACTGACGTTAGCTTAGCTGTAAGCTAGACGCATGGATTACTATGGAGTTGGCGCCATCTGTTGGTGAGTAGAAGATGTTGTTTGTGGAACTATCTGCTGTCTCGCGGAAGTTTTATAGGCAATAATGATTGTAACTTAAGATCCTTGCAAGTTACAACTATGTGTTTTCTTTCATGTATACGGGAAAAAGTGGTAGAAAAGCTATTTACCACTCGGGGTCGGACATTATGCTCTCATAATGTCCTGAGTGCGGGTGTTATCGGACTCGGCTGCGCCTCGTCCGATAACACCCTCACTGCGGACATTATGAGAGCATAATGTCCTCTCACTCGGGGTAAATTGCTTACATAATGCCGTGGTACGCTGACAGCATACTATTATTTCTCCGAGTTACATAATTCATTCTGACACCAACAGCCACAAACACACAAGACTGCATGTCTCCCCACCCCCACATATACGATAATGATTAAATAAAATCGTTTTATAGCTATGCATCAATATAAAGTTAGTTTGTGTTGTCAAACAAATGCACCGACCTCAAACGAACAGTGGGAGTGACAGCATACTATTATTTCTCCGAGTTACATAATTCATTCTGACACCAACAGCCACAAACACACAAGACTGCATGTCTCCCCACCCCCACATATACGATAATGATTAAATAAAATCGTTTTATAGCTATGCATCAATATAAAGTTAGTTTGTGTTGTCAAACAAATGCACCGACCTCAAACGAACAGTGGGAGGCAATATGTCAACTACTAATAGCTGCTGGAACCCCTATAGATCACAAGCTGCCGTGGTCGAGCGGTAGCGCGCAGGTTTCAAGTACAGAGGATCCCGAGTTCGAACCCCGTCGACTCCCAGTGTCAAATAATAACAGTGCAAGAAATCATCATAAATACTATCAGCTGCGGTAGTTCAGGTAGGATACGGCTCTCAGAGCTGAGGAAAAATCATTTTAAATCCTGCTGGCTGCCAGCATTTTCACTACTTTCGGCGGCCGCTAACGGCGAAATGTAGCCGTTAAATGACGTTGATACAACGGCTCGTCTATGCATAGCCGGTAAAAAAACTTTAAAATTTAAACTCGTCACAGACCAGATCTAGCTAAACGTTCGGTTACGGCGAAGACGCGATTTGAACGCGATTTAAACCCCAAATTGCTTAGTGGGTTAGGAGAGAGAAAGGCCTTATCTTCTGAATGTGTGAGTGGCTTATTGGAGGGCTGCATCTTTGATGCGGGCATCCGATAGTTACATTTCAACTATATTATTTTATTACATTGTAATCACAAGATTGATACAGAAGTTAAAGAGAGAGAGAGAGAGAGAGAGAGAGAGAGAGAGAGAGAGAGAGAGAGAACGGACTGCGCCTAAACACTGTTCGAACGGTGTGAACGGACTATATAGGGACTCATGGACTAAATATTAAATAATAGCCTAAATAATAGGCTTTTCGGAATAGCGGGGTCTTATATAAAAATTGGAACCACCGTTACTCCGAACAATGCAAGTCAACGTTCGGAAAAACGGTCTTTCGGAGTAACGGGGTGTAACCGTTGCGATGTGAGCAATTGAAAATTGCTCACATCGCAACATGTTGTGGGGTTGTAGAACAACAATTTTCAAATATTAGCTGAGGTTAAAGGGCCCTATTATGATTGTCTTAATAAACGTCAGGTTGTATTACTTAAATTAAGATGTGGGGCGTGAACAAAGCCCATTTTGCTATTATGAGTGTGATAATTTGCACACTATGAATGCCATTGCCAAGGCGCTATGCTGTTACTTTAATCAAACCAAGTATCGGCTGCCATTCCCTTTAAAGATCAGCACTCTGATAATGGGCTCTCTGTGCCCGTCGCTGGCCAAAGTTAGACTAGACTATCTTTTGATAGGGAGACAATACAATCAGTCATATTAAAATGTATTATTGGATATAAAATGCATTTAATATAATACTAAATAGTATCAACAAAAGAAAGGATATATGTATACAATATTTTTATAACTATATGATGTTACATTATCACCTGCAGGTGGCAGTAGACACCAACTGCTGAATACATCTAAAGGCTCATAGGCAGACATATAGCTCTCTCTCTCTCTCTGTGTCTCTCTTTCCCTATTTGTGTGGGTGCATGTCTGTCTGTCTGTCTGTCTGTCTGTCTGTCTGTCTGTCTGTCTGTCTGTCTGTCTGTCTGTCTGTCTGTCTGTCTGTCTGTCTCTCTCTCACTTACTCACTCACACTCACTCACTCACCCCTCCAATCATGTGGTGCCGAGTCTGCCGACCCATAGGTTGAGAACCACTGCTTTACAGTATGTGTAGAACCACATGAACCCTAGAATTCCTATTCTGGTCATAATAGGTGAACATTTGCAACAAAAAAAGAAATAAAAAACAGCTCTACTAGTCTACAAGCTTGTAGATGAGCAATCTTTGGCCGAACGATTTGGTCTACACAGGGTCCATTTATCAATCATTTAGCCGGGGACCCCCTGGAACACCCTCAAGGACCCCAGGGGCCTGAGGGTCTCCGGTCCGGACACTACTTTGAGAAAAACTGGCGTAAGTTGGCACTGAGTTGGTTTCAGTGCTTGGTGGTGTTATAAATGAAACGGTGAATAACGCTAAAGCCGCTGTCATAAAATCCTCCGGCTAATTACTCATCTCCTTTACAGTTATCTGTTTCCTGCCCGGTGGAAGCCTGGCCTAGGGGTCCTCTGATCCTCCTGACGTGGGAAATGACGACATTCGGAAAGCAGTCTGTAGCCAGGCAACCGGGAGGCACATAAATGACACGGGAACATGCAGCAGGTTTGTTAGTTTGCTAGTCTGGTCTCCATCTATGAAAGTGACTGTTATGTAATGGTGCACAGGGAGGTAGTATTGATTGTCTGAAAGGTTTGGATACACGCATGCACACACACACACGCGCACGCACGCACGCACGCACGCACGCACGCACGCACGCACGCACGCACGCACGCACACACACACACACACACACACACACACACACACACACACACACACACACACACACACACACACGCGCGCGTTTGTATTACTATCAACATTTTAACACGTTTTGCCATCTTTAACCCTAACGCTCAAACCTGAGTTGAATTGCATGCTGGTGTCGCACACCCAGGATAGCTGGTCTACAAGTTCACTAGGCTACAGGTCGTGAAATGTCAACCTTTTGGGCTATAAATCAAGCTTTATCTAACCAAAATCTTTCTTTCGTTCTTGTATATCTGAAAAAAAAGAAAGAGACAAGAAAACCTATACTTGTGGATTAATTTGGTCCTCAAAAGTATGGTAATTCAAGTACACACACACACACACACACACACACACACACACACACACACACACACACACACACACACACACACACACACACACACACACACACACACACACACGCACAATCACATGCACACACACAAACGCCATCAATTTTTCCCTGTTTCCCTCCCAGTTCCTCTGTTCCTCTATACTCCTCCTCTCTGACATGTATAAGAGGGTTGTCATGCTTCGAACTCAGTGCTAAAGTGAACTGTCTGTAGTGTCAGACAGCAACACAGGGCTGTGCTGTTTGCAGCTTTCAGTCTGGCAGTAAGTAAAGTCTGGATCCCGAGGCTAGGCAGTAAGCAACTGTGTGGTGTTACTGTAGCCTGGCCAGCCAGCCTCATACTGTGCATTAACTCACTCTGACTTTGGGCTATAGGCAACTTGAAAAGTGGGCGGGAGTACTTGCCTTGACAGACAGACTCCTCTAACCAATCAACGTAGCAAAACATCTCTCAGCCAGTTGGAAGAACGGCAAACAAACACTTCTTTTCGGCCTATGAACTCCGTTAGCGCATACTCCTGTTCCTTTTTAATTGTTGTAATTGATTTCCAACTCTGAAATAACTTCACTTATTGCTTGTCTTATTGTTTCAGTGTTAACTGTTACACTTTGTTGCATCGAGGGCCGCCATGTTGTTTTGAAAATGCTGTAGCAAGCATCTACATCACCAACTACACATGGACCAATCAGTGGAAGCTTTTCACTTGTTGTGCGGACAGCAGTTGAAACGCAGTCACTGATTGGCCCCGATCAGAAAATGATCGGGCCAACTTCTCATACTCGGCGCCTATCTGCTGAAGTCCAGAGGGGAAGGAGGAATGAGTGAACGCAGTATGAGGGATGGCCCGCTACTGTGCCTTCATGTGCACATGCAATGTACCAAATACTGTGCAAGTATGGATGGGTAGATTGATAGATAGATAGAGCTGTATGATTAATGTAAGTGAAATGGACCATGTCTGGAGCACCAAGTTACTGTACAGTATGTTTTTGTTTGTTTGTTTGGTTTTGACTCATATTGCATTTTAGCAGAAAGTAAATATAATAGTAAATAGTATTAACAAAAGAAAGGATATGGTACATGTATTCCTAACTATATGATGTTACATTATCAGCTGCAGGTGGCAGTAGACACCAACTGCTGAATAAATCTAAAGGCTGTCAGGCAGAACAGTTCTCTCTCTCTCTCTCTCTCTCTCTCTCTCTCTCTCTCTCTCTCTCTCTCTCTCTGCCTCTGTTTGTCTCTCTTTCCCCCTGTGTGTGTGTGTGTGTGTGTGTGTGTGTGTGTGTGTGTGTGTGTTACGACTGCCCCTCTAGGGCGGAGGAGCGCAACATAAATGCGAAGGACAACGACTTTCCAAAAAGGATTTCTTTTATTATTATTTTTTAGCAGAGACAAAGATCTCTATTTTCTCTTTTAAGTTATAAGTAGCTTCAGGGTGCTGGTTTACACTTGAGCCAAAAAATATCCTAAACTACAAAAATAATCCCTAACAAACTCCTAACCCAAAAGAAATAAACCAAAAATACAATATAATGACCTTACTTACCTAACTAACAAAAACAGGAACAAAGAAAGAACTGGAGAACCAAATAAAAGTACCAAACACCCCTACAGAAATTAATGAGTGTTTACAAATAATGAATCAGAACATAACGTTTTACAAACTAAAGGTTAAAGAATTCAAAAACACAACTAACATAATCAAAGTTAACCAAAGGCAAAACTAAACAAGGTTACATGGCTGGGGGACGAGAGGGATCGAGTCTCTGCTGTTTCTAGCTGTTAGTCCCCGCACAGCCAAGGGAGAATGAAGGCTTTATGGAGGAAGACTCTAAGGTGCAGCCAGGCTGGGCGTGGACGGAATCATCCAATCGCAGTGAGGAACAGGTCCAGAGGCTGGCCCTGCCAATCTGCCACACTGACTGTTCAATCAGCCACCCCAATCAGCCACTCCAATCTCACTGGCACCACACCCAACTCTCCACTCTCCATTCACACAGCATTCAGCCTCCATTCACCACCTTATAGGAACAGAAAAGGAACAATATCATACATGCCACAATATATAACATATCCCAAATCATATATACCAATAATAACCCAATACTAATACGGCTGGCCGTAACACCCCCCCTCTTAAAGAAAACCTCTCCCCCCCAAAAAGAGAAGTTCCTTAGGAGCTAAAACTAAGGGAGACTGACACAGTAGACTTACAAAAGTCATTCAAATACAACAGTGAGGTTGGCCTCCCTCAACCTCTCAAATAAGCCTACAAATAGTGTGTATATATACCCAAAACCAAGTACAATTACCACCAGTGTAACAATACAAGCTAGTATGTGGGGGTATAAATACCCTTTCTCATTTATGAATCATTACTAGGATTTAAGGCAACTTGGAAATTAGCAGTCACATCACAAATTTGCAAAAACACGAAGGACCCAAATGGTGTGTATATGCCCACAACAAGCAAACAAAGTTCGAATGGTACCAACGAAGATTACAAAGCTCAACGAAAACTAATTCAAGTAAGTACGTCAGGGTAAAAGTAGTACTCCAATTACCCTTTCACATTTATGAATTAGACAGTCACAGAAAATATCAGAGTCAACAAAGAACTAATTCAGGAAGTATGTGGGGGTAAAAGGACTGGCCAAGTACCCTATCACATTTAGAATCAGTTATGGGGAAACGAAACCGAAGAACACAGGCCAAAAACACTTTGTGAACATACATACACCACAAACTAAATCACTCGGCTGGCTTTTTTTTTTTTTTTTTAGACTCTGGACTACAGATAAGGCTGTGCAAAACCTCCCAGGCTTTTCCCACTAGTTTACTTTGCAACAAAATGCTCAACACTTTTTTGTCAAATTTAAACAGTGCTGGCTATGCACTCAAACGCATCAAAGATTGAGTCAATTTCTGCCTCTTTAAAATAGGAACCAAGGCAAGGTGCTTAGTGATAAAGTTACAACAGTGGCTGAGGAAGAATGAGGTGACATACCTGTTATGGGTTGAGGGGCAGGCAACCTGTTGAGCTCAACGGCCCTGATGTGTAATTGCAACAGCTCAATTTCCTTAGGTTTCACTTGGAGCTCCATCTCTCGGAGACAGAAGGCCTGCTCAAGACCCACTGGGTCCCCCTCAAAAGGTATGGGGGAAACCGTCGGTGACCCTTTAATACCGGAGCCAGAGGGTAAGGCCGGAGCCTCTGCCCCCTGGTCGCTGTGAGCCTAGGTGAGCGCTTCACCGGCCTCCACCGGTTCCACACTCTCTTAACTCCCAGATGGAGCCACCGCAGGCCCACCCATGAGACCTTTTTCAACTAGTTTCTCTTCTACACATGCCAAAAGCTCAGCCTTACTTGCACCTGCACAAAGATCAGCCTTAAACACCTTAGCCATACGAAGCAACTCAGATTTAGTGCATTTCTCTATTTTTACCAAAGTGGGAGAAGTCAGGAAAGCGTGCACAACCTGTTCCAACTGTTCTGAAGACATTACCAAAATTCAAAAAATTTGAAACAAGCCAACCAGAAAAAGCCAGACCAAAGACAAACACCGAACCCAGACCCAATGTAACCTTAACTTAACAAACCAACACAGAAACAACAGAATGTACACAAATAAGCCCACAACAACAAAATTAAGGAGTTTTAGGGATAAGTTGTATCAAGCTGCAAAGCCAAATTAATTCCGAAAAGGCTGAACAAGGTCACAACCTTTGGAATTAATTTTAGGTCCAAAAAGACCGGACGAGAGCCCCCAATTTATGTTACGACTGCCCCTCTAGGGCGGAGGAGCGCAACATAAATGCGAAGGACAACGACTTTCCAAAAAGGATTTCTTTTATTATTTTTTTTTAGCAGAGACAAAGATCTCTATTTTCTCTTTTAAGTTATAAGTAGCTTCAGGGTGCTGGTTTACACTTGAGCCAAAAAATATCCTAAACTACAAAAATAATCCCTAACAAACTCCTAACCCAAAAGAAATAAACCAAAAATACAATATAATGACCTTACTTACCTAACTAACAAAAACAGGAACAAAGAAAGAACTGGAGAACCAAATAAAAGTACCAAACACCCCTACAGAAATTAATGAGTGTTTACAAATAATGAATCAGAACATAACGTTTTACAAACTAAAGGTTAAAGAATTCAAAAACACAACTAACATAATCAAAGTTAACCAAAGGCAAAACTAAACAAGGTTACATGGCTGGGGGACGAGAGGGATCGAGTCTCTGCTGTTTCTAGCTGTTAGTCCCCGCACAGCCAAGGGAGAATGAAGGCTTTATGGAGGAAGACTCTAAGGTGCAGCCAGGCTGGGCGTGGACGGAATCATCCAATCGCAGTGAGGAACAGGTCCAGAGGCTGGCCCTGCCAATCTGCCACACTGACTGTTCAATCAGCCACCCCAATCAGCCACTCCAATCTCACTGGCACCACACCCAACTCTCCACTCTCCATTCACACAGCATTCAGCCTCCATTCACCACCTTATAGGAACAGAAAAGGAACAATATCATACATGCCACAATATATAACATATCCCAAATCATATATACCAATAATAACCCAATACTAATACGGCTGGCCGTAACAGTGTGTGTGTGTGTGTGTGTGTGTGTGTGTGTGCGTGTGCGTGTGCGTGTGTGTGTGGCTGGCTATCGGTCTGTCTGTCTGTCTTATCTGTTTCTCTTGCTTTGTCTGTGTGTCTGTGTGTCTGTGTGTGTGTGCGTGCGTGCGTGCGTGCGTGCGTGCGTGCGTGCGTGCGTGCGTGAGTGCGTGAGTGCGTGCGTGCGTGCGTGCGTGTGCGTCTGTCTGCCTGTCTCTCTCTCTCTCTCTCTCCCTCCCCTCCGCTCACTCAAAGGCCAAGCCCCCCTGGAGGCTAGGTTACCACGATGCACAATTATACATATCTTAAGGGCTTTTCTTTTTTAATACACATGTTTAACCTTGGTTGCTCAGCTATGGAAAGCGACGCCTCCGTCGTAGACGCGCATTATGTGGGCTACTGTATGCGAGCGCTGAATATTTGACACACATTTTGAATAGTTTGCATACACCCACAGCCTGGTCCCTGACCCTCCCTCCAGCACTCCTCTCTTCCCTCCATCTGAGGATGTAAAACCTCCATGAAGTCGTCCTCCTCTGGTGGTTTTTATAGCTGCTCAGTGCTGTGAGGCAGCACGGCACCGCTCTCATACAAGCTACATACCGTGTGTGTGTGCGTGTGCGTGTGCGTGTGCGTGCGTGCGTGCGTGCATGCGTGGGTGTGTGTGTGTGTGTGTGTGTGTGTGTGTGTTTGTCTCTCTGTACGTGTATTGCAATACTTATGTGGGCCAAACGTCTCCACACGTGTATTAGAATTTGAGAAAGCAGACATTGTGAGCCAATCGAGGGCTATTTTCCTGGTCCTCACAAGAGAAATGGTTGTTTTATGGTCAAGACTATTCTTTTTAGAGTTAGTTCCACCGATTAGGAAAGATCAGGAGTTTGGGAACAAAGTTTTGCCCGATTTATAGGACTTCAGCTCCTGCCAGTGCCAGGCACTGAGAATAGCTGATCTACAAGCCAACAACTTCAAAATTGATCGATTGAAGACTTTATTAGAAGTTTGCATAGAAAAAGGTACAGTTTCATGACGATAGAGTTCACTGGTACAAGGTCTACTAAAAGGAGATCCTAGAAGACTAAGCTTATTTCCACAGGAAACCATTAAAGTATCTCATATAACATTGAATGACAGACGGATAGAACACAGTACTAGTATGCAGTAGATATAGTCAGGAAAAAAAGAAAGAATAAACAAAAAGACAGTATATACAAAGAGGGGTCAGGGAAGGGTAGGGCTGGGCTAGGTTTGTTTTTAACAGTTGCGAACGGCTGCCGCCTGTAAGTGGTTTTTCAGGGCCATTTTAAAGGATGCTAGGGAACCACACTCCTTTATGGCTTTCGGTAAGGCGTTCCACATATTGGTGGTATAGCAGAAGGACGAGTTTGACCCTTTGTTTGATTTGACTCTGGGTTGAAAGTGATCTGTGGCGCTGCCTCTGGTGTTGTAATTGTGAACATCCTTAACGTTTATAAAGTATTTTGACGGGTACATGGGTATCTTAGTCGTGTAGTGTATCTTGTACACCGGGCCCATTGCAAGTTACTGTACTCTGTCATCTACTAAAATCTCTTACCATTTTCTTCCATATTTAATCCCAACCCAGGATGCAAAAAATGTCCGATTCATAATAAATAGGCATGAAAGGCATTCATAAAATCATGATGTCCTCAAAAGTATAGTAATTCAAACGTTGACGTGCGTGTGCATGAGTGCGCGTGTGTGTGTGTGTGTTAGTGGTGTTCATGAGCAGAAGTAGGCCGAACGGCAGTCAGTGAGGCGTGCTGCCACAGCGTCTGACATGCAGCATATGTGTTCTCAGCTGGAACGATGCTCACGTGTATCTCTCTAAAATATAAAGGCCAGTGGTGGTGGCTGTTGGCCTGGGATCAGGAGGGGCGGGGTGGGGCTGGAGGGATGGATCTGACAACTATCTTCCCTTGCTATATCTTTTCTCTCAGCTTTGGCACGAATCTGCGCTGAGTTAAGAGAAAGCCCTTAGGGATGATGGGCTAATCAATGATCACTTTGAAGCCTGAATACATAACGTAATATATTAACATAATTTGACATGTTTAGCTCATATTCCCCATATTGGATTTGTAAATCACTGTCAGTAGAGTATGGAATTAACACTTTAAGCGTTAGAGGTGGATTCCCCACTGAGGCCATCTGTATTTTTTTAAAAAAAGCGTTTTAATCCTGTAAGGCCTCTTGGATAACATGCATAGCAGATGGCTTATAATAACAGTCTTGAATATGCACATGCCTTAAACTGTTGTGGCATCAGAATCATATCCATTCCAATTAGCTTCGATGGGGCTATAGCCTGCCATGCATGCAACACTTGCAAATGGATTCATACGTGTGCAAGGAAAAAAAAAAAAACATATAAAGTAACATACATCATACTTGTTTATTTCACAGCGAATAGGTAGGCAGCCAGGGGAATGGTTGTGCTTTGCTTAGTGTCCAGTCCTCATCATGCAAACACCATTCGCCATGAATGAATATGCATGGTTAGTCTACACACATTGATATTCAGAATGTCTCAACCTAAGCCATTTGGCTGTTTGCTACGTCAATAATGAGGTCTACCCGCCCACCAGTTATGAATATTTATAAACCGACTGAATAACAAGCAGAACTCTTGCCATACATAGTGCTGTACCGTTAACTTTGAGTTAACCGTGCAGGTTGAAGGCTATTGGCCTTCTGCATTCAGCACCGGTGCACCTTTTGCCCACGGGTAGGCATGTAAGAATTATTACATAATCACCTGAACATAATAATTAAAGCTAATGGCAAATCTTTTTGCATAATCATTACATCGTTAATCATTTCCATTCCTCTGTGTGCAAACATCTGTATGAAATGAACAGAAATGTAATATTTCCATTATTCGTTCCATGTTGTTGTCCCTGCTCTTTTAACCTCTTTCAGCCTGCCATCCCTATAAAGGGTAAAAATGTGTGGGTAATGAAAATCGTTCAAAAAAGTATTAAGTACATGGCCTGTTATTGGTTTTACAGCATTATTTACAGTATTCATTGTGAGCTATATTTTCTTTGTATATTTAAGTAATAGGCTTTGTATGTTTAAGTTATTTGTCATACTGTGCAGTTTTTGTTTAAAAAGGCAAACAGAAACATCTTGTTATTTATATGTTGCAGTGTTAAATGCCAAAAAACTAGATGAATACTCTGACTGTACTCTGACTGTCTGTCTGCCGCAAGGATTTAGGATTCAGTTCCAAAACGTGTTAGTTCAACAGCAAACAAGCATTTCAACAACTGGCCCACAGCTCCGGGACTACCATGGATTTATCAGTATCCCACTCTGATCTCCAGAGATCCACCAGAAGGGCTAAACAGGAGTAGCCTACAAGAACAGCGGAATACCAGTTCAACCGTAAACCACGCGAGGAGTGTTTGTCGAGGTTTACAGACAACAACAGATTTCAGACAGAGAACCAGCTGTGTAGAGACCCCCTCTACTTCACACTCAGGTCAGCAGAATACCATTTTTGGTTGGTTTGAGGTAAACAGACCCAACCAGCGGGAGATAGCCAAGCCTGAGGAGGCCAGCCCATAAATAGCTCATGTGTACAGAGCCTTCAAGCGGGTGAACATCTGTAAGGCTGCATCGCCCCGATGGCATCCAGGGCCATGTCCTCAGAGCATATAGGTGGATCAGCTGGTGGGTGTGTTTGCAGATATTTTGAACCGGTCCCTCTCCCAGGTTGCTGTTCTTGCAGGCTTCCAGATGTCTACTATTGTGTGTGTGACCCTTTAACTGTATACATTCACTTTGGGACGCTTCAGGACATTACTGGGACGCTGCTGAAAAAGATTAGTCTGGAGCCCTGTGCCCCAGTGCCCAGGGGCCCTGAGAGATGTTAATCCTGGCCTGGTGACTTCGCTGATGATCTGATCCAGTTTAGGTAGGGTGACCAGACGTCCCGTTTTACCCGGGACAGTCCCGTTTTCAAGCTGCGTGTCCCGGTGTCCCGACAAATATCTTTAAAACACTGATATGTCCCGCTTTTCAACATTCACTGCAAAATTGTCCCGGTTTTCGCCAGAATTAAAATAATAGTAGCTGTTTTCAGTGGTTGCATAGACATTTGTTATGTTCTTTTCATGAAAACATGCTCACCTAACCAATCAGAAAACAGGAACAAATTCATTGCGTGTCTGAATTCAACGCTGAGGCTGTTTGTCAATCACTCACTGCCTGTATGCAACCCTGCGGTGCGTGTGTGCGCGTGCACGAACGTTAGAGAATGGGCACGTGCGTGCGCGGAAACGTGTGCATTGATTTTAGGGTCCCAGTTTTAGGCAACAGTGTTTTGCGTCCCGGTTTGAGTGGCTGGAAATATGGTCACCCTAAGTTTAGGGCTTTTGTCATAATATGTTGCAATTTGTACTGAGGGAGAAGCTCCAGTCCTCGTTAGCCAATGTTTTTGTAGCACTCAGGCTTTTCCTCAAACTGCAACTGCGAGGGAGAGAGGACATTTTGGTTGAGGGACTTCATTTGTTTCATGTTATATCTGCCTCGCTGGACCCATGGCGGTTTGCGTATCATTAAAACAGATCTACTGACGATGTAATTGCCATGGCTCATCACAACTGCCCTTTCTCACCTGGAGGGGAATAACTGTCGTATGCGAATGCTGTTGATGAACTAGCCTACATGACTTCTGCCAAGCGGGACACCTCGCTCAGGGATCCTGGACTTCCTGTCAGACAGTCACCACCAGGTGGTGATAGTGGGCGGTGCCACATCATAACCACTCAGTTTAGGCTGCTGGTCACATGTTCACATGGAACAACTAAGATTCCAATCTCGATGTGGCTCAGATCTGATTCAGGCTGGATTTGGCTGACAGTGTAAATGGGGCCTAAGAGTAAAAACATATATATGAGCTGTGTCCTTAATATGATGATCATCAGTAGGCTACAAATTATAAGTAAAATAAAACCCCTCTTTTCAGGCATGTTGTGTCAATGTCATATGTACTGGCCGGAACGGGGGCCGATCAGATTCTGGGAGGTTGACCATCAGATTCCCAGATAGCCTCTCAACCCACTCAGCTACGGCCTCCCTAGCACCAACACAGTTGTCATGAGAACAACCTTGTGCTCAATGTCAGGACGACCAAGGGAGCTGATCTTTGACTACAGGAAGCATAGAAGAGAACACGCCCCCAAGTTCCTCTGCATACACATCTTCGGGGACATCAGACGGACCACACACACACACACACACACGCACACGCACACGCACACGCACGCGCACACGCGCACGCGCACGCGCACGCACACACACACACACACACACACACCATGCACGGTGAAAAGGACTCGGCAACATCTGTACATCCTCAGGCAGATGATGAAATTCAGCGTGAGCCCCAGCATCCGCAGGATCTTTTTTTTTTCTTCTTTTTTCTTTTATTTACTTATAAGTAGCAATACCACTACTATGTTAGAAATACTTTAAAAGACATGTATTCAAAAGTTGACTTGAGTAAAAGTACAAAATTGGCATCGACATATACTCAAATTACCAAAAATAAAAGTACTCATTATTCAGAATGTTCCATTTCACATTTCAAAAGTTTAAAAAATGTATCTATATTATTTGAAGATATAAGATTTACAAGCTCACAAGATGCGACGCGTTGTGAGCTTGTAGATCTGCTATTTTCACTATAGTTTATGGTCCCGGTGGATGTCTAATTTCTCTTTTGGGTCACAGGCTAAGACGTTTGGGAACCACTGACCCAGCATATCATCTGAGGTGAGCTTCCCTCCCTCTAGGTATTATATGGCAATCAGTGCATAGCCATGGTAAGGCTATGTTCCACCTAACCACTTTCCATGCAGGCGATACTGCAGTATCAAATGGCGAACAAACAGACTAAAGTTTCCACGGCCAGGTCATCAGGCTGCTGAATGGACGGCGAGGCCCGTTGCCGCGTCATTCATAAATGCTCTCATTTGTACATTGGTGCTATCGCTTCAGTACACTGCAGCCATTGACCGTAGATACAATCCTATTCCGATAACATTGTTATGCACAGTGCTGCATTTTATGTCTTTTATTTGGACAAGAGTCTGATTCGTATCTAGAACTCTCATTAAAACTAAACGATAGAATATACGGGTCACTTGTCTAATAACTCATTTGACAATTTAAGTTACTGAAGTGATTTTTCCTTCTCTCTCTCTCTGTCTCTCTCTCTCCCTTTCTTTCTCGGAGCTCTACAGTAATTGCTCTTTGGGCTTTGTTGATTAAGACACCAACTCTTCTGAATCAACATTTTCCTAAATTGGCATAATGAGAAAATGATGTGGCAGTGAGAAAATATATTCTATTAGTCTATAATTATGTGTAATTTCTTGGTAAAGTCATGCATGCAAATACAAGCGGATGAAGTGCGAATGACTCTGATTGGATTATGTGTGTGTGTGTGTGTGTGTGTGTGTGTGTGTGTGTGTGTGAGTGCGTGCGTGCGTGCGTGCGTGCGTGCGTGCGTGCGTGCGTGCGAGCGAGCGTGCGTGCGTGCGAGTGTGCGTGCGTGAGCGTGTGTCCGCACCCGTGCATGTGTGCATGTGTGCTCACTATGTGTCATATTAGTAAGCTTTGGTGCACAGTTGCACTATTATAGAGTAAAAATGGCTTTCTTCCAGATGATGACTATTTGGTAGACTTCTTTATCCATTGAGATTATCATCATCACATCTTAACTCTGATGTCAAAATACTTGAAAGAATGAATAAGAACATTTGGACAATGTAATTTAACTACTTTTGATATTTAAAAGGAAATGGAAAAGATTATTTTCTTCTGCACTGAATGCATTTTTATTTTGTTAATGATGTTAACTTTGCAGCTTTTTGGAATGAAAATATGAATTTGGTACAGCCAATTTACATACTGATAGGGGCACATAATATTTAGAGTGGCTTCCCTTTTTCAGTTTTGAAAGTAAACAATTAGGCTAACTGTGACAGTTCACAGACACTGTTTAGCATTTTGAAATGAAACTATTTATTTTAAAAGAACTGTGGTGGTCTGGATGTTGCCTGACTGCAACAGCGTTAGACTCAACACACCACACTAGCAGGGGGTGGTGATGTGCGGACTGAAGTATCAGGCTAGTCTGGATGTAGTCCATGAGTAAAGCACCATTCCCACTGAGCACGATAACTTGAACTATACATTTCACCATTGTATTTTTTGATAGTTGGTGTGAACACTGCCATCCACTTGACTTAATACCTTGACAAAGTGATAAAAAAATATGAATTCAGCAATGCCCATGCAAATATAAGAAAGGGCGCGCCAAACTCCCAGAATAAAATGGAGCGAAAGTTGCATACTTTTTCATGCATTATCAGCAACAACAACAAAAAAAAAGAAAAAAAGGAAAGCAAACAGCAACATGCCATGCATGTTCATCCTAGAGTCTCACACATGAACTTTGGTTTGCAGGGGAGTGCTGCCATTTGGAAATACAACATTGTGTCAAAGTCAAGCCAGACAACATACTTCGACTGTAACAATGTACATGTTCCTCACTAAGTTCCTGCCAAGACTTGGACTCGGATCTCTGGATTCAAAGTCCAAAGTGCTAACCATTGCACCACAGGACCCTGTTGTTGTCACAAATGGGTGTGGTCCCTTTTTCAGGACAAGTGTGATGAAATCAGAATAACATTAATTATCAGCAATTAATATTAATAAACCCCAAAAAAACTCAATCTATACTGTCGGCGGCGCGACGTATTCCGGGGTGCCTATCCCGAGATATTTAATAAAATGAATGAATTAATTAATTAATCGGAGGCCTCAACGAAGCCCCGGTCTAATTTTCCATCCATGCCGCGGGTGGCGTTTCTGTTTACATCGGCCCGTAATCGGGCAACGCCGCAGCACCGCGCCACCCACTCCAATACAAACTCACATCTTTAGAGACCTTTTTCTCTGAACTGTGTTCCCAGGGCAGCGACAAAGTTTTTTTGCGGCTAAAATAGCTTCAGATCGGGCTTCTAAAAAATAAAGAAGCTAATAGCTAACTGTTAGCTAACTTCCTCCGGTCTTCATCCATAACAGTGGTTGCAGTGAAAGCCCAAGCCACTACTGCCTGTGTAGACGGAAGTTAGAGCGAAGGCCTATACAGAAATGTCTGGAACTCTAGCGGCACCTTGTGGCCCCTGGCAGTAAATGCGTTAACCTAAGGCAGTCTGCACAAGCCTGGGCTGAACTACTCTACAGGTATATGTGAGAGATAGTACTAGGTATTATTCAAACTTAGGTTCCACAGAGATTTGAACTCAGATCGCAGGATTCCTGAGTGCTAACCGTTACACCATGGAACCCTATTTTTGTTCACATATATGGGTGTGGTCTCATATTCTGGACTTCTTTTGACAGGTTGACAAAGTTATGAAAAAAAAAACATGAATAGAATGGATTATAAATTATAAACACAAAACATAAGCCATCTGCAACATGCCGCATGTGTTCATCTTACAGCCTCAGAACTGAATGCAATTATCTGCACAAGCCAGAGCCGACATACTTGAGAGATTGTAAGCATTATGAGTCCTGAGTGCTAACAGTTATATGGAACAATGTTTCCTTGCAAATGGTTGTGGTCTTATCTGGACATCTTTAAAACGATTTTAAAACTATATTTTTTATAGTTATAGTTATAGTGCTCAGTGTGAATGGCCCATATTACAGTACAAATGTACTCTGCTTTCTTGCACTCATTCCTTAGTTCAAAGACGCAGGCCTACAAGATCTGATACGAAATGAGCAGTTATGAGGTTGAGATTTGAACTTCATTCTCTTATCAGGTTAGGAGGAACAGTGTTCTGTTTGGGGATGATGACAGAAAGCTATCAAGCAATCAGAAAATGTGAAAATATCATTTGAGAGGACATTGATCTCAGGGAGTTGACGGCTTCAAATTGTTGTTACTGTAGCTACAGAATATGGAATAATATATGCCATACTAAAGGTAATAAGAAGGATTCACACCCAGGATGTTGTCATTTTAGTGTTAAACACGCACACGCGCGCGCACACACACACACACACACACACACACACACACACACACACACACACACACACACACACACACTTACACACTTGACTCACTCCCTCATTAATTTGATCTTCTGTGTCAATTGAATGAGTCTTCGGTATGTCCCTTTTTGAGAATTTGCAGTTCCTTTGACATTTCATTTTAGAAAACGTTACAAAATTTGCTCAAAATAGGGATGCCAGGGCTAATGTGATTAAGAGATTGCTACACAACTGTGACGCCTTCGATGCCTTTCTCCATCCATTGAGCTACACAGAGAGTGAAACACCTCTCAGTGGCTTTGTATTTATTGCCATTAACCCCCCTCGCGCTGATCCAAACCCATAATGAACTGGTAGTGGCAGTGCCTGCTGAGACACACAGACACACTGTCAGTTAGCCAAGAACGGTTGACCCGATCGACAGTAAACAGATGCCCCCGTTCTCTCACAGGCAAGCTGAGACGTAATGGTCATAATCTCTGGTAGACAGCTGCTTCTTATAGCTGTAGTCACCACAGCCTGTAGCCATGCTCTGGGGTGTGATGCAGCTGTAGCCACATCTGCACCGGTCCCCCCTTGTGCCAGCCTCTAGCAGGCATTCCCTTGCTAAGCCTGATTTGTACTTTGTCTTATGATGGCGTTGCACATCAAAAACAGCGGACTTACAAGCTCACTATGCGTCGTGTCCGCAATGTGTCTGCAAATCTATGTTTGGTGCGCGACGCCGTCCTATGACGCAACATAAATTCTGCATTTTGCAAGAGTCACATTTCAAGCAGTTGAGTAAGAAACATCTTTTCATTTTGATCATACTGTTCATTAGTCAGGAGAAAGGAGAATTCTTTGGTGTAACACCTGAAAGTGATTCACAATATCGATCCAGTAATATAAGAACAGAACATTCTTTCATTTCGACGTATTTTTCCACGTATAAAAAAATGAAATAAAAAATCAATCTGAGAGAATATTCTTTTGCACATGAACAAGCGCGCTAATGAGTAGAAATTCAAGGAGATATAGCGAAAGTCAGACTTTGTGAGCCTTTGCTCCATTGGAGATTTATCTTTAGAAATCCATGTGTTTTTTAATGAGCCGGGACCGTGAACCATAGACCATTGCTTTGAGGAGGCAAATGGCTGCAAGGGCCTAAAAACAATGACACATAGCCCTGCCCGGTGCAAGCCGGGCAGGGATTCCTTTTGGAAAGGAAAGTGTAGAGATTTATAAATCTTTGATAACTGATATTTTTCCAACCTGCTGAAGCAAAGGAAAGAAATATATTGGAAAAAGATTGCAGGTTTGTTTGCTTCCCGGCCTGCCTTGTTCCCTTCTTCCCATCAGTGATTAGACACGTCTATCCATCTCGCCTAAGTTTGCATGATGCAAACCCGTAGCTGCCTAGAATCCAGGCACTTGAATCTGAAGATGGCTGTATTGGGCTGTTGAACACCTCTCTCTCTCTCTCTCTCTCTCTCTCTCTCTCTCTCTCTCTCTCACGTGACTCATTAGTATAAATCAATTTAGTTGACAGGGGTCCCCCAGGGGTCTATAATATACAGTAGGCACCATCCAAATATCTTCGCCTATTTTCAGCGAGTGCTCGCCTATTATGACATACTAAGAATAGGGATGCTAGGGTTCATTTGTTTAATTTGCATCAACATGTGGGCTTTCACAAGCTGAACTGGATGGGCAAGTGAACCCCCGCCCCTTCCCCCCTCCCCTCCCCTCCCCTCCCTCTCCCTCTCTCTCTCTCTCTCTCTCTCTCTCTCTCTCTCTCTCTCTCTCTCTCTCTCCTCATTAGTATTAATCTCAACATGGCTTTGGAGCTTTGCTTCCGGCCACCCATTGTGTGCTCATATGCTGTCTGTCTGACTCGGCCTTGGATGTCTAAATCAATTTAATTAAGGGCACTAATTGGTGAAACTTATAGCTCGACCCTTCATAAATTATCTCTTTATGACTTGGCTGAATACCTTTAGCCAGTATCATCTTTTTTAACCACTGTCAACACGGCCTCCCTAGTTTGGGCAGGTTGGACAGGTGAAAATAAATGAATATATTTATGGCAAAACAATACATTGTTATTCATCGTATAATGAACTGCATAGGGCTTAAGTGCTTAAACCATGGCAGCTGTAGGATAGAGCGTACTCAGAGTCACTACTCACGTCCTCACTTCTGTTGGCACGTGCTTGGATTTGCACAGAAATGTGCATGGTTTCTGTTTGCATTTGTGTATGGCAGTGTTTCTCAAAGTGGATTTCAAGGACTCTGTGGGTTCCTTTATGGGGGTCTAACAAGTGTCTAACCCTAACAAGTCTCTAACCCTAACGGGTTCATTTGGTTCCATTTATACACTGTCAGGTTTAAGGGGAGACCTTGACATGTGAAAGTTTGAGAAACACTGGTGTATGGTGTTTGCATTTCACATGCTTGGATTGGCATAGAAATGTGCTTGGTTTCTGTTTGCATTTGTGTACATGCATTTCCTTTGGGGCGGCCGTTGCTGAGTGGGTAGAGAATATATCATGAAGACGTGGTCAGTGGTGGAAAAAGTACTCAAATGTTTTACTTAAGTAAAAGTATCGATACTGCAATATAGAAATACTCTGTTACAAGAAAGGTCCAAATTGACTTGAGTAATATACCGCAAAAATAGATCTGTGGATGATGCAGTGGCACTGGCACTTCATTATACATTGGATCATCTAGCAAAAGCAAAACTTATGTACAGTATGAATGAATGAATGAATGAATGATTTTATTTTCGTGTCTGGCTGCCTTTCGCAGCCCATCCCTTACGGGATTATTCAGACACAATTACATAACATTTTCTATTTCACATACATTTTTTTTTCTTCTTTTCCCAGTGCCAACAAGCTGACACAAAAACAAATAAATAGACAAAATAAAGTAATACTGCATAATTAAGATCAAAAGTACATCAATTGTTGTTCTGAACGAGAGTGGAGGGCAAGAGAGAGAGAGAGAGAGAGAGAGAGAGAGAGAGAGAGAGAGAGAGAGAGAGAGAGAAAGAGATACATACAGTATGTATGTATGCTCTTTCTGGATTACAGCCTGGCTTTCAACACCATTACAGCCTGGCTTTCAACTCAATTCGGCCTATAAGCTAACTGTGAAACTGGCAAACCTCAGAGTACCAACACCCACATGCAACTGGATATTGGACTTCCTGACAGGCCACAAGTGGTTAGGATGGGAAACAAGCAGCCGAGCTCACAGTTAGCACTGGAACACCAGACTCTATTCACCAGTCCCAGACTCTATTCCTTGTACACACATGACTGTGATTCCACCCAGAAGAGTAACATCAAAATAAAGTATGCCGATGACACGACCATCCTGGGCCTTATTAAGGGATGGAACGAGACTGCGTAAAGGGACTCGTCTTTTTGCGGCTTTGATGGATTTTCGCAGCTCATAACGAGCCCGCTTATACTATGTGGTGTCCCCTGACTTGAAAGCTGCACACCGGTTCCTGATTTTTATACAAACATCTGCATTAAACCAGGGCTTTTGGTTGGGAAAGACTTGCATTGTACGTGCACCCATTTCAAATGCTATCAATCCATTCAAAGGGAATTTGTCATGTGTAATAAGAGCCTTGAATGGTGAGAGTAGCTGGCATACTGTCTACCCGGTAGGTGTTTGTCATTATTCTGTGGGTTGATAATGGCTTTTGCTATTTTATCCCAGCTACTGCTATTGAAAACGAAACTTAAGCTTAGTAGGTGTTTTGTCATCATTCTGTGGCCGAAAATGTCACGTTGTTTTAGCGCTGGTTCAAATCTGGGGAGGGGAGAAAAATTATAATAATGACATTATTTAAATGTACTTTTCTCCATGGCAAATAAATATATGATAAGGTTATATGAATATGGGCATTGTATGGCTCAACAGTTTAAAGTTTGTTACAGTTGCTATGGCAACCATAACAACGTGATTTTTTTTTTGTTTATGTTTCTTTAAGTTAATTCCCCTCCAATCCACAAAATGCAGCTTCTGGGTGATTCCCCCACGGGATAAATAAAGGAATCTATCTATCTATCAATCAATCAATCAATCAATCAATCAATCAATCAATCAAGTTTATACAACACAGCTTTTTTTTTTTTTGTAATCTTTTTCAAACTTGTTAGAGTCTCTTTAGACACTTCTCTTAATACATGAAGGAGCATGGTAGTCTACTGGTTGAGACGCTTGACCTGCAATCCTTCTACTTTTCCGCAGGGCAGAGGTTCAATTCCCAGAAGGGGTTGTGAATGGAACATAATTATTTGAGCACATAGTTTCCACATTCGCTTTTTTTTGCTCAAAGGGGCTTTTCTAAATATATGTTATATAAATATTGGTCCATAATACGGTTTTATATAGGTTTTACACTAAACAACCACTCGGATATTCATGATTATTCTGTCCAAAGAAATCACAATTTACAATATTATCGCGATAATCCTATCCTAACATCCATTATCCTGGGGAGGAACATTAAACATGCTAATTTAATTGTTTTATTGGCTATATAGACTATTCTATATCATCCCTAGCCCATTGGTTCTCAAAGTGGGGTCCGGGGACCCCCAGGGGTCCTTCAGGGAGTTCCAGGGCATCCCCAGCTAAATGATAGTTAGGAACCAAATGGACCCTTATGGGTCTGTAACTCAGAGAGTGTAACTCAGCTAGCCTACACTCTCCGAGTTCAATTAATATTGATTTTACAATAATAAATGGGGTCAGAGATTAAATGGGGGGTCCGTACCCTAACGGAAAGGCAAACTGGGGGTCCTTGAAATTAAAATGGTTGGGAAAATCGGCTGAAAAATCTTCTCTTGTGTGTGTCTACGGCATATCTTTTCAAATGAGGGACGACGGGCCAATAAGTGTCAATTTGGGGGTTCTTGACATGAAATGGTTTGAGAACCACTGATGTACTGTACAGGTACATAAGATTAAAACATATTTTGGTTTGGCTTCCTTCAAACAATGCAACAGCACCAGATTTGAACCAGCTTCCACATAGCAGAAGGCCCCCCCTCAAATCCTGACCTAGAGTTTCATTTGCTTTTTTAAGATCGAAGGGGTCAAATCACGATTTCGGGGTCTAAAAAAATACCCTATTTCAACTGCGTAAGCTGAATTAAACATTTTCCCAGATAAAAGACACTTATTCTGACACGCTTTTTGACGCTGAATCCAATGAACCCAGTCTTGTCTCTCTACAACACTCCTAACTCTAAAGGTCAAGGAAAAAGGTCGCTTATGGCTCCAAAATGGGCCTTTTGGCCTTAAAATCAATAAAATATTCAAATAAAATCTGGCTGTTTCAGGCAGGACACGCCTTTCATATTTGAAGTATGCCCGATCCAATGGAATGGGTTTCGGGAATCTCCGACAATTTTAACCCTTTCCTATTGCGAAAAAGACACGAAATTTGCACGCCATGAACACGATTACACATTTTTTCGGATAAAGGACACTTATTCCGACTTACTTTTTGACGCCAAGTCCGTTGGTGCTGGTGCCGTTGTTTGAAAATATTTCGGTCCGTTTCTAACACTTCTAGAAGGGCTAGCTCGGGTTCTAGGGGTCGTAGAGACAAAAGGGTAACAGATTCTTGATCTGCTCACCGAGACGGACGCATTGATGTGTGTGTCATTTCTGAGCGACCCCTAGGGGGCTAACCCTAATTCCAACTAGGGGTACGTTTTACTCCGTACACGAATGTCGTAGAGAGATGATAGACACATCAGCGTGTTCGTATCGCAGAGACGAACAAGCCTATATAACTCTCCTCGCACACAAACACTCCTGTGAGTTGATTGGTAACTTTGGTTTGCTGGCCAAAGGGCTCTAAGGGTTATACACTCTATGACCCTTATGAAATTGGAGATCCCAGGGATAAGAATGTCGTAGAGGGACATATGAGATATCAAAATGTTCGTCTCGGAAAGCACTACAACATATCTCAAAACGGAGTTCTGATATCTTATCGTCTCTGAGTTATTAAGGCTAAAAGGCTAACCCTAGGCTAACTAGGGTTGGCTTTTATTCACGAACCAATGCATTTCATGGGCTCATCTTTTAGTATGTTTTAGAGCGCATTGAGACGCACGCTTTGATATGTGTTTCGTTTCGTTGCGACATTCGCTGTGCGACGCTAGGGTTAGCATTCTTTTAATTACTATAAAATCACAATAGGATATTCGCCTTACTAATTTCAAGCTTAGGGCTAAAATTACGTGTAGTTTTGGATAAAAAATATATCGGAACACCTACTGACCTGGAACTGCCTGAAACACACCAGGAAGTGGCTATTTGAGGCACTTCCGGTTGTTATAAAGACATAAGACTGGTACCATTCAACTCTGCGTCCCAAAATTAGTCTAGGGAAGTGGTAAAATTCCAGGGTTACTTCCGGGAACTGCCTGAAACACACCAGGAAGTGGCTATTTGAGGCACTTCTGGTTGTCGTACAGACGATGGTGCATCGAAATAAAACCTGCATATTCGGACTTCGCACATGTGATTTGGGGGGGGTAGCCAGAATCCTGGAGCAGAATAATAAAATGGCGTCTCAAAAATGGCAATGCCTTTGCAAGCAAGCTTGTAGATCTGCTGTTTTCACAACATGTAGCCTATCTGTGGAACTGAGTCAATGTAATGCCGGGGACCCCCATAAGAGAAGATTTTTTCAGCCGATTTTCCCAACCATTTTAATTTCAAGGACCCCTAGTTTGCTTTTCCATTAGGCTACGGACCCCCCATTTAATCTCTATGACCCCATTTATTATTGTAAAATCAATATTAATTGAACTCGGAGAGTGTAGGCTAGCTGAGTTACACTCTCTGAGTTACAGACCCATAAGGGTCCATTTGGTTCCTAACTATCATTTAGCTGGGGATCCCCTGGAACTCCCTGAAGGACCCCTGGGGGTCCCCGGACCCCACTTTGAGAACCAATGGGCTAGGGATGATATAGAATAGTCTATATAGCCAATAAAACAATTAAATTAGCATGTTTAATGTTCCTCCCCAGGATAATGGATGTTAGGATAGGATTATCGCGATAATATTGTAAATTGTGATTTCTTTGGACAGAATAATCATGAATATCCGAGTGGTTGTTTAGTGTAAAACCTATATAAAACCGTATTATGGACCAATATTTATATAACATATATTTAGAAAAGCCCCTTTGAGCAAAAAAAAGCGAATGTGGAAACTATGTGCTCAAATAATTATGTTCCATTCACAACCCCTTCTGGGAATTGAACCTCTGCCCTGCGGAAAAGTAGAAGGATTGCAGGTCAAGCGTCTCAACCAGTAGACTGTCTACCATACTCCTTCATGTATTAAGAGAAGTGTCTAAACAGACTCTAACAAGTTCAAAAAAGATTACAAAAAAAAAAAAGCTGTGTTGTATAAACTTGTTTGATTGATTGATTGATTGATTGATTGATTGATTGATTGATTGATAGATAGATAGATTCCTTTATTTATCCCGTGGGGGAATCACCCAGAAGCTGCATTTTGTGGATTGGAGGGGAATTAACTTAAAGAAACATAAACAAAAAGAAATCACGTTGTTATGGTTGCCATAGCAACTGTAACAAACTTTAAACTGTTGAGCCATACAATGCCCATATTCATATAACCTTATCATATATTTGCCACGGAGAAAAGTACATTTAAATAATGTCATTATTATAATTTTTCTCCCCTCCCCAGATTTGAACCAGCGCTAAAACAACGTGACATTTTCGGCCACAGAATGATGACAAAACACCTACTGAGCTTAAGTTTCGTTTTCAATAGCAGTAGCTGGGATAAAATAGCAAAAGCCATTATCAACCCACAGAATAATGACAAACACCTACCGGGTAGACAGTATGCCAGCTACTCTCACCATTCAAGGCTCTTATTACACATGACAAATTCCCTTTGAATGGATTGATAGCATTTGAAGCCGGTGGTACGGGAAGGGATGCAGATCGAGGTGCACCATTCAACATAACAGTCTCTGTGTTGTCATGATGAATATTGTCCGTGGCCTTTTTGATAAATAAAAAGAATCTAAGCCAGCCCTCTTCAACCTTTTCAGGCCGAGGACCCCTTAGTTGAGAGAGAGATGAAGCAGGGGCCCCCACAACCTTTTCATAGGTTCCATATAGTTTCATCGTTTGACAGCACAATCGTCACTATGTCAATTTGTGTTTTCAGATATTTAACCACTTGAACCGCCAATACCTAATAAAGTTGACCTTTCACTCACTTGGTCTGCTCTTTTCCCCCTTTACAAAACCTATTTGCCGAAAATAGCTGATCTACAAGCTCACCACGCCTCGCAGCGCGAGGCGTTGTGAGCTTGTAGATCTGCATATACAAGCATATACAGTATAACTTGCTGCTTGTAGTTGTGCCAGACGATATATACTGTAATAGCATTCGGAGATTGTGGAATAGTTGTCTGTGAGAGACTACCCCTCAAGGACCCCTTTGGTGTCCCCAGACCCCACTTTGAGAACCAGTGCTGTACACCCACAAATAGTTCCACTTCTTTATTGATCCCAGAGGGACCACAGTGGATGCAATGCAGTACTAAAATATTGTTGCTGTCAGGCAGAAACCTTGTATCACCATTATATCAACTGTTTACTTCGTTGCATGGCAGCATTGTGCAAAAATAGCCGACCTACTGCACCCGTGATGCAACGGTCTGTGGGTTTTATAAATATTTTACAAATGAAAAGTATTAACAAGATGTTTTTACTAAATAATTACTGTGTGTGTGTGTGTGTGTGTGTGTGTGTGTGCGTGTGCGTGTGCATGTGTGTGTGTGTGTGTTCGTGCGTGCGTGCGTGCGTGCGTGTATTAACAATACTTGCGAGGACCACTTGTTCTCATAAGTATAGTAGAATTTGAAACTTTTACCGGTGTTGCAATGTGCACCAAAACTAGCGGATCTACAAGCTCACAAGGTGTCACGGCACAACGCCATGCATGCAAGCTTGTAGATCTGCTATTTTCAGCTTTAGCATTAGGGTAAAAAAAGGCAAAACCAATTATTAAAAGTGGCATTGATCTCGCCCTTGCTGGAAATGACTTTGATAAAATGTTAATGTATAGTAATACAAACATGTGTGTGTACAAACAAGTATAGTATTATACAAGCATGCATGAGTTAGAGCTTTAGTTAGCTACTGTAGTATATCTCTACTGAGGCGTATTCATATCTGCTCAAACACAATTGAGCAGATATGATCCCCGCCCGCACACACTCTACCGCCTCCTGTTAATGTCTTGCCAGATGTACCGTAGGGTAGAGATTCACGGCTCTCCTTGCTCCAGATGCCAGGTGAGGCTCTCTGTCATTCCCCAGGGCTGCTATTCCATTTGGAGAGGACGTCTGGGCTGGGGCCTGTGCCAGGATACCTCCAACGCACGTCTGCCAGGATACTGTACCTCCACCTCCGTCTGCTACAGTAGCAGCTCACCAATTCCCAAAGTAACTCACTGAGAGTAGTGTACACACACTGGAACCAAATGGACCTGTTAAGGGGTGCAGGTGCACAGAGATAACTCACTGGTTCTCAATGTCTAGTCTAGGGCAGTGGTTCTCCACCTTTTCAGGCCTTTTCATATTTTTTACCCTGACGAGCACTAAGAGTTGAGGCATTACATTTTGTATATCACGGTCCTATTGTGAAAATAGCAGATCACTTGTGATCTACATGCTCACAATGCCTCGCGCATTAAAAAGTCCTTAAATTGTCACTTTAGATACTCTATACACTCAAACTTTATGTTGGTTTCTTTACTGTAATATACAGTTCTCCATTCGGTTCCACTTGTACACTCTCAGAGTTACAGACCCGTAAGGGATCCATTTGGACTGGTCCCCGGACCCGACTTTGAGAACCTGTGAGCTATAGCTCAACCAACCCCGCCCCCCACCTCACCTCCCTGATAGCCCGGTGCGTTTGCCTCTCCATTCATCTCCTTTCATGCTGCCCTGTTGGCGAATTGGAGAGCGGGGCAAAGCGGAAAGAAGCCAAGAGGAGGAGGAGGCCCTGCTCCCGCACGTAAACACAACACCTTTTACTGGCATAGCATAGCATTAAGACTTGGCGGTTGGCAGCCGTCAGGCCCCGGTAAGATACTCATTGGTATTAGTAACAGTGATTACCGGCCGGGAGCCGTGTCGGTGAGAGATCATTTTTCAAAAGGTGGTATGCGGTGCACCTACAGTAGGCTGATTTATATTCCAGAGTTCTGCTAAAGGGATCCTGAAACTCGGGTTGCTTTGATCAAAGGCCCAACGCAGTTAGACCTTGATAGTGCTGTTCATTTCCCTGCAACCTAAGTTTTTTTTGTTTTTTTGTTTTTTTGCTCTCCATTGGGAGAACTCCAATGTGGAGGTGAAATAAAGGCATGGTTTTCACTGCTAAGATGTAGTTGGGAAAAAGTGAAAAATTGTATGATTAATATGGTCAAAGGAAAAAGGAGTACGTACAAAGTATTGATATAGTAAACCAGTAGTTGTATGCAATAATAATGTGTCGTTGTCAAAATCCCACAGGACACCTGGTCTCACAGCAGTGCCTTGGCACACTGTTTGGGATCTACTTACCATTAATCAAGACAAGATATGAATCTAAACGCCTTCTGTGTACAAAGTAAACGTGTGCTATTGCAAGCTATCTAACGTCAGCAATCTCTCACACTCTCAGAGGGTGTTGCAGGTGGAAAAAAAGGAATGCATGCGTTGAATGGGCCCTGATATGGAATCATAAGTGCACATACAGCACATAGAGTGAAGATACTGTGTTTTTCTGTGTGCTGCATCCGTAGGCTACATGCCAACATCAGAGTTATCTTCGTCACATCATTCATATGCGTGGCCATATGTTAAATATTCTGTCAGCTGTAGCAAGGAGCGTGTTTTATCTGGAGATCCATAATGCTCCTGCCAGGTACCTCTGGTAAGGTAATCATCATTAGTTTCCTCCATTAACTATCCATCTGGAATGGACATCGATTGCTAGGTGTATGATCTCTTTTTCTCTCTCTCTCTCTCTCTCTCTCTCTCTCTCTCTCTCTCTCTCTCTCTCTCTCTCTCTCTCTCTCTCTCTCTCTCTGTCTGTCTCTCTTGGCTGTAACCAAAAGATGCATCCACTGCAGAGATAAATGTGCATTGGCAAATTTCTTTGTGAGGGAGGTTTCAGGCTAAAGTCTCTTTCCCCGGTGGAATTTAATGTGGGGTGTTCCCTTTACAGACATGGTGAAATAAAACGTATGTTTTTAGAGCATATCCATGGTCATGATGATATATGAACATACAATAGTTGCCAAATCACTTTAAAAAACATTTTTTGTGTATCTTCAAAAGTCCCTAGAAGGCCAATATTAATTAGCCTACTTCCTGTGAACATGAACGTACTGTGTGATGTCATACTGTATTGTAGAAAGACTCAATATGTGAATAATAATGAATCTTGATATAATTCACCTGTTTTTTCTGATAATATCCTATAGGATATGCACTCATTCAATGTTATATGAATTTAAATAAGCAATGTGCTTTCTTGGGCATATCCTTTTAGTTGACCGTGTACTAGTGAACTGTACTGTCATGAAACTGTACCTTTTCCTTTGTAAACTTCAAATAAATTCTTCAATCAATCAATCAATCAATCAATCAATCCTCCAAACACAGCTGATTTTAATTACAGAGCTACTCCGTCTTGATTCTCATTCAAGATGACGTCCAGATGATGTGATACTCATTTTAATGTAGCCATACTCATCGCAACACAGCCCGTCTCTCTCCCTCCCTCCCTATTGGGCAGCGTGAGCCGGCAGGCTACAAACACTAGCCCTCTGTGGCACACAGCTGCAGTGAGTGAGATTCCACCATTCCATAGCTGAAGGGAAGGTGAAACAAGAGAGATGATTGAGAGGAAAAATCCCTCAACAGCGACACCCGCAGGCAAAAGCTTGCAACTGAAAAGGCCTTAGAACACAGTGAGAGAAAATAAAATGCCATGGAGTCACTCACTGGAGTGGATTTTTCAGTTAAAACCTTGCCATGGCTACACAGGGCTGGATTTTTCATATATCCTGGTTTTTCAGATATCCACATAGAAAAATATCTATGTCCACACGACAAAGATATCTAGGTTTAAAATAATCTGATTCCCCAGACCTCCACTAGGGGGACAAGCACACACACAGTAAAGTCTTCAGAGATATCCGGGTTCCATGTTTACACGGATCCAGATATCCAGATATTTTTCAATGTCTCCACTTATTTATCCGGATTGAAAAATATCCAGATTCACTGCCAAAATATCCAGCTTCGTGTGGCTGCAAGCCCCAACAGCACAAAAAAAAAAGGCTAGATTCACAAATATCCAGCTCCGTGTAGCCAAGGGCTTAATTGGAAAGACCACGATAAAGACTGTCTAATGTCATTAGATCATTAAAGTGATATGTTGATAAAACTATGTTTTTGTGGGGGAAAAAAGAAAGAAAAAATCATCAGATTAAATTAGTGACCTGAAAAATATATTTGCTATTAAACAAATGGAGAGACAGGGGACTCCTGTTACTGAACTAACACCTATAGCATTTAACACTTAAACACCTTTAAGAAACTATTGCTTTGTCAATGTAGTAACTTGAGACAGCAACACACACCTGGCCTGTGGGGTGTGCTTTGTGTCCACTCCCCTCTGTGAAGTCTCATCATTGATTTAAGACCAGCAGACAGATCGAGGTGAGTGGGGCATGCCGTAGCATATGGTATGCAAAGAAGACCGGGCTCTGGTGGGATTAGATTCTGGGCCAGCCAACCGTGTAGCCCACATGTACATGTGGGTCCAGAGATATACTGTATGGGTCTGAAACACGAACCCATGCAGCTCTCTCACCTGGTGACTTACCTAATTTACACTTGGTTGTAGGTTGTACGACCATGTTTCCCGCCGAAAAAGTGCATTTGTTAAAGAAAGTGATGAGATTTTCATCAACTTTCAAATCAACACAAAACACTCCCACACAAAGATGCTCCATCAGTTTACACAGGTCAGCTTTGAGAAGGAGCACTTGCATGCTTGCATTGGTGACTGGTAGTGTGGGAATACTGACTGTTTGCAAAGGAAACACTGTTTCTCTTCGCTGTTGATTAAGTGTCTGAGCTGAACTCTCTCTCCTTCACGAAGCCCAGCTCACTGGAGTGGATTATTTATTTTGGAGGTTGCCTGCCAATGTTTGCGTGTGTAACATTAGCAGCTCATCATTGGCAACGATTGCATCTTCCAGCAGCTGGCTGGAAGTATAGCAGCAGGCTTGAATTGTCCAGTTAGTTTGCAAATATCTAATTACATTTACAGAGAAGTCATGTTCTTTCTGTGTCTGTGATTTGTCCTATCTTTGATCCACTATAATTTAGTGGGTTAGCCTGTGGCTAACCCTAACCCTAACCCTAACCCTAACCCTAACCCTAACCCTGCTCACACGTGCCAGCAGTGGTTTTCCAACAAGGGCATGTCAAAATGTTAAGGCACACCTGTATCCATATCCTTATCACAATATACAATATGCTACTGTATGTACATTAATATCAAACAAGACATATTTATTAAAGATGAGGTGCCATTAGTTTTGTGCTTTTTCTGTTTTATATGCGTCTATGGAGTTAACATTACTCTAATTGTAGACCCTCAGGTGTGGTTATAATATGCAAATATGTCTTCCCTGTATTTTTGGTTTCTCTTGACAGCTGAAATCCTTTGAGTCAAAAGGCCCAATTGAAATACGTCGCTTTAGTGACACACTTATTATCATACAACAACAGCTGTGGGCATGGCTACCTCATGGTAGGTGGTGCTAAGGTGAAAACCAGGTAGTGGCCACATCAAAATATAAATTTAACACTTTATGCACACTTAAAGTTGTACTATGTAACTTTTTTTATAAAACAAATCTTAAAATTCTCCTAACTATTAAATCACAAAAGTTTTAGAAGATCCGCGCCGTGAATTTCAGCCTGTAAAGCCTTCTCTATATGTAAACTGAGATCCTTGCCGTGGACCGGATCTCGCGCCAAAATTGCGTCATCACACTACCGGCCAATCACAGCGAGGGTTATACAACTGCCGGCCAATCACAGCGCATCTTGAAGTGGGGTCGCTATGGCAGCCATATTTGTTGTCGCCCGTTTGTACCATCCCTTCTCTAGGTAATTTCGCCTACCAGGCAGGGTGAAGGAGTCCGTATCTCTGGAATTACTGAACGCACAGGAACAAGGGACCCCTTAAAAGATAGATCTCAGCGAGGTGGAGGCAGACGCGGGGGTCTGAAGGTACGAAAAACGGACGAAAGACGCGGACGCGACCGCGGTTTGCTATAGGGCTAATGACCACTAGTTGGGCAACTTACACAGTATGGCTTTAAATAAACGGCTCCTAGTATAATCATAATACCTGATGATCATGTTTTATGGGGGGAAATACCATGGCACGTCTTTAACAAAATAATTCAAGAATTGATTTGAGCTTTAACTATACATGCAGGTCACAAATGCCTCTGTATTGGGAAATGAGTGTGCACAAAGTACTGATATATTAAATAATAATTCTTAATACTGGTTTAAATTACAATAATGATGTCGGTAGTCACAAAATCCCAAAGCATACCTGAACTCTCACGGCATAGCATTTAGGAGCCACTCCATTAGACAACCAATTAACAACCGAACTGATCATCATGGTTCAAACTAACATTAAAAGCACATTCATTCTGAATGTTTGGTTGAGAAGGTTATTTTATCGTGTTTTTAAGTTTATATGAAATGCTGTGTGTCCCCGTCTATTTTTGAGGAAGAAAATAATATGGGGCCCCTGTGAGTGGGGGCCCCTGGGCTTCAGCCCAGGCAAGCCTGTGCATTAATCCATTGTGTCAGCTGGAGAGTTAATTTCAGTAGCAAGGTTCACAGGGCAGTAACGATCTTCTCAAGCGCACCTTACACATACAGTGCACCCATTACTCACTGCCACTATGAGCACCGCTGCGCTGTTGTTTTTGGGGTCATATTTATACCAAGCATACATAATTAAACATATAACAACACAGTTTACTCACACTATTAGTGGCTTTAAGTTTAGACTTTGTTCACATTTGGGCCTTTTCAGGTAAAGGTTTAAAGCTCTATATTCTGTATATTCTGATAGTAAGTATTGCTATTGAACCAGGTTAGGCAGCATTATTTTCCCAGAGGGCCGTACTGACTTTGATGAAGTGAGTGAAGGGCTAAAACCTGAAACACTATTGCTGAATTATATTAAAACTGGATGAATTTGGTAGACACACGATGTTGAGTTTTAGTTTATTTTAATTACAATTTTTATCCTGCATGGCTTCCCTATTTTGGGTGTATCATTATACTACATGTCGTCCAATGTAAAAAACATAAAAAGATATAGCTGCAAGAAGTGATAAAGTGGCCAATCCAGGAAAAAGTAGGAAAGCTAAAAAGCAACAAGGGGAGAAAAGCAGGAAAAGCAAGAAAAGTGGGAAAAGAAATCAAAGGAAAACTAGAAGCAGTGTTCTTCCGAGAACAGGTCTCCGGCAGGTCAGGTAGGTTTTTTTGGCCTCCTGGTGGCGCAATAATAGGTCAATGTGAAAAGTATGCCACGTATTCTTGGGCCTTTCACGGCAATTGGACGCTGCATGCGTGATTTGGGGCATTTTGTTCCAAAACTGTATTGCAAAAGTTGACCCACTGGTGGCGCTATAACAGGCCAATGTGAGAAGGGTGGCATCTGTTCCTTGACCTAGTAGGAATGTGCGTGCAAAATTTCACGCAGGCTGTTTTCATGATTTGTTAGATAAAGGTCCTTAGATTGTGTGTAGAACGTTTCATGCAAATTCCTCAAAAATCCCAGGATAAAAACGTGTTTAAGCGTTTTACAAACTTGATGGGCTGGCAGACATTGCATATAAGGTAACTCTAGGTCATTCATAAATAAAGAAAACAATAATGGAGACAGATTTTCTCCCTGCCTGACTCCTGCTAGGCTTACAAATAATTCTGGCTTCATGCCATTCACAAAAACACACGATTTAACGTTTTCGTACATATTCCTTACTGCATCCATACATTTTCCTTTGATACCTACTTTTGGCATTTTATACCAGAGGGCAACCCTCCAAACTGTATCAAACACCTTGCTGTAATCTATACACAAAATAGTCTCTTCTTTTTAAAGAGGAATAAATCAACAATGTGTTTCAGGACAAAAATATGGTCAGTGGTAGAGTAGTTATTTTTTTCTGAATCCTGCCTGATTTTCCCTCAGGATAGAGCTATTCTCTCATAAATTAATCAGTCTTGTATTTAGTATATTCGTAAACAGTTTACCCAAACAACTCAGAACGTGATCCCTCTATAATCAATATTCAGTCATCAATATTTCCTTTCTTCTTAAGAATTGGTACAATCAGACCAAGCGTCCAATCTTTAGGGAAGAAGATACCAGAGTCAAGAATCTTATTAAACAAAGGTACATACAGTATAGTGGCATGAATATGTTTGCTGTGCTTTTCCTACTTGTTCAGAACTTGTAAAAAACATGTATTCCTATTATTCCTTCAGATTTGATCCAACAATTACGCAAATCAGTGCACAGTATCTCTATACAGTTTACAGTTTACAGTTTAGGCATTTAGCAGACGCTTTTAATCCAAAGCGACTTACAATAAGCAGATACAACATCGCAATAATAAACAAGATAATAGGTCAGTACATTAACAGCAATATAACAATGTAAATGGATATCTATCTAGAGAAAAACACAATATAATCAAGTTCTAAAGAAACCTAACAAACAAATGTTAGGTTTCTATAGTCATGTCAAGACAGATCTGTCCGATATTTCATATTCCATCCTAATTGGCAAACATTGGCTTTGTTTGCAGAATTGGTTTGGCTTGATTTGGTTAGTTTCAGTCTATTTGCACCACTTAAGTGTGTGTATAATTTCAATAACATTCCATAAACATTTCAGAGTCATTAGTGAAACAGAACAGTATCAACATAGTTTGCAAAGGCCATGCAGCACATACCGGTATGCAGTGGTGCAGTGGTGATTCAAAGTTTGGGGGGTCGCGAACGTCGCTCAACACCTACTATACAGGTCTATTGATATGCAAATCGTCTCGTTTCTTTGTTAAAACAGTTGTCGAGGTGTGAACTTGGGGGGGTGCGAGACCCCGGCTCAAAAAAGATATGGGTCGTCGGGGGCGCGCGACCCAAGACCACGGCAACACTAATACTCGCTACCGGCATATACACTTCACAACAGCGCTCCAAACTGGCCGGTGTTCTTAATTAGTATTTGGCGCAGCTGTGTGGTCTTTAGGGCGAGTGAATATTTGTATAGGGCATGGGCTGCCCTTAGCTCTGGTCCATCGCGTCTCCTCCCGGAGACGCTCTGACAGACCCGTCGGGAAACGCCTGGACTCGAGATTGTCGGCCCCTCTGAGCGCTCAACATCAGTCAAAATAAACAAAACCGTTTCACTACTCACCAAACCAAAGGTCGTTTTGCGCTGTTGAAAGTCTATTCTCCGCGGTGGTGAACCCCTCAGCACCCCACCTACTCTGTAAAATACATTATTTTTGGCATGAAATAAAGTGCATCCAACTCGACCGCCGCTTATTTCCGGGTTGTGAACCATTGTATCTGCGGTGGCCGCTAGGTGGCCTGAGGTGTGTGCGTTTTATTTCATGACAAAAATAATGTATTTTACAGAGTAGGTGGGGTGCTGAGAGGTTTACCACCGCGGAGAATAGACTTTCAACAACGCAAAACTACCTTTGGTTTGGTGAGTAGTGAAGTAGTTTAGTTTATTTTGACTGATGTTGAGCGCTCGGAGGGGCCGACAATCTCGAGTCCAGGCGTTTCCCGACGGGTCTGTCAGAGCGTCTCCGGGAGGAGACGCGATGGACCAGAGCTAGGCTGCCCTTAGCTCTGGTCCATAGCGTTAGTGGAGTTCTCCCTAACGCTATGTTCCTCTACCTCCGTATTCCTTGGCAAAACCGGAACACCCCGCCGTCTGGTCCAAAAATAACAAAAACTGTTTCGCCCCATATCAAACCAAAGGTATCAGTGGACAGTTGAAAGCTTACTCTACTTAGTGGACGAGTAGCGGAGCAGCTAGGTGCTACGATCTTTCAATTTATGATAAAAGCGTGAAAATTGGCATGAACAGTCTCCATGGGTCACTTGACAAGAAAATTGTCCGAGGCAATTGAAATTTCAAGATGGCGGCCATTTTTCAAGATGGCCACCACGTAGTGAAGCAAAAAAAGTGATATAAGGGTTTATTTGGTGATACAAGCATGAAAATTGACATGAGCAGTCTCTGTGGGTCACTTGACAATAAGCCACCCACAGCTACTTGAAATTTCAAGATGGCGGCCATTTTTCAAGATGGCTATCACCTTAGTGGAGCAGTTAAGTGATATAAGGGTTTATTTGGTGATACAAGCATGAAAATTGCCATGAGCTGTCTCAAAGGCTCATTTGACAAGAAAACACCCACAGCCACTTGAAATTTCAAGATGGCGGCCATTTTTCAAGATTGCCACCACCTAAATGGAGCATTAAGCAATGTAATTGTTTAGTTAGTGACACAAGCATGCAAATTGGTATGAGCAGTCTTTATGACAAGAAATCACTTCCAGCCACTTGAAATTTCTATTTCAAGATGGGCCCCTGGATCCTCAAAAGATCCATTGTCTCATCGAAATGTATGTATTCTTCATTAAGGACGATTTGGTGAAATTTTATTTTAGATTATGTTAAAGAACAACTTTTAACACCTCAACATACAACAGTGTTGATCATAGATAGATTAGAAACGTATCTGCACTACCAGGGCACATTGGTGATATATCACTGCTGTTAAACTCAGAATGGGGTTCAATGTCAGCTAGTTAGATAGCCGCACCTGAATTGACAGGTTGTGCCAGTGTGGGAGAGCCAAGCCATGGTTAATGGGGTTTTAATTAAAAGGATGGTGTACAGATCGCGCAGGATTTAAATGGCATTGGAAGAACGATTGGACTAAGTGTAGGGTTAAGGCATGAACTTAGTTGTATCCCATACATCAAAGTGCTTGGTAAAAGGTGGTAAAAGGATAAACCCTCGGCCTCTGCCTAAGACATGGCAGAAGCCATCATAACTCTTGAGAAAACTAACTGGGACAGATGTTTCATTTGTCAATAGGTCACTGAGGAAAAACTCATTTAGCCGAGTTTATTCAGCAGAGAGCACAATCGTACTGGTTATGATACCATTGCAAGTTATGATACCATTGCAAGAAATGTTCCATTATTTCATAACAAAAACATCCCATGGATACACCTGGGACGTATCATCAGTGATGTAGCCCAAGCTCATTGGGGTTTCGGGTCTCGCAACATCATGCTTAATGATATGGTTACTTAACATCAGGCTTATGATTAAGTTAGTAAGACTTATGTCCTAGTAGCTACCCACGATCAGTCCCATTGGGGAAAGACAGGACCATTCACTCCACCGCTCCGGAACTACTCTGCCGAAACTGGGAGAGGGAAATCTCGCGCATGGAGGGACTAGGCTTTGTGGATTGACTCCTGTCCGGGCCCCTCCTATGTCTCACCAGGTCCAGGACCTGTGCATTGCACCAGACTCCAGCCCCAGACATTTCACTCAGGAGTGGTACATTCTTGAGCTGCAATGGTACTGTAGGCTCCACCTGGCCCAATGGTGGTGGTGGTGCCGCATGCAGGCTCCGCTTGCGGCCTGAATGGCCCTCCTAACCGTGGGTTTGTTGGGCTTCTTCCTCACGGAAGACACAAGCTGAGGCACTAACCCAATTTTATATTGACCCGAGTCAATATAAATAAGATCAATGCTCTCACAGATAAAGCACAAAGCTTTTGCAGGGCTGGGATCTTCTTGGCCTCTTGACATGGATATCTTTGGTATCGTCTGTGTCTTCAGCAGCAGTAGTTTATCCTTTTACCACCTTTTACCTGGCACTTTGATGTATGGGATACAACCAAGTTCATGCCTTAACCCTACACTTAATCCAATCATTCATGCCATTTAAATCCTGTGCGATCTGTACACCATCTGGTTTGTGCCCTGGTAGTGCAGATATTCACTCTTTTCTAATCTATCTATGATCAACAAATGTTGGATTTTGATGATGTGTTAAAAGTTGTTCTTTAACATAATCTAAAATAAAATTACACCAAATCGTCCTTAATGAAAAATAAATACATTTCTATGAGAAAATGGATCTTTTGAGGATCCAGGGGGCAGCCATCTTGAAAATAGAAATTTCAAGTGGCTGGAAGTGATTTCTTGTCATAGAGACTGATCATAATAATTTGCAATAGTCATTAACTAAACAATTATATTGCTTAATGCTCCATTTAGGTGGTGGCAATCTTAAAAAATGTCTGCCATCTTGAAATGTAAAGTGGCTGTGAGCATTTTCTTGTCAAATGAGCCTTTGAGACAGCTCATGGCAATTTTCATGCTTGTATCACCAAATAAACCATTATATCACTTAGTGCTCCCATAAGGTGGTGGCCATCTTGAAAAATGGCCGCCATCTTGAAATTTCAAGTAGCTGTGGGTGGCTTATTGTCAAGTGACCCACAGAGACTGCTCATGCCAATTTCCATGCTTGTATCATCAAATAAACCCTTATATCACTTAATTGCTTCACTACGGTGGTGGCCATCTTGAAAAATGGCCGCCATCTTGAAATTTCAATTGCCTCGGACAATTTTCTTGTCAAGTGATCCATGGAGACTGTTCATGCCAATTTTCACGCTTTTATCATGAACTGAAAGATTCTGATGAAAAAGGGCAGTTAGCCGCTCCGCTAGAGGTCTGAGCCCCCCACCACACGATTAAAATACATTTCTAGGGCAAAATGAAAAATATTCCACCGGATGGAGACGCTCTTCCAGGTTTTTACGAAACAGCGCTTCCAACGTCGCAGAGTTGAATAACACCCAGTGAGACTAATGCTCAGTGTAATTCGGTCCTCTGACCTGCGCGGCAGTAGTGAGTTGGCACCTTGATGGCGACGACAAATAGTGAAAAACGAGAAGAAATGGAGTCTCCATCCGGTGGAATATTTTTCATTTTGCCCTAGAAATGTATTTTAATCGTGTGGTGGGGGGCTCAGCCCGCGTCCACTAAGTAGAGTAAACTTTCAACTGTCCACTGATACCTTTGGTTTGATGAGGGGCGAAACAGTTTTTGTTATTTTCGGACCAGACGGCGGGGTTTTCCGGTTTTGCCAAGGAATACGGAGGTAGAGGAACATAGCGTTAGGGAGAACTCCACTAACGCTATGGACCAGAGCTAGGCTGCCCTGTGACACCAACATTTTAATAGCATTCAAATGTTTGGAGACCATGGGGCTGTAACATGGGGAAATGGTGACAGGGCAGCCCATGCCCTGTACACAATTGTAGGACAATGTACATACAAACTACAATCCAGTGTATTTTAATGTTTGACTGTTTATTGGGGTGGTGGTAATAATGGGTGTGGTCACGTCTCCTGTATCTCTCCTGCACTGCTTGATTAACAGGAAGGTGCCAAGTGCTGTGAAGGAGAGGGATGTTTCCTAGGTTTCAGAGAAATTCTTATTTAAATTTCCAATGAGTTTACGCCCAAGTTATTTGTTTAATAGTAGTAATGCATCTTTATAGTGAGGGAAAGTTAGCCCAATCTGGGAACTAAATGCTTATCAATAGCTTTCTTCACAAATGTGTTCACAAAGGTGTCTACTATAACCTATTAACTTATTAACCTATTAACTTTTTCAAACACAACTCCCTTGAGAAACTTTGTGGGAGCCAATCAAATTGGGGGTATATGGCATTAAAGGGGGGGGGGGCAATATGAGTGTATATTTGGGCTGCTGAATCCATTCCTACCATTCGTTTTCAGTTAAAATGACTCCTTGGCCATAAAATAGGTCACACCAACTTTTGTGTGTCCATGAGACATATTAATCTAGTGACAGTCAAAAAGTGCTTTAGTTTTCGAGATACCCCTACCGGAGGTAGGACCAAACACAACATAGTTTTTCCTCATCTCTGTAAGGTCTCCCATACATGAAATGGATTCTTGTATAAAAATATTTTACTGTAAAACTGATAAACTAAATTGATATATAAAGTTATACTCCCCAAATTAAAAATAAATCAAGCCTGTCCGTCTGGGGGTTGAGGCATATGTAGATTCACAATGGAAGCTCTGAGAGGTTTGAAACTTGGCATAATTGATGCCAGGACATCCCTCTACATTCTAGAGAAGACCAAATGTCAATATCTATTGAGATGAGAATTGAGATGGGAGATATAGTCATTTGAACACATACCTACAATAGGCGGAAATGTAATTCTATGTAGAGTGCTCAAACTCTTTACTTTGTAGTGACTCTGACATGGATTGCCATATGAACGCTTGTTAGAAAGGTGTGGTTCTACTGAATTCAGAAATACCAATTGTGTAAAGGTAGCTTGAAGACTCCCGAATAGGGAGTCTTACTGGTAATATGCATCTCTCACACACACACACACACACACACACACACACATAGGCGATTTTAAGGGGTGTCCTAGGGTGCACGTGCACCCCCTGGCCGCCAGGCGGCCATTTTGATTTTTTTGATCATAATAAACACGGAAGACACACAGAAGAAGAACATCTCAAATTCGCCTTTTTTGACCCTTTGAAGCACCCATAGCATGACTTCTAAACCAATCACAGCAAATGGGGGGCGGGAGGTAATAGGACTACTGGTTTCTCAACCAATCACAGTGACTGTCTGAACGTCTCTGACAGCACAGCTGAAAAACAAACGGCAGATGATGACACCTGCAGATTTATCTAAATAACAGAATTAAACAGTTGTTTCACAGTGGAATATGCTACCTGGGGTTAACTACAGACATCCATAGGACATGTGGATAGCTTTTACATTTACCATACGTGAACTAAAGTTTTCGGCGCTGCTCAACGAGGCTGGTTTACACGATGTGTTCTGTGCCTCCAAGGAATAACACTTTCTTCTGGGCACCTCAATATAACATTGGATATTTTCTTGTCATTTTCTTAAGGTAAGACATGGCTTTATTTAACTATCTGTTCACTGTGGAGTTAGCCAGCCTGTTTTCTTCTCCTCCGTGTGTGTGTGTGTGTGTGTGTGTGTGTGTGTGTGTGTGTGTGTGTGTGTGTGTGTGTGTGTGTGTGTGCGCGCGCGAGCGAGCGCGCATGCTTGCTTCACTTGCTTGTAAATATTGGTAGCTGCTGGTTATGGATCTTTGGTGGTGTGGTTGTGCCACACCACCAATGTAAATGACTGCTTGATTGCTTGATGAATGATGATTAACTTGATGTTTGGCTTTATATGTCCTGGCTGTGCTGCCTCTGTCTGCAAAATAAGTAAATAAATCCTATAGATAGACATATGGTGTCTAGAAAAAGAAGCACCTGTTTTACACTTTTTTTTGTTTATATTGTGTTACATTTGGGTACAAAATTAACTGCAGAAATCCGCTAAAACAACATTACAAAACCGCTAATATCCGCAATTTTTTGTGGACGCGCGCTGTGCGCGCGTGCATGAGGTAATAGAGGTCGTGCACCCCCTGCTAGAAGAGGCTAGAATCGCCTATGCACACACACACACACACACACACACACACACACACACACACACACAAAATCACACCAGTGTGAACTGAGCGGTGGTGTCCATGCATTTGACCAGATGGACACGAATAGTATTGTTGAATGAATTAAAGTGACAACGCCACTCCCAATTACAGGGTGGGAGACCCGCCTATCTTATGCATTTACTCTGTTATCATTATGACCAAATAATTAATCCCCACTCCGGATGACATGACAGACACTAAAAATGCCTACTCTATCGTCCGATGTAAAAACCATACAAAATGCCATCCTACACAATATTGTATAATAAAAGAATTAAACATAAAAAACACTATATTGTCCAATGTAAAAAAAAACATCCAAAATGCCAAGCTACACAATATCTCCAATGTACATTAAAAATATCCATGCTACACTATGTCATCCAATGTAAAGACTATTGTAGGTGAAAATGACATGCCCAAAATAGGGCGACGCAATGCGTTGTGAGCCTTTCGCTTTTTTCCTATTTGTCACAATTCTGCTTAGGGCTTTATAAAGTGGTTGAGTCAACAGTGTTCAGTCACACCAGCTCTGCCACCATGCTGCAGTAGCACACAGTGAAAGAACAGCACATGTTCACTTACACCACATGTCACTGTGTAGATGGTACAGTACACAGTGTGCCCACCAAGTAGGCGGAGAACATGCTGAGGGTACCACTGTACGGGAAACATCTCCACAGCCTTCAATATTAAATAAGAAGTATCCAGAAATGTCTATTTGCCCACCAAGGATAAGTGTCTTCAATGCCAGTATCATCGTTGATACAAATGTTCACGGTTCAACATTTCAACATGTACAGTACAGGTGTGCACACAATTCTGGTGATACATTTACCTCCTACTGTATATGCACATAATACTGGTGATACATTTACCTGTTTATCTTAAATCTAACATCATGCAGTATATGCCTTTAAGTACATAATTGTTTGTTTCTTTTTATGATTATTGTGACCAAAGAAATCGCGATTTACGATATTATCGCGATAATCAAAATATCCCCAACATCCATTATCCTGTGGTGGAACATTTGCCAAAAAATTGCAGATCTACAAGCTCACAACGGGTCCCAATGCAACGTGTTGTGAGCTTGTAGATCGGCTATTTTTTTGGTAAATAGATTTGGTAGAGAGTGAAAAAAGACTGTATCAAGTACGTATATTCTAAGTACCTTTTACCAATTACAGAGGGTTTAAGTGCACCGGATATGCAGCTCGGCAAATAAAAGGTGAATTGATGAATTAAATCTCCATGATGCGATTATTGTGAGTGTTTTTTATCATGATAAACGATAATATCGCTTATCGTCCCATCCCTACACACGAGACAATGGAGTAGCCCTATGCACCAGGGATTAGTCTGTTGTTGGGTTACAGCGCCTGCTGTGGCTGAACAGCCCTTTGCTTGAGTTTCCGCTCTGTGTGTGCTGATGCTACCTTCGGTGTGACTCTGCGATTCTACAGAATCTGAGATCACAAACCCCCTGAAGCAGAGCCTAAGATACAGAGTTAGTACATGGACATAACGTGGAACCCCTCAAGGGCATGACTTAAGATACACAGATATATAATATCTTACAATCCCCAAAAATCCATACAGTCAATATGCTGACACAGTGAATAACTAAATGTCACGAGGAGGAGACCGGGGAGGTGCAGAGGGAGTTTGATCACTGACAAGCTGTAGAAGAGGTACCGTGACCTATTCTGAACATGTAGTGTGAAGAGCGAACGACATTCTGCCTAAAAATACCACCTAGATTGAACCATAAGGATTGAGGGCGTTTGAGTTAGCTTATTAGCGAATGAGCCTGCCGTGACTGCCTGAACTATTGCGATGCTCGATTCAGTGTGGCATATTTTTAATCTTCTGTAGTTTTTAACCTTTACAGAGGAGCAAACTCACAAAATTGGCCTATTGATCCGTTCCCCTTTAACAACACCATCTTTCAGTGATTGTTGAAACAAAATTTGTGTTGACAGTACAACATAAATCTGTGTCCCAACCAAATGGGGTAAAACAGATTGTTCTATACGTGTTGCATCTGACTTTGTGAGAGTGTCTGCGCAAACACAATTGGCCCATGCTCTCACTGGTAGGTGCAGGATACAACAGCAGTGAGAACACAACAATGTGTGTGGGGAGGAAACAATTGGCACATTGCACAACGATTAAATTGGGGAGAAAAAAGGGGTATAAAGCCACAACAAAAAAATCACACAGGATTGAACCACAATGTTCAAGGAAACAGAATACATTTTTTGATAAAGGCCTCATTAATCGGTAAGGTCAAAATATTGTCTTAAATAACCCCATCAAAGTATCTAAACTGGTAAAACTACTGCCACATGTATAAAACAAAGACGCTTCAGTTGTCGTGTCCATGTGTTGATCAGCATCATGTTCGTGGCCCCGTAACCACTTATTTACACTGACATAATACTAATAGCAAAAATAGCCGGTCTACAAGCTCACAACCTGTCACAATGCAATGTGTTGTAAGCTTTTATAGATCTGCTATTTTCATAGATTTAGATTTTTTTTATGTTTATTATTATTATTTTTTTAATTATTTTCCCACCTATAAAGCCATGCCCAAAATGAGGATGCTAAGGTGAAAGTGTCTAATTAACATAAATTATCGGGGCGCCGGCTGGCCTACTGGTCCAGGCCCATGGATGCCTGGCAGCGTTGCCGGTTGATTCCCAATCCGGACGACCTTTGCCGCGTGTCACTCCCCATCTCTCTCCCCATTTCCTGTCAGTCTACTGTCCTATGAATAAAGGCATAAAAGCCCAAAAACAAATCTTTAAAAAAAAAATAACATAAATTATCACCAGAATTAATACATCATATCAGGCAGAGCAGAATTACGGACAAAACAACGTGCGGTCAGTCGGCGCCCCTCTGAGCTGCAGTAGACGCGGTTGGCATTCAGCACACTGACAGTGAAGGCAAAGTTGAAGCACGATAATGATGAAGGAGGCATCATTAAATCTGGCTCAACAGAAGTTCTCTGTATTCAGATCCGACCCACAAGCCACTTAAACTCAGCGGAAAAAGTCAAAGTCAGCCCAGGCCATGAAGATGTGCTCTTGAGAATTCCATTAATAGCCCAAATCTGCCACGGTCGCATCCAACCAGGTCTTTAGGCTGCTTAATATTGATGCTAATTAAGTTTTCGACTACTGTATGCGTGACCACTTGTTAATAATTAGAAAAATATTGTTTTCCCAAAATGGCACGGAGAGCACATAAATTGCATCTGCATAGTATTCCGAGCAGGAACCGCGGAGGATAATATGTTCTCATTGCAGAAATAAAGCATGATTTAATTGCTTCTCGAGCTAAGTACATAATATGACCTCAATGTGGTGTACATTCAGACAAACACTGTCCAAGTGTTAATGGTGAGAGTGTAAAAAGGTTATACATTGTACTGTCTCTGTAGAATTAGGATTGAAGCATGGGAACAAAAAGTCCTCCAAAGTTTGTGATACGTATGCCAGTTTCCCCACATAATGGTGTGTGTGTGTGTGTGTGTGTGCGTGTGTGCGTGCGTGCGTGCGTGCGTGCGTGCGTGCGTGCGTGCGTGCGTCCGGTCCATCATGTCATATGGGACTACCGTCATAGACAGTAGCCATTGTTAGGCCGGAGTCAATGGCTGTCTGTCTGACTGTCTGTACAGGAAGTGATGTCACATGACATACTTTTTATGCCCATATATGAGTCATTCTGTACTACATCTCCATGTTTAGGCCAAACAGGTTTTCTCCATTTCTCCATGTATAGGTCCAAATGCCCAACGTCGAGCTTGACAAGGAGGATACCGCACATTGTACCTCATCCACCCTTTCTTCTCTCTCCTTTTGGTATCTTTATCCTCCTCCTCTTTTTTTCTTTTTTATTCTTCTCTTTTTTTCACAGCCGCCCCCATATTTACTTTAGAAAATATATATTGAATTCTAAGAACGTTTCGAGTACCAGTTTGATACAAGAGCGAATAAGCGCTACACTTCTGGAATCCTGTGCGTCGACTTAAAGTCGGATCCAGGCCTAATAACTTTATCTATCCGCCCCGTTGCCACCTCCTTGTTACATTTTCTTTTCTGAGACACATTGTACCTCATCCACCCTTTCTTCTCTCTCCTTTTGGTATCTTTATCCTCCTCCTCCTTTTTTTTCTTTTTTATTCTTCTCTTTTTTTGTCTTTCTTAGTCTTGTGTATCCTTCTCTTTTTTTAGTCTTTCGTGTAGCCGCCCCGTACAGGAAGTGATGTCACAACTCGCTGACATCACACTGACATCACTCCCTGTACAGAAGGAAGTTTACAGAAGGAAGGTTACGGAGGTATTTCAGGGTATATGCGACCTTCGGTCGCAATAAACCCTCAGTTCCCTCTTCCCTGACAGTTTTTGAATGTTGTTATGGTGTACTGTTCTAGTTCTGCTTTTATTACTTTACTACTTCTGTGCTTGAGTTTTGGAGAATAAACCATCCTGCATTTGAACTGCTCTGCCTTCGGCTGACTGTTCTGCCTTTGGGTCCTACATCTCCTGAGTCGCACAGGTGTCCCTGCACTGTAAACTCCTGGTTGTTAATTTACAGTAGCTCAGAGTAACAAGGATTTAACAGTGTACTGTAGCTACAGTACCAACTACAGGACATTAAAAGGTCAGCAGTGAGTTTGGTTAAGTGAATGCACTCAGAGAGAGAGAGAGAGAGAGAGAGAGAGAGAGAGAGAGAGAGAGAGTGAGTATACGGTCTCTCTGCAGCTCTAGTCTTTAGTAGTTTGTTGGAGTGTGGGCCCTGTGTCTCAGCACCCAGGATGTGGTAGATCAGACAGGGTGAGCAGGAAGGCAGCACAGTAGGCCCTCACTGTGAATCCTAATGTATCTCACTGTATCACTGCCTTCTCTTATAACCGTCTGGAGAATAGGAAAAGACAACACCTTAACAAAGAAGTACAGAGGGCAAGAGAGGGAACGAGAGTCTATTTCACATACGCATTAACCCCGCAAATGCTTATATCGAAATGTCAGCCTGCTTGTTACCCATAAGCTTGTAAACGTCTGTCGTCTGATGGTTCGTTTGAAAATGTCAGGCGGCAGAGCTGTCATTAATGTCTGTTAATGCAGACATCTCTGCATCACAGAGACACTTAATGCACTTTTGTGCTCAGCACTCTATTCAAACTTCAACTTCATGGAAATGACGATGAAGTGGGAAAAAGAGAGCAGTGAATAGGGACGCACAGGAAGAAGGTATTGTCAGGACACAATCATTGTCCAACTAAAGGCCCATTTATAGTATACCGCCATTCTGAATGTACTACATAATTATAGTACAGAAACAGATTGATTAATCATTTACATTTACACATATTACAACGGTAGTATTTGCCTCATATTATTGCCCTCTCCACATGGTGTCCACTTAACAGTGAGGTATGGTGACAGTTTTAGAAGTGGTTTGCTGTACCAGCAAAATCGGTGAAAAATAAGAAAATAAGTTGTGAGTGGAACCCTCCCCAGCGCTGTGTCTTCATGCTTTATGGGCAATCTTCTTGTTTCACAGCAGGATGTGAGAATGTACAACATGTTCTGGTGTAGTAGTGTCAACACAACCCTGGGGGAACTTATAAATCACTCTGCAACCCCGGTTATTCTTTCCCTTCTCTTCACTTTTCTGTCCTTTTTGTTTTTCCCCCTATTATTTTGGCATCTGTTTGGATGCCGTTAATTGTTTCATCATCAGTCATTTCACATAAAGTGATGATTGTTTGACATACAGTAAATCCTGCGTGTTAATTTAACTCTGAGATTGTCCAAATGTAAATGTAAGGGTCCATTTGTACAATCTCAGAGTGACAAATGGATACATTCAGCTCATTGTGAACTGAAAACACAAAGAAATAATGATTTTTCTTTTCTTTCTTTTCTACAAGCATCCAAAACCATTTCCTCAGAAGAATTAATTACCCAATGAATGACTGTGGTGGAGTATGAGGTCCTGAAATAGCCTCTTACTAAACCAGATCCTCCCTGTATGGAAACTGACTGTTGGTTACAACAGTGGTCCACGGGATTTGGAGGGTCCAAGATGACAGTGAAGTGACAATTTAAGGACTTTTAGCATAATAATGTCCAGTAGGAGCGTCCACCGGTCGGTGGATTTACCTACCCGGTCGCTGGATTAGCGTCCCGGTCGGTGGAATTAGCGTCCCGGTCGGTGGAATTAGCGACCCGGTCGGTGGTTTTAGTGTCCCGGTCGGTGGTTTTAGCGTCCCGGTCGGTCGATTTAGCGACCCGGTCGGTGGTTTTAGCGTCCCGGTCGGTGGTTTTAGCGTCCCGGTCAGTGGTTCTAGCGTCCCGGTCGGTGGTTTTACCGTCCCAGTTGGTCGATTTAGCGACCCGGTCGCTGAAAACTACCGACCACGTCGCGACCCGGTTGTAGGTCGCTAAATGATCTCGCCCTCTCTCATAATGTCTGTGACACGTTATGTGAACAGTGCCAGCCAGAGCATTACTGTAAAAAAAAGCATGCATACTTCAACTTCATTCAACTTTTCCTGAAAATCAATCAATCAATTGCAGTAGCTGAAATAGTTAAATAATGGTGAAATATACTGTTTAACCACTTAAGCCCTATTTTATACAGTACTTTGGCTAGGCTGCTCAAAAATGACCTAACCTAATGACCAAAATAGGGGCGCCAGGGTTAATGTGATTAAACCTTTAAATCTCTTCTGCTTATTAAAGAACGGGATAGACGGCGAGTCCCCTGTTAGTGAACAAACACTCTTTCTATAAGCATTTCGTCACTGTCGGGCACAAACCTTGTATCTCCAAGTTTCAAATTTGTACATTTTATCGCAAAGTAAAGCCCTGCTTCACCATACGAGGCCGTCGTCGCACAAAAGTAGTGAAAACAGCTGATCTACAAGCACACAACGCCGAGGCGTTGTGTGCTTGTAGATCGGCTGTTTTCACTGGTTTAAATCATTTTTAAAATGATGAATACAAAACGAACGGTTTTGGACATGCAAGGTTTTCACCCGAAAACGACGATATAGAGCTTTAAAAAACTTTTGTTTTAGCCAAAACATACTGTAACACTTACTATACCTTTAAGGTTGCTGATGTCGGTCCCACCAACACTTTGGAGGGTCACTTTGGAATCTGTTGTGTACCTTCGTGGTCCCCAGCTGATGTCCCGTAGGGATCTTGTTGACCCCATAACCTTTTTTCTAGTGCCTTTAGGCCTAAGGTTCCACTTCATTGCACACACAACATGTGTGAGCACATGGATGTCACCACATGAGACACAATACATCTACCGCTCATCCAGTAGGGAATCCCACTCGGCCAAGGGGAATATTACACATCATGAGGGACTTCACTACTACACACACAGTCCCAACATAAATAACATGTTACATTGCAAGGCGGTGCACATGTTGGAATTTGTACAATGGGTTTATTGGAAGGCCTGTAAGAATCATTCAACCCTTAATGTCTGTGTACACTTTTAGTTCAAGTATTAGGAAGCTTAAAACATAACACAATGTTGAAGTTGGTGTAGCTGTGGAAAGCCTTTTTCCATTCAGGAAGCCAATTAGCATTTTGGAGGCTTCAGAAAGGCCAAACTGTACAGGTTACCAGAATTAAATAATGAAATGAGGCTATTATTCCTCATTTGATCTGTATTGTGTGACATGCCGCGTTTAACATTTATAGTAGGTCAGTGCTACTATACTGTAGCTTAATAAGAGATTATTATTGTAATATAAGTGTACTACTGCCTGTAATGTCATCATGATGTCACCTGCCTGCCCCGCTGCGCTGTCACAGTCAGTGGTGGAAAGTGCATTTACTCAGTCAAGTGCTGTACTTAAGTATAATTTTGATATATATTCTTTTACTTTACTTGAGTATTTCCAATTTTACTTCTACTCCACCACACCTCCAAGGCAAATAGTGTACTTTTACTCTACTACAATTATCTGCAAACTTTACTTTGCAGAGTTGTGTTGCCCCAACTTCCGCAAGGTACAGTGCATGCCATTTTTGTGTATAGAATCATAGAGTGAGGTATGGAGTGTGGAAACATTGAAAATATAATCCATTGCCCAAAATAGGGATGTCCGGTTGTATAATTCTATGGTAGGTATGCATGTGGATCAAATATTCAATTTTTGGAGCGGTGAAAGCGCTCCCAATAGACAGGTATGTCCGTGGGTATGTGGCTGGCTGGCTGGCTGGCTGGCTGGGTGGGTGGGTGGCTGGCTGGCCCTGTCCGTAGCCTGGGCAATACCTTGAGTGGCCACACACAACACACTAGTTAAAGGAGGGGCGCTGTTTTGTGCAGGCCAGGCACACTCACCACTCACTCACACACACACACGCACGCACGCACGCACGCACGCACGCACGCTCAGATTCACCGCTCCACTTCGAACCAAGGTTTGATTTTTTTATTATTACATAGCTGGTATGTAGGTAGTCATTGCTTCAATTCACATGCAACATCTCTGATTCCATACACAGTTTAAGGATATTAATGTTGTGAGGGAATTATACGTATCACTGCTCATTTTGTAGTGGCCACGCAGAAAATCCTCGAGGGCATACGCCGTCGCTTATGCCTGCATATCACGTAGTAGCAGCTACACGACCACACAGTACGTAAACCACTCTCTCCCTCTCTACTGGGGCCTGTAGGTCTTGCTAATTACCACCATTGCCGCCGGATGATGCTAATGACATATGTGCACGCACTGGCTGCTAATCCTTGCGACCAGCCCTGAAAGGGGGGGTTCTCGTGGGACGTTCTCCATTACTGTAGGTCTCTTTCACTGAGAGGGATTGAGGGAGAGAGAGGAGAATGGGAAAGGTGGGGATGGCGAATACACTGCAGTCTGGAGCTGGATCATTGGGTATAAGCTCTTTGTGTGTGTGTGTGCGTGCGTGCGTGCGTGCGTGCGTGCGTGCGTGCGTGCGTGCGTGCGTGCATGTAGCCAATTTGCAAGTTCACAACGTGTTATGAGCTTAATACACATCGTATGCCATAGTGCTTAAGTGCTTGAACTTTTGTTTTAGTATTAGTCAATAAAAAAAAGAGTCATAAGAGAGATAATATGTTAGTTTATTTCGCATAGATACGAATACAGGTGTGCCTTGAGATTGTGATTTGCCCTTTGGTCAAAATAAGTTTGAAAACCATCGAGCTACTAGATACTAAAATACAAAATGTTCTCTTTCTGCACAGCATTTTGTGGATGGAACACTGTGTAGTTGACTTGTTTATTTGATTGCCCGATTGCTTTCTTTGCCACATGTCAGTGCGGAGCGTGCACTAGCCATGGTGCTGAATTCTGACAGCTTTCTCTGTGACCTCTCTACTTTGGCAATAAAATATAGCCTAATTGGCCAGAATAAAAAATACATTTAAAACATTTTCGGCCGTTTTGGGGCCGTCATAAATAGCCTGCACCAGTGCCTGCTGCTACGACGTTATGCCACCCCTGCACAGAACACAGTATCAACCTCAGTGTTAATTCAACTATTGAAGGCGTAAAAAATGGACGAAAATCCATTCCCCTTTAACATTGGGTCCTGCTTTTTCTTTTATCCCTACAGGCCCATTTGGGTCCGTTTTCACAGTCTCTGAGTTAACACTGAGGATTTTACTATTCAGCTTTCACCAATGAATAAGGAGCATGACACTGCATACTTTTGAGGTATAATACAGAAATAACTGCTTTGCCCAGTGGAATTCTCTACATTTTGGCTCCAGACGCTGATGAACCTTAGGAAAAAGCTTAGCTCAATTCGTACTACTTTATAAGTTCTCCTCCAACTTAGAGGACTCTTTGTGATATTTCTGCAGGGTGGCTGCAGCAGCAGCTTCCACTGTATGGCATACAGAAGAGAAGGACAGAACATCCAGTGCCACTGCTCCAAAATCCCACGTCAATCCATCAGTTACATCTAGTGCAGTGGTTCTCAAACTTTAACATTTCAAGGTCTTCCCTTAACTCTGACAAATGGAACGGGTCCATTTGGTTCCATTTTGTATACTGTCAGAGTTACAGACTTAAGAGTCAATTTAGACCCCCGGAACCCAGAGAGTCCACTTTGAGAACCACTGATCTTGTAAGTGAGTTGACTGTAAAGAAGCAGAGACGGGATAACTTTCATATGAATTTAGATTCTTGGCCATATCTAGACGACAATATTAGTTGAATTTTTAAAAATAATCATATTGAAATTACGTATGTTTTGAAAAGGCAGCTGTATGGGTGGCAGAGTGTAATTACAGAGTAATTAAAGAGTGGGGAAATGTCTAGTTGTACCTACTGGACTGGTACAATATTGGCCTATAAATGTACAATGTAGATATCTAGCGTTCAATCTATCTATCTATCTATCTATCTAGGTTGTCCTCAGACGAGCCCTCCATCGTTGTTTCCAGTCATCTCGGTTCTCCATACATCTGGCCAGCTCATTGGTGTTCTGTGTCCCTACGTCTTCCTTGAGTACGTCCACGTATGTTTTTGTGGGACGTCCTCGCGACCGGTGCCCATGTGTTGGCTCCCACAGTACAAAGTCAGATATATTCGCAAAGCTCTGAAAGCCTTTGTACTGTTAAGCATGAAATTGATGATGATAATTTAAGTAATGCATCCTTGAATTTGTTCGCATGGATCTTGGGTGAGTTTACCCAGACTTGAGCATGGGAAAGGTGTGGGCGGAGAGAATTACCCGTTCAAACACAGTTTTCCAACAACCCAGAGGGGTTCTACAGGAGGCCTCAGCCTACACGACTAGTAGACAGGGCTAACGGTGTAAAAACCTGATTAAAGGGTGTACCAAACTTTTCTCAATTGATTCTTATGTATTTTTTCCTGTAGAATCCATTTCTGCAATATACATTTTTATATCGCGCATAATTAATGAGATAATTAGCATTTTTGACTAATTATGCTAATTATCTCATTAATTATGCACAATACAACAATATACTTTTCAGAAATGGATTCTACGGGAAGAATTACATAAAGATCAACTGAGAAAAGTGTGGTAAACCCTTTTATCAATTTTTGATGAATTCTTTCCCGTTCTTTCTGCCCATGTGTCAAATTATTTGTAACATGGGTGGAAATGACAGGACAAACCCTATTTAAAAAATGATAAAAGGGTTTACCAAACTTTTCTCTGTTGATTCTTATGTATTTTTTCCTGTAGAATCCATTTCTGCAATATACATTTTTGTATTGTGCATCATTAATGAGTTAATTATCATATTTGAAGCATATTTGACATATGAGGGGAAATAACACGAAAAACCTATAACAATTTGATAAAAGGGTTTAACAAACTTTACTCAGTTGATCCTTGTGTATTTTTTCCTGTACAATCCATTTCTGCTATGTACATTTTTGTATTGTGCATATTTAATGAGATAATTAGCATATTTGACACATCGGTGGAAATAACAGGGCAAACCCTATATCAATTCTTTCAATGGACTACAGTACTGTAACGAGTACAGTAGAGTACAGTAAGTTACAGTACAGTAAGGTACAGTACAGTACAGTAAGGTACAGTACTGTAAGGTACAGTAGAGTATAGTACAGTAAGATACAGTACAGCAAAGTACAGTAGGTTACAGTACAGTAAGGTACGGTAGAGTACAGTACAGTAAGGTACAGTACTGTAAGGTACAGTAGATTATAGTACAGTAAGATACAGTACAGCAAAGTACAGTAGAGTACAGTACAGTAAGATACAGTACAGCAAGGTACAGTAGAGTACAGTACAGTAAGGTACAGTAGAGTACAGTAAAGTACAGTAAGGTAAAGTAGAGTACAGTACAGTAAAGTACAGCAGAGTACAGTAAAGTACAGTACAGTAAAGTACAGTAAAGTACAGTAGAGTACAGTTGAGTACAGTACAGTAAGGTAAAGTACAGTAAGGTACAGTAGTGTACAGTCAAGTACAGTACATTAAATTACAGTAAAGTACAGTAAGGTACAGTACAGTACAGTACACACAGGGTATAGCTGCTCAGATTCACCGCTCCACTGTACCCTACCTTACTGTACTTTACCTTACTGTACCTTACTGCGCTGTACTGTACTGTACCTTACTGTACTGTACTTGACTGTACCTTACTGCACTTTACCTTACTGTACTGTACTCAACTGTACTCTACTGTACTTTACTGTACTTTACTCTACTCTGCTATACCTTACTGTTCTGTACTCAACTGTACTCTACTGTACTTTACTGTACTCTGCTGTACCTTACTGTACTGTACTCTACTGTACCGTACCGTACTGTATTGTACTGTACTGTACCTTACTGTACTGTACTTTAATGTACTCTACTGTACCTAAGAGTACTGTAGTCCATTAAAATAATTGTTATAGGGTTTGGCCTGTTATTTCCACCGATGTGTCAAATATGATAATTATCTAATTATATATGCACAATACAAAAATGTACATGGCAGAAATGGATTCTAGAGGGAAAAATACATAAGGATCAACTGAGAAAGGTTTGTTAAACCCTTTTATCAAATTGTTATAGGGTTTGCCCTGTTATTTCCGCCCATGTGTCAAATATGCTAATTATCTCATTAATGATGCACAATACAAAAATTTATATTGCAGAAATGGATTCTACAGGAAAAAATACATAAGAATCAACTGAGAAAAGTTTGTTAAACCCCTTTATCAAATTGTTATAGGTTTTTCCTGTTGTTTCCCCTCATATGTCAAATATGCTTCAAATATGCTAATTAACTCATTAATGATGCACAATACAAAAATGTATATTGCAGAAATGGATTCTACAGGAAAAAATACATAAGAATTAACAGAGAAAAGTTTGGTAAACCCTTTTATCATTTTTTAAATAGGGTTTGTCCTGTCATTTCCACCCATGTTACAAATAATTTGACACATGGGCAGAAAGAACGGGAAAGAATTCATCAAAAATTGATAAAAGGGTCTACCACACTTTTCTCAGCTGACCTTTATGTAATTCTTCCCGTAGAATCCATTTCTGCAAAGTATATTGTTGTATTGTGCATAATTAATGAGATAATTAGCATAATTAGTCAAAAATGCTAATTATCTCATTAATTATGCGCGATATAAAAATGTATATTGCAGAAATGGATTCTACAGGAAAAAATACATAAGAATCAATTGAGAAAAGTTTGGTACACCCTTTAATCAGGTTTTTACACCGTTAGCCCTGTCTATAGGCTGGTGCATCACAGGAGCAGGGATTCTCCTCTGCATAACATAGTGTATTTATTGTTTATGGGAATGCCAAATAATAGAATTGCTAATTGTTGTTCTTTTTTTCACATCCTTCGCTCGTCTGACCTTTGGCCAGCCGAGCTACTAGTTTCGCCTAAATATGGAGATGCCACAGTATTGATGACTGATGACATACAGAGGCCAATGGCCATCAAGTACTCTGCAATAAGTACCCTGACAACAACTGCACTTGAATTTCTAATTTTGGAGACAATGCCTCAAATTCACAATGAGGTCAGAACTGTGATGTCACCGGCAAACCCCAACATAAAAAAGGGTTCAGGCTTCACAGTTTGCAGAGTACAGGTCCGAGTCAAATAGGAAGCTTTTATTCACTGTGTATACCGAAATTGTGCAAACATGCAGATTTTTGTGAAGACCCTTACTGGCAAGACCATTACCTTAGAGGTTGAGGCAAGTGATAACATTGAAAATGTCAAGGCCAAAATCCAGGACAAGGAAGGAATCCCCCCTGACCAGCAGAGGCTAATCTTTGCTGGCAAACAACTGGAAGATGGCCGCACACTGTCTGACTATAATATCCAAAAGGAGTCCACCCTCCATCTTGTGCTGCGTCTTAGGGGAGGCATGCAGATCTTCGTCAAGACCCTAACTGGCAAGACCATTACCCTGGAGGTTGAGGCAAGTGATAACATTGAGAACGTTAAGGCAAAAATCCAGGACAAGGAAGGCATCCCTCCTGACCAGCAGAGGCTGATCTTTGCTGGCAAGCAGCTGGAAGATGGCCGCACACTATCTGACTACAACATCCAGAAAGAATCCACCCTCCATCTTGTGCTGCGTCTTAGGGGAGGCATGCAGATCTTCGTCAAGACCCTAACTGGCAAGACCATTACCCTGGAGGTTGAGGCAAGTGATAACATTGAAAACGTCAAGGCCAAAATCCAGGACAAGGAAGGCATCCCCCCTGACCAGCAGAGGCTGATTTTTGCTGGCAAGCAGCTGGAAGATGGCCGCACACTATCTGACTACAACATCCAGAAGGAATCCACCCTTCATCTTGTGCTGCGTCTTAGGGGAGGCATGCAGATCTTCGTCAAGACCCTAACTGGCAAGACCATTACCCTGGAGGTTGAGGCAAGTGATAACATTGAAAACGTCAAGGCCAAAATCCAGGACAAGGAAGGCATCCCTCCTGACCAGCAGAGGCTGATCTTTGCTGGCAAGCAGCTGGAAGATGGCCGCACACTGTCTGACTATAATATCCAAAAGGAGTCCACCCTCCATCTTGTGCTGCGTCTGAGAGGAGGAATGCAGATCTTTGTCAAGACCCTAACTGGCAAGACCATTACCCTGGAGGTTGAGGCAAGTGATAACATCGAAAATGTCAAGGCCAAAATCCAGGATAAGGAAGGAATCCCCCCCGACCAGCAAAGGCTGATCTTTGCTGGCAAACAACTGGAAGATGGCCGCACACTGTCTGACTATAATATCCAAAAGGAGTCTACCCTCCATCTTGTGCTGCGTCTGAGGGGAGGACAGTAAATTATTCTATAACACAATCTTGTCAGTTCTCCATCTTGTTCTTCTGAGGGAGGGCAGCAGTAAATGATTCCATAAAGATTTCTTTTTTTTTCTTTTACATTGCTATTGTAATACATATTGGTGGTTACATGGCTTACGAAGATTTAAAATCATCTAAATGGCTCAAAGCTGGTAGGCTAATGCACACCGGTGCTACAAATCCTACATGACAAGGGGCCTTGAAAAAAAGGATCCAAACACTCAAAGAATTACGGAGAAGAGGGCGTAAAATCAAACATGTCTCCAAAAATAAATTGTGACAGGAAGCCTGGTGAAGGATGTCAGGACCATTGGTCAATCCATTACGATGACTAAACCAAAGAAAAATAAAAGTAATAAAAAATATAAATAATTGTAATCTGGGAAAGGAAATTATGTGAGGAGATTCCCATGATAGGTTAAACCCCTTCCCCAGGACAACTGTCCAGTGTGTATAGGGGGGAAAAAACTATCTAAAGGATAAAAAGGGGCGAATGGTGTGGCTCACCGAAGTAATAGCAGAGCACATCACAATGACATGATAGAAAGGGCCTCTGGACCCTATAAGGACCATATAGTATGCGCTCTTGGAGACCCACCCTGGTGCCCAACTAAAAACATTTTAGCCTCTTAAAATCCAACCCTACGTCCTCGCCGTGAGAGGTGGAAGCAGGTAATACTGACTAACAGGGCTCTGGTAAAATTGCATAGGATATTCCGTGCAGTGTGGATGAAGAATCATGATGAGTACATGAACGAACTAAATGCTGCTTCTCTAGCTAGCAAAGTTCCACATTGAAAAAAGTCAACAAGAGAGCTGCATAGAAAGGCACACATGCTACAAGGGGACAATCAAGTTATTTTAATAGTGCAAAAATGCAAATACAACACATGTCCGTGACTTGGCATCATCCTGATAGGCTTATGTGGCATAGGCCCTATAGTGTGTGCCAGCGGCTACGTCATTGTAGTCCTTAGCGGCCATTTCTTGGGTCAAAACACAGGTGTTTCAATTGTTTGATTGCATAGAACTAATGCTATAGTCTAATCAGAACACCTGCATAAGGCTGTGTTTACCCAAGAAATGGCCGCTCTTAGAACTACATTTGGCACACCCTATATGCTTTGCTCCACAGACAGCGAAGGGTGGTCATAGTTGCCCATAATCTCAAACACAACAATGTAACTGAACAAATGTAAATAAGTCAGTATATTACAAACCCACTTTATCACAGGCCAAGCCTATAGCCTAGGGCCCTGAAGAGTCAAGGTCGAGGCTCAAGGTTGTACATTATTATTGTTACATGTTGGTCGGATCGGCAGTGTGACTTGGTGTGTAAACATGTCTAGTATTGATAATATAGGAATCTCCATATATGGGCATAAAATGTATGTTAATTAGTAAAGCCAAGCAGGGCCTTGGCGAGTTAGGGCCTGGGTTTGATGCCTGGGGATATGGGCATAAGTGGGTACCCTAACAGGGCATCATCTGGGAATGCCCATACTGTATATGGATTTTATTTATTTTATCCTTTATTAATATATATATATATATCCATATATACATAATTATACATATACATGTACATATATATATATGTACATATGGTCTTTATATTAACGTTTTCAGTCTGGGATTGATGACATCAGAAATCTTCATATGGGCATAAAAGGGATTTTGTTTCTGGGAATGACCATATGGACCTTTTATTTAATGTTATCCTTTATTAATAATAATATGTATCCATATACATACAATATATTTTATGCCCATACATGGAGATACCTATCTGAACCAGCCACACAGATATGGGCCATGCCTTTGCCATCTGGCCAGTGATATATCAACGACATCATGGATCTTCATATTATGGGCATAAAAGGGATACCCGTATATGGACTGTCACTGTGATACCACCTGTGATGTCACAGTGACAATATGGATATCCAGGGTTTCATCTTTGATGTCACGTGACATCACTTCCTGTACGGAAGGAAGGAAGGACGGATTTTATTATAGTGCCAAATCACAACAAGTTGTCTCAAGATACTTTGCATATATAGAGCAGAGAAGGAAGTAAAAACACCCCTTACCACCATTTATAATACTCCAGTGTGTAGTGTACTACTTATCTCTGTACTATGTGTCCAGCAGCACTACTACTACTACTGTTACTGTGTATTTTACTTCTATTACTAATACTGCTACTACTTACACAAGTTGTGCTGTTAGACACAAACTACTAAAGTAGGCTACATTAACTTGTTGTTTCAAGCATGAAATATCCAAACCGTGCTCTGCTCCAGCCCTCAGGGTGGTTCTCTCACAAACATTTACATTGTTTGGAAATCATTAAAAGTTGAAGTCACTGAAGTCCATATAAAGCAACTTCGTAATTTTAAATCTATATACTGTATTCCTAGGAAAATCCCTTGGTGAAGCTTTAGGCCATGAAGTTATTACTACATAGAATTGTGTTATTATTTCAGGATGAATGCTAAATGACTTCAAGGTGATTCATAATTTTGAGGAGAATGCTTGTGAAATGATGTGCCCTAAAAAGCAAATGAAGTGAGTCTATGTAGCACATGAGAATTTGCGTGGGCATGATGCCAGACAAACAAATTAACCATCACCATTCCAGCCTGTCCATTAAAATAAATATCAGGTTTTTCAAATCCTGTGAATTGTAGGTTATATACTGTAGCTACAGTACGTGCATGGGTATGATAAACGTCCAACTGTTGTCCATAATCTGTATCTGTTGCTTACAGTGTGTACTCTGTGAGTAAAAAAAAGAATTTGTAGCATAAATCTTACTTTAAAACGGATTAAAGGTAAACTGGTACATCATTTTCAGGAAAGTGAAATTGCTGTATTCATAGATGACTCGATAAGTTCTCTAGTGCAATAACAATTCAGGTCTGTTTTATACTTTTTAGAACTTTAATTGACTGGATTTCAATGGAGATTAGATTGGGCTGACACTTTGCCCCAAATTATGCCCAAACACTGTTTCAACATAATACATTAATTAAAATAGTACCTTAATAGTTTTGAAGATTTCGCATATCCAACAAAGAAATGTGGTTACATGGCTTTGCCTGCTAAGCGTTCGAAGCATAAGGGTCATGTTATAAATATTGTAAACATAATGAAATTCAGATATCCTTTGAATTAATGATGGTCTGCCAAAAGGTCACTTCAGGGTAGTTGGAGGGAGTGCAGGATATGTAGAACACGTAGTAAACCTTGGCTCTGACAGAGGTTGGAACCAGCCTTAAGCATAATAGGTCATATTCTCTTTACACGGGCTGCACTTATCCATGATACACATCAACTTTCTTTAAGAAAATTCATACACCCTTTAAGGGGTGCAGAACTGCAGACTCACTCCCTATCTAACGCCGTAATCTGAAGACTCACCTTTCCAGCCTCCACCTAAGGGCTGATGCATACTCCACTTTTAGAGCTGAGTTGAAATCGGTTCGTTTCAGGGTGTCACATCTCGGCAGCACCGAACAGCCGATTTAATGATGGTACCCACCCCCCCAAACCTCTGGATGAGTGCAGTGGACAGAGCCAAACTGATTTAAGCTCTGCTCTAAAAGTGGAGTATGCGTCGGCCTATAGCCCCTAGTACTTGCCGTAACACTTGACCTAGCCTGGACGACCTTGCAGGCTTGGCTAAAATGTAATTTAGATAGCATGTTATGTAGACCGGAGCCAGGTTTTCCCCTCAATTCCATTCTGTATTGGTGTGGTAGGAGAGTTGGTCCCATCCTCTTTTACAGTACACTTTAAGACATAATAAGACATAATAAGACAGAATAAAGCCATAATAAGAAATAATGTGTTGGTAATTAGAGCTAATATATTTTATTAGACAGAAACAAAGACAGAATAGTAGAAAGAGCGAATACATTCTCTGGGACCGTCACCTGCTGCGGAACTGCAGTGGCAGACACTGCCGCACGACCGCTAGTTCGACCAGCAGTCGCACTGCATCGCCGGCGATAGGACCAGCAGTCCCGCCAGTAGGACCGACGGCCGCCGCACGGACCGGCAGGTCCCGTAGCGGTAAACTGCCCGTCCGTGTGGTGGTGGCTGCCGCGGCAGTTACCAGCGATGCCGGTGCCAGAGAATGTATTCGCTCTTTCTACTATTCTGTCTTTGTTTCTGTCTAATAAAATATATTAGCTCTAATTACCAACACATCATTTCTTATTATGGCTTTATTCTGTCTTATGATGTCTTATTATGTCTTAAAGTGTACTGTAAAAGAGGATGGGACCGGAGAGGGAACAGGCAAACAGTGATCAAAATAACAATATTTTTCGACATTCTCTAATTGTGTAGACTTCTTGTAAATTAAATAATGCAGATGTTTAATAATAATTTAACTCTTGAGAGCGTAAAGGTTTCATTTTACGCTCTCAAGAGTACAACATAGTTTTGAGGTACGTGGGCATTGTACGTAGGCCTAGGGTTTAACATCCAACTTGTGTACCTCAGTAGAGTGCCTTTTTTTCTCTCTCCTGTCCCCCAGGGGTCATATTTATGCACGGCTGCACTCGTTCCCTCCCCTTCTCCTACATAGTCATAATCATGGATCACAGACATGCTACATAATTACATCAGTCACTGTGACTGAATCACTGAAGCCTGCTTCCTGTGAGATAGATTGAGGCCCCCGTGCTTTGGTACTCAACCAAAGAGCACATCATGGTGCGACGTGGAGTGATTTTCACAGAGAAATTCATGAGGACGTGACTTTTTCGTAGACTAGACACGATGTGACAGGTACCCGAGCTAGTCACAGGACGGTGCCGGGAGGGCGAGAGGGATCGAGAGAGCCAGACACACCGGTCCATCCTGAATCAGAGAGTGAGTAGCAGGGCAGTGAGTGGGATGGTAACGGTGCTGTTGGAGGATTGATTCCATAGCTTTTCTGTTCGCCTCCAGGGGAAAAATATATTCTCAAATACTGCCACCTAACAAAAGGCCAGACAATCCAGATAGTCATAAAATAGTAAAAAAGTTGAAAACTAGTGAAGACATAACAATATCAGTCAGCCTTGAATAGTATGAATTTACCATGATTTATTATGGCCACGCTATACCACCACGAATCATATGAAGTTTGCTCTTTACCTTCATAGAGGCCGGTTGACTTATAATAGGGCTAGGGACATGGTAGGTGAAAGTGGGGAGTTAGGGATTATGGGCATAATGAATATTACATAGTGTGTGTACTGTGTAAGCAACTGGTAACAGTTGCTGCATATTACTACAAAAACAACTATAATGTAAGTTATATAATGTGTAACTTCTGCTTTTATGGGTTTTGAACACCACCTTACTTTGATGTCCTGCATTTGGGTTCTTACCTCACTAGTTTAGTTAGTTAGTTAGTTTAGTTTATTTATTTATCTCGGTCAGTACAAACAACAATAATAACAAAACAGAGTACATAGTGAAAAAAAAATAACTGTTGACCGAAAAGGATTGGGCTGAAGCCGAAGCTTATTATGCCCACCCTGTTGACACTTAGTTTACTTTAAACAAAACAATTGTTTTAGACAAAGTGCAAAACAATGAAACACATGAACTTAGCTATTTGTCTTACACGTAATGGAAGAAGATAAACAAAACGGAAAGAAACATTTGGCTTTGCATCAATTAATTCATGGTAAGTTGCATAAGACCGAGTGTATGTGTATACTCGTATACACATACACTATGCTCATATACACATGTATATATACAGTACATGCACATATGGTTGTATGCACATGTATGAATTTGCCCACACAACTATTACTATGTTATAGATTGGTCAGAATGATTATTCTAACCAATTTAAGAATATTTTTCAATCAGCATAGTTTTGTAGGTTCTTTTAAAGTGTCGTAGTGAGGTACTCAGTTTAATTTCATTTTCCAGTTTATTCCACAGATTGACGCCACTAACTGATAGGCGTCTCTCTGTTATGTTTGTCCTTGCAAATTTATTCTTGAAGATAGCAGTTCCCCTGAGTTCGTATCTGCTTTCTCTGGGCTGAAACAGCTCCTGCATACTTGGTGGAAGTGACTTATTGTGTGCTTTATACATTATTGCGGCGGTGTTGAGTTTGACTATGTCGTCGAATTTCAAGGTACGGTTGTTAAAAAATAGTGGGTTTGTTGATGCATAGTACTCAGCCTGGTTGACAATTCTTATTGCTTTCTTTTGTAAAATAAAAATTGGGCTAATTATTGTTTTGTAAGTGTTGCCCCAGACTTCAACACAGTATGTTAGATATGGCAGTATTAACGAGTTGTAAAGTGTCTGGAGTGATTTTTTATTGATTATGTTTTTCATTTTGTACAAGATTGCTACAGTTTTTGATATTTTGGTTTTCAGGCTGGCAATATGGGGTTTCCAGGTAAGTTTATTATCAATTATGATTCCTAGAAATTTTATGTGAGTTGCTTGTTCGATTTCCTTATTGTTAATAGTTAATTGAATTGGTGATTGTATTATTTTATTTCCAAAGACAATGAATTTAGTTTTATTGATATTTAATGATAATTTATTTATATCGAACCACTTTTTTAAATTTTTTAGGTCATCTTCCACTACTTGCAGGAGGTGTTCAAGGTCAGGCCCGGAGCAGTAAAGACTGGTATCATCAGCAAACAGTACACAGTGGAGGTCCTTTAAGGCTTCACAGATATCATTTATATAGAGTATAAATAACTTTGGGCCAAGTACCGAGCCTTGGGGAACTCCAAAGGTTATTGGTAAGGTTTCAGAGTCAAATCCGTTTAGATGAACAAATTGTGTTCTTCCAGCAAGGTAACTTTTGAGCCAATTTAGGGCAATTCCTCTGATTCCATATCTGTGTAGTTTTTTGAGCAGTATGTTGTGATCTATGGTATCGAAGGCCTTCTGTAAGTCAATAAAGACCCCAACCATGTATTCATTATTGTCTATTGATGTTGAAATGTTTTCCATCAGTTCAATAACTGCCATCGAGGTGGATCTTTTAGCTCTGAAACCGTACTGATGTTTGCTTAGAAGATGATGTTTATCAATGAAGGAGTCAAGCCTTTCCACAAAAAGTTTCTCAATAATTTTGGAGAATTGGGACAGCAAAGAGATTGGCCTGTAGTTGGTAAACAGATGTTTGTCACCACTTTTGAAAATAGGTATTATTTTTGCTGTTTTCATATTATTTGGAAAAATGCCTGTTTGAAATGATAAATTACAGATATAGGTGAAAGGTGTAACTATAGTTTCAATTATATTTTTTATTATCATCATATCAATGTTGGTGTTATCAGTTGACCTTTTGTTTTTAAATTTGTGCACGATTTTTAATATTTCAAATTCATTTACACCACCTAAAAAGATGGAGTGCTGATTCATCTGGATGAGTCTTTCATCTAGGCCATCTAGTTCTCTTTGCTCTTCAATCTCCCCTGCAAGTTTAGGACCTACATTTACAAAAAAACTATTAAATTCGTTTGCGATTTCAGTTTCATTATCCATGATTTTTTCGTCTTTTTTAAAGTAGTTTGGGAATTCTGCCTTTCCCACACCCTTTTTAATTAAACCGTTTAATATTTTCCATGTTCCTTGTATATTATTTCTATACTGATCCAATAACTTATGATAGTAGTCTTTTTTACTAGTTCTAATTATATTTGTTAACTTATTTTTATATGTCTTATATCTTGTTTCTGTAGCTTTTGATCTGTCTTTAAGAAATAACTTGTAAAGTACATTCTTCTTTTTACATGCGTTTTGGATACCTTTTGTGATCCATGGCTTTTCCTGTTTTAAGATTTTTTTGTGGGAAAGCTTTTTCAGTGGGCAGTGTTTGTCATATAGTTTAGTTATAATAGAGAGGAAAGCATCATAGGCCTCGCTTGGCCCTTTCGCTGCATATACCCCGCTCCATGACTGGGTATATAGGTCAGCTTTGAGGGCAGTTAAGGCTTCTGGTGTTCTGTGGCGGGTTAATACATAGGTGTGCTTTTTTTGTTTGATTTCCTTATTGAGAAGGTTTTGGAAAATGGCAAAAACGGGAAGATGGTCAGTTATGTCATTAATGAAAAGTCCAGCAGTTATTTGGGTTTCTAGGGTGTTTGTAAATATGTTATCAATCAATGTTGCTGTTTCACTGGTTAATCTGCTGGGTTTGGTGATTACTGGGAATAGATTATTGCTGTACATAGTATCAATAAAATGAGTTGTTTTACTGTGTCCATGGGGATTCAAAATATCAATATTAAAATCACCACAGGTTATTAGTACCTTGTTTGTATCAATGTTGCCAAACATACTATCAAGCTTTGCATTAAAAGTATCAAGGCAGGATCCCGGTGTTCTGTATACACATGTTATAATTATATTCTTTGCGTTCTCAACAGAAATTTCAACAGTGATACACTCCATAATATTATCAATCTTGGTTGACATTTTTTCGACCATACTACATTTTAATGCTGTGTCAACGTAGATTGCAACTCCTCCTCCCCCTGTATTTGTCCTATGTGTTGTAAATAATTCATATCCTTCCATTTCAGTGTTTAGGATTTTATCATCATCAAGCCAGGTTTCAGATGCAGCAACAACATTGAATTTTTTAAACTTGTTCAGATGATCTTTTATGTCTTCAAAGTTTTTGTTTAGGCTTCTGCTATTATAATGTATTAAAGAAAATGTTTTATCCATTTTTAATCCTTTAAACTGATTGTCTGTGTAGTACTCACAGTTGTTGATTGTTTTATTAAAGAAATTGTTTTCAGGGTCTATTTCATTTCCAAGCTCATGTATTTTATATTCATCTGGGTCAAAATTTTTAAAATTGATGTATTCATACCTACGGCATAGATTTTCTAACTGTTCTCCGCTTATACTGTGGTTAATTATATCCTCAATATCCCCCTCAATATCTCTAAATGGAAACAATATGTTTTCATCATTGTCTATCATTTGGAGGAATGAAAAATGGTAATAATAATAATTATGAAAACAATGTTAATATAAGGGTAGTAATAAGGGTAATAATAATAATAACAATAAGGGTAATAATAGTAATAATAATAATGAGCTTTGGAGGAAAGGTTATTATGCCCTGGAACTTTAGTAGCAGTATGCATATTGCAGCGCAGACATTCGAATGAACGCCTCATTCTGATTCTAAAGGTGGTAATAGGATAGGTTATTTGAGGTAGATATAACAATAACAATACCAGCGGTACCAACAAAAGGACTGGTAATAATTGTAATGATAATAATAATAGTAATAACAACAGTGGCAATGGTAATAGTAAAAATATCAATAGCAATGATAATGATGGACAATATATATAAGATTTGAGAAAAGTATAGTCATAATATAACGTCTCATATAGTATAAAGGGCAGCCAGATATGTATATCATGAGTACTGTAAAGTATATAAGATAATAAAGTCTCTTTGTCCTTCATAGTGTGTTATAGTGGTACCTTATTTGTTGGTCTTGTATTGTCCCGTTTATATCATCATTAGTAATTATCCAGCTCAGAGAGCTCTCTGATGAGGAGGGTTTTAGCCTCCTCTGGAGATCCGTTGAGCTTGATGTAGATTTTGCAGTTTGCAGACCACGTTGCCTGTACCTTCTCCTGCCGTTTCAAGATTCGCGCTTGTCTGGCGATGTCCCCGTTTTTCTTCGTCAGATGCTCGTTGATGTAGACGTTCGATCCCTTTAGTTTCTTCCACTGTTTCAGAAGTGCAATCTTGTGCTTTCTGTTGACAAAACGTAGGATGATGCCCGGCGGCAGCGTGGATTTCTTATCCCTCCTTGGCAGGGGGTGGCATGCCTCGATGTCTTCGCTTCTTATCTGGATTCCTTTCCCATTCATGAAAGTGATCACCTGTTGCTCGATCGATTCAGCATCTTCCTCTGTGGTCTCGGCGGCGGCGCTTCCCTCCACGGCCTTAGCATAGGACCGCGGCTTGGTCACCAATCCACTCACGATTACATTATTTATTCTGGAATATTGCTCCATTTCGTCCAGCCTACGTTCCAGCGTCACGATTTTCTTGTCTTTCTCCAGGTTATCTCTTTTCAGCTGCTTTATTTCTCCCATCAGGCTCATGATCTCCTTTTGCTGTTTGGAAATTGTGTCCATTTCAGACGAAATATATTCAAAAGACTTTATTAGTTCATCAATCTCCAACCTTTGTCCCTTTAGTGTTAACGCCATGGTTCCGTCGGCGGGCAGCTGCTGTAGCGACCGCAACAGGTAGCGACGTGCAGTAGTAGTAATAGCCTAGTAGTAGCAGTGCGGTGATGATTGCGTTCCTGACCGTCGGTCAACCGCCCGGTACGGGCTGATTTGCCCAGCTCGTCCGGGGGACACCCAGTGAAGGGCGAACCTGTGGTCAATAGTAGCCTACCGGCGGCGGCGGCGGCGGCAGCAGCAGCAGCAGCAGCAGCAGCAGCAGCAGTTGCAGCCAAGTACTAGCGGGCTAGCGGTGCGGTGGTAGCGGCGCGATGAGGGTTTCGTTCAGACCACTTCGGTCAACCTCCCGGTACGGGCTAGTTTTCCCTGCTCGTCCGGAGGACACCCAGTTTGGGCAAACCTGTAGTCGATGGAGCCGGCCGGGACCGAATGGACGGCCAGTCCGGCAACCACCCTCGGTGGTGGCCGCTAGCAAAGCGAGCAATTGCAGCGTGTCTCCCAGCGTCTTCCCACAATGCACCCACAATCACGTGACATTATGATTTAATCCTGCAACATTAAAGTTATTTTAACCATCAGTGCTAAAATGTTGTACTTTATAAGAGGTACAGTATATAACAACTGCAAAATTGCATGAGGACATTATTTCTCTAGTTTTGCAACACAACACGTATATTTTTGGCGTATATTCCCTCCAGAATGGGGTTGCTGAGGTTCTATTCCAAGCCCCAAGCAGAGCCACAAGCCAATTAACCAGTTGCTGAAGGCAGTGGAGAATAACATTGTAAAATGGTGCATTTATATAGCGCCTTTATCCAAGGCGCTATACATAACAATGATTGTGCATTATATTCACTCATTCACACACACATTCATACACCCGTCAGGAAACTGTTCAAGGCACCATCCTGCTCATCGGGAGAAATTAGGGGTTCAGTGTCTTACTCAAGGACACTACGACAGTAACTCTGGGGAGCGGGATCGAACAGGGACCGCTATACCTCCTGAGCCACTGCCACCCCCTAATCAAGGTTATGTTATTGTGATGCCTTTCTCACCTCAAATGTTTCAGGTTCTGGTTGACGAGGTATTGTGTGAAAATGGAAATATCCTTTCTCAAATTGCTCTGTTAGAGCAATAAATACAGGGGAAATAGAGACAACGCTGTTCAGTACGACTTGCCCCCTTGCCAAGGGAAAAAATGGCACCTGTGCAAAGTAGGTATCAAACATGACACACATGCATACTGTATCTCCTTGTATGGGCCGTTCTGTCCGTTCTGTCAGTTATCTACATACACTGAGTTCCGTGCTCATAAGGACACTAGCTTGTACGGCCACTCAGGTCTGTGACGTCAGATATCTCCATACATGGAGTTCTGTGCTCATACGGACACTCATACATACACACAAAGTCAGAAGTAGGAGCGGTTAGCAGTAGCACCGCTCAAAAATAACTAGGACATGATGTAGATCCCAGAAATGGGGATCTCATGACTTATCTATGACATATGGCTTTTCAATATACACTAGAGCGTGATCACAGACTTATTGACTTCCATTATAAAATTATTATTAAAAGACTAGTCCTTACCCGTGTGCAGCCTCACCTGTTTATGCCTTACCCGTATATTTATAGTCTGGATTTCCATGTGAAGCTTGACCAATCCTCATGCTTAAACCTCACCAAACGTAGAGGATTAGTTTGTCTGTCTGTCCAGACGGACAGACAGACATTTGGTCGATTAATAGTTACTAGGTTCCTTACCCGTTCCCACTCATCCTCCCTCTCTTCTTTCCTTCTCGATGACTCTAAATCTCTAGATTTAGATAGAGGTGTGGCCTATGGGAAATGTGCATACATAGTTTGGTGCTGATCGGTCCAATTTGCATCATACACGGCTAACACATTATACACTAATACATTGTCCAAAACAATTCCTCCTTGAGGGTAACCTGTCTTTGTCCGGTGGTATAAAATAAATTAAATCACGAATTCATTCAGTAGTTCTCAAACGTTTTCATGTCAATGACCCCCCAAATGAATATGAATTTGACCCCTATCTGAAAATAATTTGTGCCGGTGCTCACCAATGATGAGCTAAGATGCTAATGCAAGCTGTGGTAATTTTGCTGAGCTGTAATTGGCTTCATCAGCTGTGCTGTTTATTTCACTGCATGATTTGGTCTATGTGATGGGCTAAAAGACGACTGCATGGTTTGGCCTGGAGCAGCGGCAGAAAAACATAATTTTAACTTTTCATATGGTGGGAGTTAAACGTTTTTGCATTCAATTGATTGCTATATAGCACCACCCTAATTCTGAAGCGCCTCAAAAAATCTGTAGAAAAACACTTTGTGCATGGCCCCTAATAATAGTGGCCCAAGCCTTTACCAGCAGTTTGAGCCTCTCTGCAGACATTCTGTAACGTTTGAAATCAAATTATTGTCTCCGCCAGGCCTACTATAATTTGTAAAAAGGTTCAATTTTAAACTAACACTCCGGCATTTACTGTGTAGTCAATAATCTTCCATTCATGGGCATTCATGGAGGAGAGGGTGAGTTTACACCAAGGGTATATACTATACAACGTGAAATTAACCATGTCACATTAGCAACTCTGTAGGGAGAGACTTTCTGGGATGCATACAGAAAGTCCCCCCATCAATACTGTCACGAGAATGTCGCTTGTCTCGTCTAAACTGCCGTGAGGCTTGCCACCATGTTCCTCATTACACCCCCATTATCACTGACCCCTTTCTCTGATGAATGTTGCATACTCCTGCTATTTCCTTGAGTGCTACTTGCTCCCTGTTTTTTTTTGTTTTTTTTTTACAACTAGGACGTTGAATGTGTTGGTTAACTCTTTTACCGCTTTGGACGTTCCCGTTCGCCCCATTTTTCCCGGCGGCGCGATGCCAATTGTACGTTCTTTCGTACCTTGTTTTGATGTCTGTAAACTGATGAGGGGTCGCGCGGGTGTGTACCGTAGAGACAGCTCCCGTAAAAGTGCTCTCAAAAACCCACTGGACGTTAGCATCAATGGAGTAACAACACTCTTCCTTGTTATTTTCTCTGGGTCTATTGCTCTGTAGCGATTGAGCTGTCTTGACGGACGGTAGCCTACCGCGGCCATTTCACATTAATTCTTGCATGAGGCTGCCCTCTACTGCTAGTATAGCGAAAGTACACCTATTTAAGGAGAAAAGAAAATAATAATGATGAAAAAAAAATGAATACATCTTTGTCTATAACATCGCAAAGGTAAGGTGCTTTTGCTGGCACAAAACCCAATAACTAAATAACAACATCTGGCAGTAAAACTGTTAATGTGCTTGAACTTTGGGTGACATGTTTTTGTTTTTTTTACAACTAGGACATTGAATGTGTTGGTTAATGTGCTTGAACTTTGGGTGACATGTAACGAGGGTAGTGGCAGATGGCACTTGGCGTTTCAAAGCATTGGCTGCTGCTGTTGTCTTTACAGCCATGGCCACATATAGAATAAGCCAGAGATTTCCTGCTAATACTTTTCATTGGTTCAATGTTTATGAAACCCTTCAGACTTAACCACTAAATCACAACTAGTAAAATAGAAGATGTAGAAGCTCACAAAGCATCACGCCATCATGTAACCTTGTAGATCAGCTGTTTTTGCTACTTTTTTGTGCAAAACTGTTGTACGACAAAGTAGGGCATTCATTCGATATCGTTCAAAAGTCTCATGAGGTGTCAGTCAGTCTGACCTTCATCAGATGAATCTCTAACCCTCATCTCCATTAAGCGCATACTCCTGCAGCATGCTTTTTGTGGCGCCCAACCTTGCATGCCAGCATTTCTGCCACTATAATGTAAAAGGGGCTTCAAGATCTCCGTCAATATAAAGCTCAGTGTTCTGCCATCATTGCACTGAGTGCACCATTTGTTTTAGTGCCTTTTGATGGTGACTGAGGAAGGTGGATGCCAACTCGTTCATTCTCTTGCCCCTGACCTGTGTTGATGGTAACTGAGAATGATGGTGCAAGTTGCAACTGTTTTCTCCACTGTGATGGATCCTCTGCAGCGTTTTGTCATCATAAAGCTGGCACGTTCTTAAAGTATCTCTGGATGTTTCACATTGCTACAGCAATTCCAAATTCCTCATTGGTTAATTAGTATGCAAATAAAAAGTAAGTATTTATGTAAATGAAAATGAAAGCACCCTATGCAAAGGCCAGTGGAATGGTGGAGTGCAACTAAGGATACGCATACAAGCACACACACACACACACACACACACACACACACACACACACACACACGCGCACGCACACACACACACACACACACACACACACACACACACACACACACACGCCTCTCTCCAATTAAACTCTAGCAGTGGGATATATTATGCTGTTGCTGTGGTCCAGAACATCCCGATTAATATTTGTGAACAAAATGACTCACTGCCCCTAAACCAGAAAGCAGAGAATTGTAGATTAAACGTTATTCTAAATAAAAGATCGGACAAACAAGGGGGGGAAATATTATATTTATTAATGCAGTTGAAATCTTGCCCTCAATGCCACCAGAATGAGACCATTTTATCTATTTTTGTTTCTCCATTACCCGGTTATTGTATTATGCATTCCATCCCAAGGTATTCCCACAGAAGTTATGTTTTCCACATTCCTGTTAAGCAGAGTAGTGAGCACCGCTCACTTCGAAGGACATATCTCCTTGTATGGGCCGTTCTGTCCTTCATGTTATTTATCTCCATACATGGAGTTACGTGCTCATGCGGACACTCAAACATACATAGGGACCTACACACAAAGCCAGATGTAGGAGTGGTTCACTGCTCAAAAAGTGTGCATATTCTGTAGATATATTGTAACGTTTTAAAACACCTCCAGTATTTGCTTAAGTTGAACTCAAGCGTCCCCATTCTGCTAATGTAATAATAAGCAAACATTCATTGAAAATATAGGCACACATTCTGCGATAATAGACAATCTAGAAGCTCACAACGTGCAGCATTACGACATGTTGTGAGCCGGTAGATCGGCAATTCTTGGCAAAGTCATTTGGTGTATTCAAATCAAGGGGGACGGAGAAAAGGGAGTGGGGCCAACTTGGCCAAGTGTAGACGCGTGGGCCAACGAAGTCTATAGGGTTTAATTGGTCCATAACTGACTCAGGACTTTAGATGTTATTGGAAGGGTGATGGGTAAGGGGACAAGGAAATAACATTTTTCACCGTAGGAAAGAAATGCATGCAAATGCGATCAGACTGATAATGGGTGACAATCAGCTGATGAATATTCATGCAGGCGTGTCCCTTGCTTCCTAGGTTAGGATAATTGGAGCTGAGTCATGTAAATTATATACATTTGCATAGCTGCGACAGTCACTGCTGGTCTGGAACTGTTCAAAATCCTTTCAACTAAGGAAAATTGGGCCAATCTACATGCTATATGGCATGGCGTATGCTGTATAACTGTAGTTTTTGAAAGAAAAGCTCAGGACAACAACCTCTCTCTCTCTCTCTCTCTCTCTCTCACTCTCTCATACAGTACAGTATGTGTTCATGTGTATAAGATGAACATTACAATATCTAGCAAAATAATCAGAGTTGTTAATGTATCGTTTTAACAGTAATCAGGCTCGCTCTAAAGGGAACTATATTGCGTTAATGCATGGTCGATAACTGTTTAATGTAGAACATCGCCATGAGTTGAAAACGGTCTATATCCGAATCTGTCCAATTGACATTTAGTCCTAGTTAAGCCATGATTGCACAAGCCCTAATGAAATTGGGCTAAAGGACAAATATTCACCATTACGTGCTTAATTGTAACCTGTGTGCCTCAGTCATCCACCTTCCAGGGCTTCATTGACTTATCGATGAGGCGTTCTTGAATTAGGTGCTCTTTCATTCTTACACTCGCCAATTAGTCGCCGTACCCCAGGGCAAGCATTTCTTCCCTGATCCATAATGGCACCTCCTGCAGAGAAACAATGTGCATTTAGGGACTCTGGAACAACATGCACCACTGATTCTCTCACAACATGTATTCTACCCCTGCTTTCCAAGGTAAGAGGGTGCATAATTCTTTGAGACAGGGGCATCATTTGGGGTCCTAGGGGAGGGGAATTGCCACCCGCAAATTCTGTTCTTTTATGCATATTCTCGACTTATGAATCTTCTTTTTTTAAATTAATGTAATTGTGTATACAGAGAGATGTCCTCACAAGTACTGTGCATGCACAATATTAGCACTAGGGGTGTAACGATATAGTAACTGCATCGAAATATCATTTTTAACTTAAAAAATCTAATTATCTAAATGAAAACAGCTCAAATCTAAACGTATCGTTTGATTTTATATCGTATCGAATCGGCAGTGCAAAGAATCGATTGTATCGATACTACCTACTTGTGCATTGTATTTAGCATTTTTAAGAAGAAAAAATGAAAAGGAGGGGTTTAATTACTTTTCCTTTCCATATAGCTACACTGGTCTATTGATAAATGTGTGTAATCTCTCTGGGTTCATGTCAAGGTGCAGGTTTGTCAATATACAATGTCCATGTATTTGGCAGATAATCACTGTGTTTACTTATTTATATCCATGATAATACACGTTTCCCTTAAAAACCTGCAATATCCACACCTTTCACAAAGATTTTATTTCTTTGCTAGTTACTATATCGATTTTAAATCATTGAATCGAATCGTATCGTATCGCCATGAATGAACCAATATCGTCCATGTATCGTATCGTCAACCATGTATCATGATATATTTAGAGCAGTGATGGCTGAGTGGTTAGTGTCCATACCTAGGACTCCGGAGGCCCCAGAGGTTGCAGGTACGATTCCCCGCTCCAGCTATCACTGCTCCCCTCCCCCTTGTGCTCCTTGTGGGCAGCACTGGGTTCAGCTGGGTTAAGCTGAAAAAAAAGCAGCTGGGTTGGGCTGCGATATCTGAATTTCCCTCGCGGGAGGAGTAGGTAACTATTATTATATGTATCGAATCGCTATTAAAATGTATCGTTACTGTTAGGATAAATTATGATACATAATTATGTTATTGGTGTATGAGTCTCATATGACCATATAAAGGCATAATATGAACTGAACGTACAGTATATAAGAGACCACATTTTGGTCGCATACTGTAGGTTCAGGCAAACTGATTAAAGGTCATAATAACTTTGAATGCCCTGAATAGAATCATGTTTTGGTTTATACTGTATGTCTTCCTCTGTCTGATATAAGTCACGAGTGGTGGAAAATTACCAACACTACGTGTCACTTTCTTCCTGTTACTTCCTTGTTATGATATGGGGACGAATCAATAAGTTCCACGACTTCTTACTGTCATAAACTGTACTCTTTATATACTGTTCTCCTCCATCTGGGAGGAGAGAGAGAATCCTCTGTCCTGCCGTTAGGGTGGGGAGAGATTATCGAGCATACCACTAGGATGATATGCCCACTGCTTTGTCTTCCTTGTCTGTCTCTCTTCAATACAGCAATCTAAGATATACGTCCTTTGGTCTCTTTGTCTTATTTTAACTATGGATTTAGAGATCCATATTTATCTTTAATAATTTATCTAATAATAGTTACACCCCTAATTAGCACAGTTCTTCATCTATGGTCAACAATGCATAAGCATTATCAGCCCCCTGTCTATCTCTCATTCTGCCTGTCTGTGTCACTGTTCCTCTTCTCTCCCATGCAGCCCAAACAAACCCCAGTCCCCCATCCTCCCTGCTTCCCCTCACTCTTTTCCTGCCCGTTGTTTCCATGGTGTTTGGAGATATCACTGATGACATGTTAGGTGTCTGCCCTGAGACAGCTGACTTGGCAGCGCTCCTCCTTCAGACAGACTCCTGGCAGACCGTCACACAACAAGCAAATTGGAGTTCTAGGTACCCGAGTCAGGCACGTCACACCGGCTGCCACATGATCCACTCAGCGTTTCTGTGGCCTCACAGGATTGGGGGTGGGAAAGGTGCTGGTCACATTCCTAAAAAATGTAGGATGTTTTATTTTTAATGTATTACTGCCAACTTAGGCCTGTCACAATTATTACATATTTCATTGATTGCAATTATTTGAGCTATTAGCAATTATTTTACATACTTTTTGATTCATCTGTATAAAAAGCTTGATAAATGAAAGACAATAATAATGTTATATTTCCATCATTCTTTCCATGTCGCTGTCCACACTCTTTTTAGCCACTTTAATAATAATAATAATAATCTTTATTTGTATAGCACTTTTTAAGAGCAGAGTCACAAAGTGCTTGACAGAAGAAACAATAATACAAAGAGTCGGCAACATAAATGCAATAACAACACAAAGTTATAACACATCACAGGATCGTAGTAATACTAGTAATCGTATTAAGACTAATAGTAATAATAAAAATAAGTAATATAGAACATTTGTAATAAGGCAGAGATTAAAATCAAGAGTGCTACTTTGAGTCCACTTTGTGGACTAATTTGCCATGCAATGATTGTTGTGCTTGTAGATCAGTTGTACAACTATACAATAAAGTACTTGTGACTAAATAATAATAACCACTGCACATTGGAACACAGTGAAAGTATAAACTATGGTTTAAGTGGTTAAATCTTTTTCAGATGTACACATTATGTTATGCATACAACCTCAGTCCACAACTAGCAATTACGATATGGGTTGGAGGGGATATAGTGAGTCAATGTCCCCATCAAAGACTGCTTTCATCGTCTTTTGATACTTGCTTTAATACTATGTGTAGAAAAGAAACCGTATTTGGTCGCGACTTCACGACGATGATCAACGCGTCACCATGAATTGTGTGACGTCATAATCAGCACTTATAAACAGGACTTCCTCTAAGTCTGATTTGTTCTGATAGGTAAGTGTTTGAGAAGAAAGAAAGTGAGATTTTAGTAATCAACAGCTATTCTATATCCTTGCATTATACGTCTAGCCCACTGACGATATATCACTCAGTGAATTGCCCTGAGTAAGCTTTTAGTAAGATTTACTCCAGCGTGCCCCAGCATTGAGCTAAGGGATTTTAAGTAAATCCACTCAGTGTGCAACGACACAAACTTTTGGTAAGATTGTGATCGTAGCGTATATAAGGAATAGATAAGCCCCAAACAGGCCTATCTCTAGAAACCTTGAATTCATAAGAGATTCAGGAGTTCGGAAGAGACTCAAGGGCGTCAACAGGAACTAGACAGAAGTCTAGTAGTTCGACGCATAAGAAGACCTGGGCCGTAAGTCATAAGACTAGCTCTGAAACATACCAAGCGACCCTTAAGAGTGCCGTTACACACTCGCTCTGTATTAATACCATACTAATTTGTAACACTTGAATGGTCTTCCCTCTAGTGGTATAGGGAATGATGGCTCCCAATGGGTCATATTGGCGCGCCAATGTTCTGTAGACATGTCGCATCGTGAGCTTCAAGTCTGCTTCTGTGATTTCTCCTTGCCTCTGCTTGTATTTTAATACATCCGAACAGCAATTCCAAATCAAGCCTAGAGTTCTCTCCTCCGGGTTAGCTCCTTCCTCTGAGAACCAGAGTTCAGCATTCTCGGACAAAGATCCATCTGGGAGATGCTCAATAATATCGATACTGTTTGAAGAGAATTCTCTCAATCTGAATCCTCCCTGGAGGAGAAGCGGATATAAAATATCTATGGACTCTTTCGCTTCTGCTTTGGTGGGAGATGATTGCAAAAGATTATCTACATAAAAATGAGCTAGGATAGACTCGCGAGCTGGATCTCCTTGTTCGGTGTTATTGATCACGTGAGTCTGGAGGGCATGAGTCACACACGTCGGACTGCAAGTCAAGCCGAATGGCATTACACTCCATTCGAAAGTCTGGACTGTGTCCGTCTTCGCGTACCTGTAAACGAACTTGGTGTACGGCCGATCTACCTTTAGTGTTCGGACACAGTGAAACATTCCCTGTATGTCTGCGACCACCGCATAAGGATATTGTCTGAACCTCAGCAGTACTCCTAGCAAAGTCGCGCTTAAGGAGGGACCTGGGAGAATATTCTTATTCATGTTTTGTCCTTTATAGGTGTATGAAAAATCAAACACTATACGATTCTTCCCGTTGTGTTCTTTAAGGTAGTGAGGGGTAAACCACGAATCAACAGTGTTGTCTACTTCGGGAGAGACTGGGACTATGTAACCTGCATCTTGTAATCTTCTCATCTCTTTAGAGTAATCTGCAGCGCCTCTAGGATTCTTTTCCAAACGTTTTTCCATGGCGTAAAATAGTCCCAGTACTGCTTCTTTGCCAGATTTGGGCTTTGATTGATCATCTCTCCATAGTAGAGGAGTAGCGTACCGGAGTACTCCGTTGATTCTCTCACGTATAGTTCTCTCTTCGAGAATCTTAATGGCCCTTTTGTCTTCCTTGGATCTAGTTACCAGCTTTGGATTTTGATAGGGCAGAATGTCAATCTGCCATAATCTCTCGACGTGACTAAGAAGTTCAGTATTATCCTGGGTATTGTCCTGTGTCATAATAGTCATACATTGTGTAGTCTGGTCAATTGCATCCTCGGGTAAGATCTCTGAAAGTTCATCTTCAAGTAAGGGCTCAGAAGGGCCATGCAGGGTCCATCCTAATGGAGTGTCTATGGCCCAAGGTGTATCTGGTGGTCCTCTGATGGTCCCTCCTTCTACTGGATCGATTAGAGTCAGGTAGTCTGCTCCTGTTAATAATTGGATGTTGACTCCTTTAATTTCATCGAGAGGAAGACCTTCCAAGTGAGGATTCTGCTCTTGGATCTTCTTAACTTCATATGTGATAGGATCAAATTCGAATACATTGTCATCACTAGTGAATGCCTTCTTGATCTCATGTTCCATATCTGGGGTGGAGGCAGAGGCTATGGAAAAAGATATCCTTTTGCCGGACACATTGCGCTTCCCACGTTCGATGGTGCGGAAGGCTAGGCACTCGTCTCTTCCATTAAGCTGTAGGTATTCTGCGACTTCCGGTAGGAGGATAGTACGTTGTGCACCGTTATCTAGAAGGGCGTAGACTTCTAGTTGTATCATACCGTTTCTTAGGATGACTCGTACTACTTTAAGTATCACTTGGCCATCCGTTAATCGAGTCAAGCATATCATCGAAAGTTGCATGGCTGATTGAATCTCTTCTCCCTCTGTTATGCGTGCATCGCGGTTTATATCGTGTAGAATAGACATATGTTCACCCCCACATAGAATGCAGCAGCTTCCGATAATGCATTCGTTGATCGCGTGCGTACGGGCGCATTGTTTGCATCGTTTTGTAGTCTTTATCCATTGCTCCTTTGCCTGTGGCTTCATCTTAGAAAGTTTGGGGCATTGACTCGTCTGGTGTGCATCTGTACTGCAGTATACACAGCGTTTGAGGGTTTGCGGAAGGGCTTTGACTGTGTTGTCTGATTGGTGGAGGAAGACGGCTGTTGCGTCTGTCCCTCGAGATGAAAGGTTGTTATCTCTGAACCCCCCCTATCTCGAGGGACGACTTCGAATCTGCGATCGGGTCGCCGATCCTGGTACTGCTGAGAAGGTCTATTATCGCGGGAGACATTATCCCTGCGAATTACGAGTTGCTGTTGAGAAGGCTTGTCAGCAGGGGGGTTAACACGGGGTTGTAGAGATGTCTTGACTGACACCTGATTATCCGGTTTAAGGGGCCGTTGAGGGTCGTTATTACTGAAATTGTTCTCAAACTGCAGCTGAATCCTGGCTCTGTTCACCAGGAAGTTGGTCAGGTCGGACAGGGTTGGCTGCGTGTAGGTCCCACGTTCATTCTGTATTGAGTTAACTTTCTCAAGCCAACTCCATTTGACGGAGCCAGGCACTCTTTTGGTGATGGCGGCGATGAGATCGGAGCTGACGGAGTTGTCAGATGGGACCGTTAGTACCGTGGACTGAGCACTGTGGAGAAAGATGATCACTGCGTTATAAGCAGCGGCATCCTTGATCATGGGCCAGTTGCAGGCTTGTCGGCGTAATTCACCGAACACGGTCTGCGGGTCGCCATAGTGTTCGTGGAGAAGATCCAGGGCATGGGCGTAGCCCATATCCTCATCCTCGTAGCCGAGGCAGCCGGTGATAAGGTCTTGAGGGGTACCGTCCGTGTGAAGGTGAAGGTAATGCAATTTCAGACGAGTGGGGTTCTCGGTGCTGTCGCCATAGAATTCATGGAAGGTGTGAATGAAGGACTTATAGCGCATCGGGTCGCCATCGAATTTCGGTAAAGCCACAGTGGGCTTGTGACCCTCACGGCCTCTCGCCCGCCGCTCGTTCTCAAAGACGGATGCAAGGACCGATTCGAGGGTGGTGGCGTCCGGATTGAGTGAGGAGCTGAGCGTGGAATCACGCACGGTTGCTGGTGGCCCGGCGTGGATGGTAGAGCCGCGTCGAGGGGGGCAATCGTGGGAGTGCAAGGTGGGTCCAGTCGCAGTACCTTGGCTCCTATCCAAGGTGGCGTCAGCAGGACGCACAGGGTCGGTCGACCTCGCAGGCAGGGGTTGTTGCTGACGGCGAGGGGTGCTGTGCAACGGTGGATTGAAGGATTCATCCAAGAGTCCATCTGGAGTGGCACAATCCGGGGCTGATCCGAGGGTCGGACCATCGCCGGAGGAGGCAGCCATAAGTCGTCGGTCACCGTGCGATTGTACGGTCGCGAGGACAAGCGGGGGCAATGCTGCCGTGATGGAGCAGACGATGTTGCTAACAGAAGCGGCAACGGAGGTGGTCAGGGTTTGTCGTACCTCGTCGAGAATGCCTCGTTTAAGATCATCTAGGGCAGGAAGGGTGACCATGGTGTTCCTGATCTCCGTGATCTCCGTACGCTGGTCGCCAAGGGCAGACCTGATGCCGAGTGCGGCTTTCCTCTCAGATTCATCAAAGCGGTGGTTGATCGCTTGGATCTGTTCAGCCACTGCGCGTTGAACGGCGTCTTGAATAAACTTGCACATGGCTTCTTGTGCTTGGTCTTCCGATTGGGCGGTAGGCATGACTAGCTCGTTCTCGGGGCCTCCAAGTGTTACAAATTAGTATGGTATTAATACAGAGCGAGTGTGTAACGGCACTCTTAAGGGTCGCTTGGTATGTTTCAGAGCTAGTCTTATGACTTACGGCCCAGGTCTTCTTATGCGTCGAACTACTAGACTTCTGTCTAGTTCCTGTTGACGCCCTTGAGTATCAGCTTCAAAGCCCAAATCTGGCAAAGAAGCAGTACTGGGACTATTTTACGCCATGGAAAAACGTTTGGAAAAGAATCCTAGAGGCGCTGCAGATTACTCTAAAGAGATGAGAAGATTACAAGATGCAGGTTACATAGTCCCAGTCTCTCCCGAAGTAGACAACACTGTTGATTCGTGGTTTACCCCTCACTACCTTAAAGAACACAACGGGAAGAATCGTATAGTGTTTGATTTTTCATACACCTATAAAGGACAAAACATGAATAAGAATATTCTCCCAGGTCCCTCCTTAAGCGCGACTTTGCTAGGAGTACTGCTGAGGTTCAGACAATATCCTTATGCGGTGGTCGCAGACATACAGGGAATGTTTCACTGTGTCCGAACACTAAAGGTAGATCGGCCGTACACCAAGTTCGTTTACAGGTACGCGAAGACGGACACAGTCCAGACTTTCGAATGGAGTGTAATGCCATTCGGCTTGACTTGCAGTCCGACGTGTGTGACTCATGCCCTCCAGACTCACGTGATCAATAACACCGAACAAGGAGATCCAGCTCGCGAGTCTATCCTAGCTCATTTTTATGTAGATAATCTTTTGCAATCATCTCCCACCAAAGCAGAAGCGAAAGAGTCCATAGATATTTTATATCCGCTTCTCCTCCAGGGAGGATTCAGATTGAGAGAATTCTCTTCAAACAGTATCGATATTATTGAGCATCTCCCAGATGGATCTTTGTCCGAGAATGCTGAACTCTGGTTCTCAGAGGAAGGAGCTAACCCGGAGGAGAGAACTCTAGGCTTGATTTGGAATTGCTGTTCGGATGTATTAAAATACAAGCAGAGGCAAGGAGAAATCACAGAAGCAGACTTGAAGCTCACGATGCGACATGTCTACAGAACATTGGCGCGCCAATATGACCCATTGGGAGCCATCATTCCCTATACCACTAGAGGGAAGACCATTATAAGAGAATTGTGGAATCAATTCGTAGGCTGGGACACTTGCTTATCCGCCGAGATAATTCAAGCTTGGCTAGAATGGTGCAAGGAGATTCCAGACCTCTCGCAACTGACCTTGCCACGATGCTACACAGGATATACGGACCAAGGAGCACCCAAGAGCTACAGCATCCACATTTTTTCCGACGCGTCGGAAACGAGTTATGGAGCGGTCTCTTATTTGCGTGCTGAAGACCAGAATGGAATTTACCATGTGTCTTTCCTAGCCGCACGATCCAGGATCGCGCCTAAGAAGCAGCTGTCTATACCAAGACTAGAACTCAATGGAGCTCTAACCGCAGCTCAATTAGCAGCGACACTCATGAGAGAACTCACGATCCCCACGGAACAGCTAGTCCTTTGGACAGACTCCACCACAGTACTGCATTGGCTAAAGTCACAAACATGCAAGTACAAGGAGTTCGTTGGCACACGGGTCACCGAAATACTATCCCTCACTGAATCTGATAAGTGGCGATACATCAATACAACCGATAATCCTGCTGATGACATTACGAGAGGCAAAACTTTGAAAGAGATTGCAAGCCAAGGCAGATGGCTGGGAGGACCACCCTTCCTTACCAAGCCAGAAAGTTCTTGGCCCGATCAACCACAGATAGGCATAGCGGATATTGTAGAACCACAGGAGATAAAGAAGCCATTCTTCTGTGGCTCTGTACTGGTTCAAACTCCGGTATGCCAATTCGGAACCTATGAGGAACTACTCACAAGTACTGCATCCTCGATAGTAGAGATGCAGGGCGGGAGGGGAGACTCATTACGTTCCGAAGACTACCGGAATGCAGAATTAACCATTCTACAAGGCATTCAGGAGGCTTATTTCTCAGAAGAAATAAAGCATACCAAAGCAGGTACCAAGTTGCCCATGACCAGCAGAATACGCGGCTTGGCACCAGAGTACCACGAAGGTCTACTGAGGGTGGGAGGCAGACTCCGTCGTTGCCAGGAATTAGACTACGGTGCTATCCATCCAGTAGTACTGCCGCCTGAGCATCCCTACACTAAACTCATCATCCAATATTACGACCAAATGCTGAAACATCCGGGTACCGAGCGAGTATTCGCGGAGTTGCGACGCAAGTATTGGATTCTAAGGGGAAGGCAAGCCGTGAAGAAATACCAAACGACTTGCTTCGAATGTAAACGATGGAGAGCTCAACCTGAAGTCCCAAAGATGTCAGATCTGCCGGAATCAAGTCTAAGGGTAATGGATCCCTCATTCTTTTCCACCGGGGTCGACTGCTTTGGACCGATGAATATTAAAATTGGAAGAAGAGTGGAGAAAAGGTGGGGCGCAATTTTTAAGTGCTTAACCACTCGTGCCGTCCACATAGAACTCCTCGCGAGCATGGACACAGATTCTTTCTTGATGTCCCTTCGAAGATTCATAGCACGTAGAGGTAAACCTTATGAGCTACTGTGTGATCGAGGCACCAACTTTGTCGGAGCCAACAGGGAATTACACGAAGCCTTCAAACGCATGAAGCCAGAACTCCAAAAGCAATTGGCCCCCAAGCAAATCGACTTCATATTTAATCCCCCAGCTGCTCCTCACTTTGGAGGATCATGGGAAAGGGAAGTAAGATCTATCAAGACAATCCTACGAGTAATCCTAGGAACCCAAGTGGTAACTGAAGAGGTCTTAGCCACAACTATGGCGGAGATCGAGGGTATACTAAATTCTCGCCCTCTTGGCTACGTATCAGCTAATATCGCAGACCCAGATCCCATCACGCCCAATGATCTACTGATCGGGCGTTCAGACCCCTCACTCCCTCAGGTCCTCTACCCACGAACCAACAAGCCTGGTAACAAGAGATGGGAGTACTCACAATTCCTAGCTGACGAGTTTTGGAAACGCTTTGTAAAGAACTACCTACCAAGTCTACAGCCACGTCAGAAGTGGGTAACCGAGAAAGAAAACCTTGCCATCGGTACTCTCGTCTTAGTGATAGACCCGCAATCCCCCAGAGCCTATTGGCCCGTAGGGAAGGTCATAAGTGTCACAGTCGGAAGAGACGACCGTGTAAGATCGGCAGTAGTCCAAGTAGAGGAACGTCAATACACCAGACCCATAACTCGTCTCATAAAGCTTCCAAGATTACCAGAAGAAACAGCTAAGATTAGAGATCTAATCTCCCAGCAAATCAAGAAAACACGCAAGAAGTAGACCAAACCGGTCTCATTTCCGAATGACTGTGAAGCTAGTCGCTTCACGGCGGGAGTGTAGAAAAGAAACCGTATTTGGTCGCGACTTCACGACGATGATCAACGCGTCACCATGAATTGTGTGACGTCATAATCAGCACTTATAAACAGGACTTCCTCTAAGTCTGATTTGTTCTGATAGGTAAGTGTTTGAGAAGAAAGAAAGTGAGATTTTAGTAATCAACAGCTATTCTATATCCTTGCATTATACGTCTAGCCCACTGACGATATATCACTCAGTGAATTGCCCTGAGTAAGCTTTTAGTAAGATTTACTCCAGCGTGCCCCAGCATTGAGCTAAGGGATTTTAAGTAAATCCACTCAGTGTGCAACGACACAAACTTTTGGTAAGATTGTGATCGTAGCGTATATAAGGAATAGATAAGCCCCAAACAGGCCTATCTCTAGAAACCTTGAATTCATAAGAGATTCAGGAGTTCGGAAGAGACTCAAGGGCGTCAACAGGAACTAGACAGAAGTCTAGTAGTTCGACGCATAAGAAGACCTGGGCCGTAAGTCATAAGACTAGCTCTGAAACATACCAAGCGACCCTTAAGAGTGCCGTTACACACTCGCTCTGTATTAATACCATACTAATTTGTAACACTTGGAGGCCCCAGCGAGGATCGAACTCGCGACCCCTGGTTTACAGGGGTCGCGAGTTCGAGACCCATAACTCGTCTCATAAAGCTTCCAAGATTACCAGAAGAAACAGCTAAGATTAGAGATCTAATCTCCCAGCAGAAGAGGGAAGACCATTATAAGAGAATTGTGGAATCAATTCGTAGGCTGGGACACTTGCTTATCCGCCGAGATAATTCAAGCTTGGCTAGAATGGTGCAAGGAGATTCCAGACCTCTCGCAACTGACCTTGCCACGATGCTACACAGGATATACGGACCAAGGAGCACCCAAGAGCTACAGCATCCACATATACGGACCAAGGAGCACCCAAGAGCAAGAGATGGGAGTACTCACAATTCCTAGCTGACGAGTTTTGGAAACGCTTTGTAAAGAACTACCTACCAAGTCTACAGCCACGTCAGAAGTGGGTAACCGAGAAAGAAAACCTTGCCATCGGTACTCTCGTCTTAGTGATAGACCACCAGATACACCTTGGGCCATAGACACTCCATTAGGATGGACCCTGCATGGCCCTTCTGAGCCTGCATGGCCCTTCTGCATGGCCCTTCTGCATGGCCCTGCATGGCCCTTCTGAGCCCTTACTTGAAGATGAACTTTCAGAGATCTTACCCGAGGATGCAATTGACCAGACTACACAATGTATGACTATTATGACCCAGGACAATACCCAGGATAATACTGAACTTCTTAGTCACGTCGAGAGATTATGGCAGATTGACATTCTGCCCTATCAAAATCCAAAGCTGGTAACTAGATCCAAGGAAGACAAAAGGGCCATTAAGATTCTCGAAGAGAGAACTATACGTGAGAGAATCAACGGAGTACTCCGGTACGCTACTCCTCTACTATGGAGAGATGATCAATCAAAGCCCAAATCTGGCAAAGAAGCAGTACTGGGACTATTTTACGCCATGGAAAAACGTTTGGAAAAGAATCCTAGAGGCGCTGCAGATTACTCTAAAGAGATGAGAAGATTACAAGATGCAGGTTACATAGTCCCAGTCTCTCCCGAAGTAGACAACACTGTTGATTCGTGGTTTACCCCTCACTACCTTAAAGAACACAACGGGAAGAATCGTATAGTGTTTGATTTTTCATACACCTATAAAGGACAAAACATGAATTTTAATATTCATCGGTCCAAAGCAGTCGACCCCGGTGGAAAAGAATGAGGGATCCATTACCCTTAGACTTGATTCCGGCAGATCTGACATCTTTGGGACTTCAGGTTGAGCTCTCCATCGTTTACATTCGAAGCAAGTCGTTTGGTATTTCTTCACGGCTTGCCTTCCCCTTAGAATCCAATACTTGCGTCGCAACTCCGCGAATACTCGCTCGGTACCCGGTTGTTTCAGCATTTGGTCGTAATATTGGATGATGAGTTTAGTGTAGGGATGCTCAGGCGGCAGTACTACTGGATGGATAGCACCGTAGTCTAATTCCTGGCAACAGCAGCTGGTCATGGGCAACTTGGTAACTTGGTAAGTCTTCGGAACGTAATGAGTCTCCCCTCCCGCCCTGCATCTCTACTATCGAGGATGCAGTACTTGTGAGTAGTTCCTCATAGGTTCCGAATTGGCATACCGGAGTTTGAACCAGTACAGAGCCACAGAAGAATGGCTTCTTTATCTCCTGTGGTTCTACAATATCCGCTATGCCTATCTGTGGTTGATCGGGCCAAGAACTTGCTGGCTTGGTAAGGAAGGGTGGTCCTCCCAGCCATCTGCCTTGGCTTGCAATCTCTTTCAAAGTTTTGCCTCTCGTAATGTCATCAGCAGGATTATCGGTTGTATTGATGTATCGCCACTTATCAGATTCAGTGAGGGATAGTATTTCGGTGACCCGTGTGCCAACGAACTCCTTGTACTTGCATGTTTGTGACTTTAGCCAATGCAGTACTGTGGTGGAGTCTGTCCAAAGGACTAGCTGTTCCGTGGGGATCGTGAGTTCTCTCATGAGTGTCGCTGCTAATTGAGCTGCGGTTAGAGCTCCATTGAGTTCTAGTCTTGGTATAGACAGCTGCTTCTTAGGCGCGATCCTGGATCGTGCGGCTAGGAAAGACACATGGTAAATTCCATTCTGGTCTTCAGCACGCAAATAAGAGACCGCTCCATAACTCGTTTCCGACGCGTCGGAAAAAATGTGGATGCTGTAGCTCTTGGGTGCTCCTTGGTCCGTATATCCTGTGTAGCATCGTGGCAAGGTCAGTTGCGAGAGGTCTGGAATCTCCTTGCACCATTCTAGCCAAGCTTGAATTATCTCGGCGGATAAGCAAGTGTCCCAGCCTACGAATTGATTCCACAATTCTCTTATAATGGTCTTCCCTCTAGTGGTATAGGGAATGATGGCTCCCAATGGGTCATATTGGCGCGCCAATGTTCTGTAGACATGTCGCATCGTGAGCTTCAAGTCTGCTTCTGTGATTTCTCCTTGCCTCTGCTTGTATTTTAATACATCCGAACAGCAATTCCAAATCAAGCCTAGAGTTCTCTCCTCCGGGTTAGCTCCTTCCTCTGAGAACCAGAGTTCAGCATTCTCGGACAAAGATCCATCTGGGAGATGCTCAATAATATCGATACTGTTTGAAGAGAATTCTCTCAATCTGAATCCTCCCTGGAGGAGAAGCGGATATAAAATATCTATGGACTCTTTCGCTTCTGCTTTGGTGGGAGATGATTGCAAAAGATTATCTACATAAAAATGAGCTAGGATAGACTCGCGAGCTGGATCTCCTTGTTCGGTGTTATTGATCACGTGAGTCTGGAGGGCATGAGTCACACACGTCGGACTGCAAGTCAAGCCGAATGGCATTACACTCCATTCGAAAGTCTGGACTGTGTCCGTCTTCGCGTACCTGTAAACGAACTTGGTGTACGGCCGATCTACCTTTAGTGTTCGGACACAGTGAAACATTCCCTGTATGTCTGCGACCACCGCATAAGGATATTGTCTGAACCTCAGCAGTACTCCTAGCAAAGTCGCGCTTAAGGAGGGACCTGGGAGAATATTCTTATTCATGTTTTGTCCTTTATAGGTGTATGAAAAATCAAACACTATACGATTAGATAACAACCTTTCATCTCGAGGGACAGACGCAACAGCCGTCTTCCTCCACCAATCAGACAACACAGTCAAAGCCCTTCCGCAAACCCTCAAACGCTGTGTATACTGCAGTACAGATGCACACCAGACGAGTCAATGCCCCAAACTTTCTAAGATGAAGCCACAGGCAAAGGAGCAATGGATAAAGACTACAAAACGATGCAAACAATGCGCCCGTACGCACGCGATCAACGAATGCATTATCGGAAGCTGCTGCATTCTATGTGGGGGTGAACATATGTCTATTCTACACGATATAAACCGCGATGCACGCATAACAGAGGGAGAAGAGATTCAATCAGCCATGCAACTTTCGATGATATGCTTGACTCGATTAACGGATGGCCAAGTGATACTTAAAGTAGTACGAGTCATCCTAAGAAACGGTATGATACAACTAGAAGTCTACGCCCTTCTAGATAACGGTGCACAACGTACTATCCTCCTACCGGAAGTCGCAGAATACCTACAGCTTAATGGAAGAGACGAGTGCCTAGCCTTCCGCACCATCGAACGTGGGAAGCGCAATGTGTCCGGCAAAAGGATATCTTTTTCCATAGCCTCTGCCTCCACCCCAGATATGGAACATGAGATCAAGAAGGCATTCACTAGTGATGACAATGTATTCGAATTTGATCCTATCACATGTGAAGTTAAGAAGATCCAAGAGCAGAATCCTCACTTGGAAGTGGTGCTGATCTAACCCGGAGGAGAGAACTCTAGGCTTGATTTGGAATTGCTGTTCGGATGTATTAAAATACAAGCAGAGGCAAGGAGAAATCACAGAAGCAGACTTGAAGCTCACGATGCGACATGTCTACAGAACATTGGCGCGCCAATATGACCCATTGGGAGCCATCATTCCCTATACCACTTGGAGGCCCCGAGACCGAGCTAGTCATGCCTACCGCCCAATCGGAAGACCAAGCACAAGAAGCCATGTGCAAGTTTATTCAAGACGCCGTTCAACGCGCAGTGGCTGAACAGATCCAAGCGATCAACCACCGCTTTGATGAATCTGAGAGGAAAGCCGCACTCGGCATCAGGTCTGCCCTTGGCGACCAGCGTACGGAGATCACGGAGATCAGGAACACCATGGTCACCCTTCCTGCCCTAGATGATCTTAAACGAGGCATTCTCGACGAGGTACGACAAACCCTGACCACCTCCGTTGCCGCTTCTGTTAGCAACATCGTCTGCTCCATCACGGCAGCATTGCCCCCGCTTGTCCTCGCGACCGTACAATCGCACGGTGACCGACGACTTATGGCTGCCTCCTCCGGCGATGGTCCGACCCTCGGATCAGCCCCGGATTGTGCCACTCCAGATGGACTCTTGGATGAATCCTTCAATCCACCGTTGCACAGCACCCCTCGCCGTCAGCAACAACCCCTGCCTGCGAGGTCGACCGACCCTGTGCGTCCTGCTGACGCCACCTTGGATAGGAGCCAAGGTACTGCGACTGGACCCACCTTGCACTCCCACGATTGCCCCCCTCGACGCGGCTCTACCATCCACGCCGGGCCACCAGCAACCGTGCGTGATTCCACGCTCAGCTCCTCACTCAATCCGGACGCCACCACCCTCGAATCGGTCCTTGCATCCGTCTTTGAGAACGAGCGGCGGGCGAGAGGCCGTGAGGGTCACAAGCCCACTGTGGCTTTACCGAAATTCGATGGCGACCCGATGCGCTATAAGTCCTTCATTCACACCTTCCATGAATTCTATGGCGACAGCACCGAGAACCCCACTCGTCTGAAATTGCATTACCTTCACCTTCACACGGACGGTACCCCTCAAGACCTTATCACCGGCTGCCTCGGCTACGAGGATGAGGATATGGGCTACGCCCATGCCCTGGATCTTCTCCACGAACACTATGGCGACCCGCAGACCGTGTTCGGTGAATTACGCCGACAAGCCTGCAACTGGCCCATGATCAAGGATGCCGCTGCTTATAACGCAGTGATCATCTTTCTCCACAGTGCTCAGTCCACGGTACTAACGGTCCCATCTGACAACTCCGTCAGCTCCGATCTCATCGCCGCCATCACCAAAAGAGTGCCTGGCTCCGTCAAATGGAGTTGGCTTGAGAAAGTTAACTCAATACAGAATGAACGTGGGACCTACACGCAGCCAACCCTGTCCGACCTGACCAACTTCCTGGTGAACAGAGCCAGGATTCAGCTGCAGTTTGAGAACAATTTCAGTAATAACGACCCTCAACGGCCCCTTAAACCGGATAATCAGGTGTCAGTCAAGACATCTCTACAACCCCGTGTTAACCCCCCTGCTGACAAGCCTTCTCAACAGCAACTCGTAATTCGCAGGGATAATGTCTCCCGCGATAATAGACCTTCTCAGCAGTACCAGGATCGGCGACCCGATCGCAGATTCGAAGTCGTCCCTCGAGATAGGGGGGGGTTCAGAGATAACAACCTTTCATCTCGAGGGACAGACGCAACAGCCGTCTTCCTCCACCAATCAGACAACACAGTCAAAGCCCTTCCGCAAACCCTCAAACGCTGTGTATACTGCAGTACAGATGCACACCAGACGAGTCAATGCCCCAAACTTTCTAAGATGAAGCCACAGGCAAAGGAGCAATGGATAAAGACTACAAAACGATGCAAACAATGCGCCCGTACGCACGCGATCAACGAATGCATTATCGGAAGCTGCTGCATTCTATGTGGGGGTGAACATATGTCTATTCTACACGATATAAACCGCGATGCACGCATAACAGAGGGAGAAGAGATTCAATCAGCCATGCAACTTTCGATGATATGCTTGACTCGATTAACGGATGGCCAAGTGATACTTAAAGTAGTACGAGTCATCCTAAGAAACGGTATGATACAACTAGAAGTCTACGCCCTTCTAGATAACGGTGCACAACGTACTATCCTCCTACCGGAAGTCGCAGAATACCTACAGCTTAATGGAAGAGACGAGTGCCTAGCCTTCCGCACCATCGAACGTGGGAAGCGCAATGTGTCCGGCAAAAGGATATCTTTTTCCATAGCCTCTGCCTCCACCCCAGATATGGAACATGAGATCAAGAAGGCATTCACTAGTGATGACAATGTATTCGAATTTGATCCTATCACATATGAAGTTAAGAAGATCCAAGAGCAGAATCCTCACTTGGAAGGTCTTCCTCTCGATGAAATTAAAGGAGTCAACATCCAATTATTAATAGGAGCAGACTACCTGACTCTAATCGATCCAGTAGAAGGAGGGACCATCAGAGGACCACCAGATACACCTTGGGCCATAGACACTCCATTAGGATGGACCCTGCATGGCCCTTCTGAGCCCTTACTTGAAGATGAACTTTCAGAGATCTTACCCGAGGATGCAATTGACCAGACTACACAATGTATGACTATTATGACCCAGGACAATACCCAGGATAATACTGAACTTCTTAGTCACGTCGAGAGATTATGGCAGATTGACATTCTGCCCTATCAAAATCCAAAGCTGGTAACTAGATCCAAGGAAGACAAAAGGGCCATTAAGATTCTCGAAGAGAGAACTATACGTGAGAGAATCAACGGAGTACTCCGGTACGCTACTCCTCTACTATGGAGAGATGATCAATCAAAGCCCAAATCTGGCAAAGAAGCAGTACTGGGACTATTTTACGCCATGGAAAAACGTTTGGAAAAGAATCCTAGAGGCGCTGCAGATTACTCTAAAGAGATGAGAAGATTACAAGATGCAGGTTACATAGTCCCAGTCTCTCCCGAAGTAGACAACACTGTTGATTCGTGGTTTACCCCTCACTACCTTAAAGAACACAACGGGAAGAATCGTATAGTGTTTGATTTTTCATACACCTATAAAGGACAAAACATGAATAAGAATATTCTCCCAGGTCCCTCCTTAAGCGCGACTTTGCTAGGAGTACTGCTGAGGTTCAGACAATATCCTTATGCGGTGGTCGCAGACATACAGGGAATGTTTCACTGTGTCCGAACACTAAAGGTAGATCGGCCGTACACCAAGTTCGTTTACAGGTACGCGAAGACGGACACAGTCCAGACTTTCGAATGGAGTGTAATGCCATTCGGCTTGACTTGCAGTCCGACGTGTGTGACTCATGCCCTCCAGACTCACGTGATCAATAACACCGAACAAGGAGATCCAGCTCGCGAGTCTATCCTAGCTCATTTTTATGTAGATAACAGCATCCACATTTTTTCCGACACGTCGGAAACGAGTTATGGAGCGGTCTCTTATTTGCGTGCTGAAGACCAGAATGGAATTTACCATGTGTCTTTCCTAGCCGCACGATCCAGGATCGCGCCTAAGAAGCAGCTGTCTATACCAAGACTAGAACTCAATGGAGCTCTAACCGCAGCTCAATTAGCAGCGACACTCATGAGAGAACTCACGATCCCCACGGAACAGCTAGTCCTTTGGACAGACTCCACCACAGTACTGCATTGGCTAAAGTCACAAACATGCAAGTACAAGGAGTTCGTTGGCACACGGGTCACCGAAATACTATCCCTCACTGAATCTGATAAGTGGCGATACATCAATACAACCGATAATCCTGTTGATGACATTACGAGAGGCAAAACTTTGAAAGAGATTGCAAGCCAAGGCAGATGGCTGGGAGGACCACCCTTCCTTACCAAGCCAGAAAGTTCTTGGCCCGATCAACCACAGATAGGCATAGCGGATATTGTAGAACCACAGGAGATAAAGAAGCCATTCTTCTGTGGCTCTGTACTGGTTCAAACTCCGGTATGCCAATTCGGAACCTATGAGGAACTACTCACAAGTACTGCATCCTCGATAGTAGAGATGCAGGGCGGGAGGGGAGACTCATTACGTTCCGAAGACTACCGGAATGCAGAATTAACCATTCTACAAGGCATTCAGGAGGCTTATTTCTCAGAAGAAATAAAGCATACCAAAGCAGGTACCAAGTTGCCCATGACCAGCAGAATACGCGGCTTGGCACCAGAGTACCACGAAGGTCTACTGAGGGTGGGAGGCAGACTCCGTCGTTGCCAGGAATTAGACTACGGTGCTATCCATCCAGTAGTACTGCCGCCTGAGCATCCCTACACTAAACTCATCATCCAATATTACGACCAAATGCTGAATGCTGAATGCTGACCGATGAATATTAAAATTGGAAGAAGAGTGGAGAAAAGGTGGGGCGCAATTTTTAAGTGCTTAACCACTCGTGCCATCCACATAGAACTCCTCGCGAGCATGGACACAGATTCTTTCTTGATGTCCCTTCGAAGATTCATAGCACGTAGAGGTAAACCTTATGAGCTACTGTGTGATCGAGGCACCAACTTTGTCGGAGCCAACAGGGAATTACACGAAGCCTTCAAACGCATGAAGCCAGAACTCCAAAAGCAATTGGCCCCCAAGCAAATCGACTTCATATTTAATCCCCCAGCTGCTCCTCACTTTGGAGGATCATGGGAAAGGGAAGTAAGATCTATCAAGACAATCCTACGAGTAATCCTAGGAACCCAAGTGGTAACTGAAGAGGTCTTAGCCACAACTATGGCGGAGATCGAGGGTATACTAAATTCTCGCCCTCTTGGCTACGTATCAGCTAATATCGCAGACCCAGATCCCATCACGCCCAATGATCTACTGATCGGGCGTTCAGACCCCTCACTCCCTCAGGTCCTCTACCCACGAACCAACAAGCCTGGTAACAAGAGATGGGAGTACTCACAATTCCTAGCTGACGAGTTTTGGAAACGCTTTGTAAAGAACTACCTACCAAGTCTACAGCCACGTCAGAAGTGGGTAACCGAGAAAGAAAACCTTGCCATCGGTACTCTCGTCTTAGTGATAGACCCGCAATCCCCCAGAGCCTATTGGCCCGTAGGGAAGGTCATAAGTGTCACAGTCGGAAGAGACGACCGTGTAAGATCGGCAGTAGTCCAAGTAGAGGAACGTCAATACACCAGACCCATAACTCGTCTCATAAAGCTTCCAAGATTACCAGAAGAAACAGCTAAGATTAGAGATCTAATCTCCCAGCAAATCAAGAAAACACGCAAGAAGTAGACCAAACCGGTCTCATTTCCGAATGACTGTGAAGCTAGTCGCTTCACGGCGGGAGTGTAGAAAAGAAACCGTATTTGGTCGCGACTTCACGACGATGATCAACGCGTCACCATGAATTGTGTGACGTCATAATCAGCACTTATAAACAGGACTTCCTCTAAGTCTGATTTGTTCTGATAGGTAAGTGTTTGAGAAGAAAGAAAGTGAGATTTTAGTAATCAACAGCTATTCTATATCCTTGCATTATACGTCTAGCCCACTGACGATATATCACTCAGTGAATTGCCCTGAGTAAGCTTTTAGTAAGATTTACTCCAGCGTGCCCCAGCATTGAGCTAAGGGATTTTAAGTAAATCCACTCAGTGTGCAACGACACAAACTTTTGGTAAGATTGTGATCGTAGCGTATATAAGGAATAGATAAGCCCCAAACAGGCCTATCTCTAGAAACCTTGAATTCATAAGAGATTCAGGAGTTCGGAAGAGACTCAAGGGCGTCAACAGGAACTAGACAGAAGTCTAGTAGTTCGACGCATAAGAAGACCTGGGCCGTAAGTCATAAGACTAGCTCTGAAACATACCAAGCGACCCTTAAGAGTGCCGTTACACACTCGCTCTGTATTAATACCATACTAATTTGTAACACTTGATACGGCCCAGGTCAGTTGCGAGAGGTCTGGAATCTCCTTGCACCATTCTAGCCAAGCTTGAATTATCTCGGCGGATAAGCAAGTGTCCCAGCCTACGAATTGATTCCACAATTCTCTTATAATGGTCTTCCCTCTAGTGGTATAGGGAATGATGGCTCCCAATGGGTCATATTGGCGCGCCAATGTTCTGTAGACATGTCGCATCGTGAGCTTCAAGTCTGCTTCTGTGATTTCTCCTTGCCTCTGCTTGTATTTTAATACATCCGAACAGCAATTCCAAATCAAGCCTAGAGTTCTCTCCTCCGGGTTAGCTCCTTCCTCTGAGAACCAGAGTTCAGCATTCTCGGACAAAGATCCATCTGGGAGATGCTCAATAATATCGATACTGTTTGAAGAGAATTCTCTCAATCTGAATCCTCCCTGGAGGAGAAGCGGATATAAAATATCTATGGACTCTTTCGCTTCTGCTTTGGTGGGAGATGATTGCAAAAGATTATCTACATAAAAATGAGCTAGGATAGACTCGCGAGCTGGATCTCCTTGTTCGGTGTTATTGATCACGTGAGTCTGGAGGGCATGAGTCACACACGTCGGACTGCAAGTCAAGCCGAATGGCATTACACTCCATTCGAAAGTCTGGACTGTGTCCGTCTTCGCGTACCTGTAAACGAACTTGGTGTACGGCCGATCTACCTTTAGTGTTCGGACACAGTGAAACATTCCCTGTATGTCTGCGACCACCGCATAAGGATATTGTCTGAACCTCAGCAGTACTCCTAGCAAAGTCGCGCTTAAGGAGGGACCTGGGAGAATATTCTTATTCATGTTTTGTCCTTTATAGGTGTATGAAAAATCAAACACTATACGATTAGATAACAACCTTTCATCTCGAGGGACAGACGCAACAGCCGTCTTCCTCCACCAATCAGACAACACAGTCAAAGCCCTTCCGCAAACCCTCAAACGCTGTGTATACTGCAGTACAGATGCACACCAGACGAGTCAATGCCCCAAACTTTCTAAGATGAAGCCACAGGCAAAGGAGCAATGGATAAAGACTACAAAACGATGCAAACAATGCGCCCGTACGCACGCGATCAACGAATGCATTATCGGAAGCTGCTGCATTCTATGTGGGGGTGAACATATGTCTATTCTACACGATATAAACCGCGATGCACGCATAACAGAGGGAGAAGAGATTCAATCAGCCATGCAACTTTCGATGATATGCTTGACTCGATTAACGGATGGCCAAGTGATACTTAAAGTAGTACGAGTCATCCTAAGAAACGGTATGATACAACTAGAAGTCTACGCCCTTCTAGATAACGGTGCACAACGTACTATCCTCCTACCGGAAGTCGCAGAATACCTACAGCTTAATGGAAGAGACGAGTGCCTAGCCTTCCGCACCATCGAACGTGGGAAGCGCAATGTGTCCGGCAAAAGGATATCTTTTTCCATAGCCTCTGCCTCCACCCCAGATATGGAACATGAGATCAAGAAGGCATTCACTAGTGATGACAATGTATTCAAATTTGATCCTATCACATATGAAGTTAAGAAGATCCAAGAGCAGAATCCTCACTTGGAAGTGGTGCTGATCTAACCCGGAGGAGAGAACTCTAGGCTTGATTTGGAATTGCTGTTCGGATGTATTAAAATACAAGCAGAGGCAAGGAGAAATCACAGAAGCAGACTTGAAGCTCACGATGCGACATGTCTACAGAACATTGGCGCGCCAATATGACCCATTGGGAGCCATCATTCCCTATACCACTTGGTGGCCCCGAGACCGAGCTAGTCATGCCTACCGCCCAATCGGAAGACCAAGCACAAGAAGCCATGTGCAAGTTTATTCAAGACGCCGTTCAACGCGCAGTGGCTGAACAGATCCAAGCGATCAACCACCGCTTTGATGAATCTGAGAGGAAAGCCGCACTCGGCATCAGGTCTGCCCTTGGCGACCAGCGTACGGAGATCACGGAGATCAGGAACACCATGGTCACCCTTCCTGCCCTAGATGATCTTAAACGAGGCATTCTCGACGAGGTACGACAAACCCTGACCACCTCCGTTGCCGCTTCTGTTAGCAACATCGTCTGCTCCATCACGGCAGCATTGCCCCCGCTTGTCCTCGCGACCGTACAATCGCACGGTGACCGACGACTTATGGCTGCCTCCTCCGGCGATGGTCCGACCCTCGGATCAGCCCCGGATTGTGCCACTCCAGATGGACTCTTGGATGAATCCTTCAATCCACCGTTGCACAGCACCCCTCGCCGTCAGCAACAACCCCTGCCTGCGAGGTCGACCGACCCTGTGCGTCCTGCTGACGCCACCTTGGATAGGAGCCAAGGTACTGCGACTGGACCCACCTTGCACTCCCACGATTGCCCCCCTCGACGCGGCTCTACCATCCACGCCGGGCCACCAGCAACCGTGCGTGATTCCACGCTCAGCTCCTCACTCAATCCGGACGCCACCACCCTCGAATCGGTCCTTGCATCCGTCTTTGAGAACGAGCGGCGGGCGAGAGGCCGTGAGGGTCACAAGCCCACTGTGGCTTTACCGAAATTCGATGGCGACCCGATGCGCTATAAGTCCTTCATTCACACCTTCCATGAATTCTATGGCGACAGCACCGAGAACCCCACTCGTCTGAAATTGCATTACCTTCACCTTCACACGGACGGTACCCCTCAAGACCTTATCACCGGCTGCCTCGGCTACGAGGATGAGGATATGGGCTACGCCCATGCCCTGGATCTTCTCCACGAACACTATGGCGACCCGCAGACCGTGTTCGGTGAATTACGCCGACAAGCCTGCAACTGGCCCATGATCAAGGATGCCGCTGCTTATAACGCAGTGATCATCTTTCTCCACAGTGCTCAGTCCACGGTACTAACGGTCCCATCTGACAACTCCGTCAGCTCCGATCTCATCGCCGCCATCACCAAAAGAGTGCCTGGCTCCGTCAAATGGAGTTGGCTTGAGAAAGTTAACTCAATACAGAATGAACGTGGGACCTACACGCAGCCAACCCTGTCCGACCTGACCAACTTCCTGGTGAACAGAGCCAGGATTCAGCTGCAGTTTGAGAACAATTTCAGTAATAACGACCCTCAACGGCCCCTTAAACCGGATAATCAGGTGTCAGTCAAGACATCTCTACAACCCCGTGTTAACCCCCCTGCTGACAAGCCTTCTCAACAGCAACTCGTAATTCGCAGGGATAATGTCTCCCGCGATAATAGACCTTCTCAGCAGTACCAGGATCGGCGACCCGATCGCAGATTCGAAGTCGTCCCTCGAGATAGGGGGGGGTTCAGAGATAACAACCTTTCATCTCGAGGGACAGACGCAACAGCCGTCTTCCTCCACCAATCAGACAACACAGTCAAAGCCCTTCCGCAAACCCTCAAACGCTGTGTATACTGCAGTACAGATGCACACCAGACGAGTCAATGCCCCAAACTTTCTAAGATGAAGCCACAGGCAAAGGAGCAATGGATAAAGACTACAAAACGATGCAAACAATGCGCCCGTACGCACGCGATCAACGAATGCATTATCGGAAGCTGCTGCATTCTATGTGGGGGTGAACATATGTCTATTCTACACGATATAAACCGCGATGCACGCATAACAGAGGGAGAAGAGATTCAATCAGCCATGCAACTTTCGATGATATGCTTGACTCGATTAACGGATGGCCAAGTGATACTTAAAGTAGTACGAGTCATCCTAAGAAACGGTATGATACAACTAGAAGTCTACGCCCTTCTAGATAACGGTGCACAACGTACTATCCTCCTACCGGAAGTCGCAGAATACCTACAGCTTAATGGAAGAGACGAGTGCCTAGCCTTCCGCACCATCGAACGTGGGAAGCGCAATGTGTCCGGCAAAAGGATATCTTTTTCCATAGCCTCTGCCTCCACCCCAGATATGGAACATGAGATCAAGAAGGCATTCACTAGTGATGACAATGTATTCGAATTTGATCCTATCACATATGAAGTTAAGAAGATCCAAGAGCAGAATCCTCACTTGGAAGGTCTTCCTCTCGATGAAATTAAAGGAGTCAACATCCAATTATTAATAGGAGCAGACTACCTGACTCTAATCGATCCAGTAGAAGGAGGGACCATCAGAGGACCACCAGATACACCTTGGGCCATAGACACTCCATTAGGATGGACCCTGCATGGCCCTTCTGAGCCCTTACTTGAAGATGAACTTTCAGAGATCTTACCCGAGGATGCAATTGACCAGACTACACAATGTATGACTATTATGACCCAGGACAATACCCAGGATAATACTGAACTTCTTAGTCACGTCGAGAGATTATGGCAGATTGACATTCTGCCCTATCAAAATCCAAAGCTGGTAACTAGATCCAAGGAAGACAAAAGGGCCATTAAGATTCTCGAAGAGAGAACTATACGTGAGAGAATCAACGGAGTACTCCGGTACGCTACTCCTCTACTATGGAGAGATGATCAATCAAAGCCCAAATCTGGCAAAGAAGCAGTACTGGGACTATTTTACGCCATGGAAAAACGTTTGGAAAAGAATCCTAGAGGCGCTGCAGATTACTCTAAAGAGATGAGAAGATTACAAGATGCAGGTTACATAGTCCCAGTCTCTCCCGAAGTAGACAACACTGTTGATTCGTGGTTTACCCCTCACTACCTTAAAGAACACAACGGGAAGAATCGTATAGTGTTTGATTTTTCATACACCTATAAAGGACAAAACATGAATAAGAATATTCTCCCAGGTCCCTCCTTAAGCGCGACTTTGCTAGGAGTACTGCTGAGGTTCAGACAATATCCTTATGCGGTGGTCGCAGACATACAGGGAATGTTTCACTGTGTCCGAACACTAAAGGTAGATCGGCCGTACACCAAGTTCGTTTACAGGTACGCGAAGACGGACACAGTCCAGACTTTCGAATGGAGTGTAATGCCATTCGGCTTGACTTGCAGTCCGACGTGTGTGACTCATGCCCTCCAGACTCACGTGATCAATAACACCGAACAAGGAGATCCAGCTCGCGAGTCTATCCTAGCTCATTTTTATGTAGATAATCTTTTGCAATCATCTCCCACCAAAGCAGAAGCGAAAGAGTCCATAGATATTTTATATCCGCTTCTCCTCCAGGGAGGATTCAGATTGAGAGAATTCTCTTCAAACAGTATCGATATTATTGAGCATCTCCCAGATGGATCTTTGTCCGAGAATGCTGAACTCTGGTTCTCAGAGGAAGGAGCTAACCCGGAGGAGAGAACTCTAGGCTTGATTTGGAATTGCTGTTCGGATGTATTAAAATACAAGCAGAGGCAAGGAGAAATCACAGAAGCAGACTTGAAGCTCACGATGCGACATGTCTACAGAACATTGGCGCGCCAATATGACCCATTGGGAGCCATCATTCCCTATACCACTAGAGGGAAGACCATTATAAGAGAATTGTGGAATCAATTCGTAGGCTGGGACACTTGCTTATCCGCCGAGATAATTCAAGCTTGGCTAGAATGGTGCAAGGAGATTCCAGACCTCTCGCAACTGACCTTGCCACGATGCTACACAGGATATACGGACCAAGGAGCACCCAAGAGCTACAGCATCCACATTTTTTCCGACGCGTCGGAAACGAGTTATGGAGCGGTCTCTTATTTGCGTGCTGAAGACCAGAATGGAATTTACCATGTGTCTTTCCTAGCCGCACGATCCAGGATCGCGCCTAAGAAGCAGCTGTCTATACCAAGACTAGAACTCAATGGAGCTCTAACCGCAGCTCAATTAGCAGCGACACTCATGAGAGAACTCACGATCCCCACGGAACAGCTAGTCCTTTGGACAGACTCCACCACAGTACTGCATTGGCTAAAGTCACAAACATGCAAGTACAAGGAGTTCGTTGGCACACGGGTCACCGAAATACTCTCCCTCACTGAATCTGATAAGTGGCGATACATCAATACAACCGATAATCCTGCTGATGACATTACGAGAGGCAAAACTTTGAAAGAGATTGCAAGCCAAGGCAGATGGCTGGGAGGACCACCCTTCCTTACCAAGCCAGCAAGTTCTTGGCCCGATCAACCACAGATAGGCATAGCGGATATTGTAGAACCACAGGAGATAAAGAAGCCATTCTTCTGTGGCTCTGTACTGGTTCAAACTCCGGTATGCCAATTCGGAACCTATGAGGAACTACTCACAAGTACTGCATCCTCGATAGTAGAGATGCAGGGCGGGAGGGGAGACTCATTACGTTCCGAAGACTACCGGAATGCAGAATTAACCATTCTACAAGGCATTCAGGAGGCTTATTTCTCAGAAGAAATAAAGCATACCAAAGCAGGTACCAAGTTGCCCATGACCAGCAGAATACGCGGCTTGGCACCAGAGTACCACGAAGGTCTACTGAGGGTGGGAGGCAGACTCCGTCGTTGCCAGGAATTAGACTACGGTGCTATCCATCCAGTAGTACTGCCGCCTGAGCATCCCTACACTAAACTCATCATCCAATATTACGACCAAATGCTGAAACACCTGGGTACCGAGCGAGTATTCGCGGAGTTGCGACGCAAGTATTGGATTCTAAGGGGAAGGCAAGCCGTGAAGAAATACCAAACGACTTGCTTCGAATGTAAACGATGGAGAGCTCAACCTGAAGTCCCAAAGATGTCAGATCTGCCGGAATCAAGTCTAAGGGTAATGGATCCCTCATTCTTTTCCACCGGGGTCGACTGCTTTGGACCGATGAATATTAAAATTGGAAGAAGAGTGGAGAAAAGGTGGGGCGCAATTTTTAAGTGCTTAACCACTCGTGCCGTCCACATAGAACTCCTCGCGAGCATGGACACAGATTCTTTCTTGATGTCCCTTCGAAGATTCATAGCACGTAGAGGTAAACCTTATGAGCTACTGTGTGATCGAGGCACCAACTTTGTCGGAGCCAACAGGGAATTACACGAAGCCTTCAAACGCATGAAGCCAGAACTCCAAAAGCAATTGGCCCCCAAGCAAATCGACTTCATATTTAATCCCCCAGCTGCTCCTCACTTTGGAGGATCATGGGAAAGGGAAGTAAGATCTATCAAGACAATCCTACGAGTAATCCTAGGAACCCAAGTGGTAACTGAAGAGGTCTTAGCCACAACTATGGCGGAGATCGAGGGTATACTAAATTCTCGCCCTCTTGGCTACGTATCAGCTAATATCGCAGACCCAGATCCCATCACGCCCAATGATCTACTGATCGGGCGTTCAGACCCCTCACTCCCTCAGGTCCTCTACCCACGAACCAACAAGCCTGGTAACAAGAGATGGGAGTACTCACAATTCCTAGCTGACGAGTTTTGGAAACGCTTTGTAAAGAACTACCTACCAAGTCTACAGCCACGTCAGAAGTGGGTAACCGAGAAAGAAAACCTTGCCATCGGTACTCTCGTCTTAGTGATAGACCCGCAATCCCCCAGAGCCTATTGGCCCGTGGGGAAGGTCATAAGTGTCACAGTCGGAAGAGACGACCGTGTAAGATCGGCAGTAGTCCAAGTAGAGGAACGTCAATACACCAGACCCATAACTCGTCTCATAAAGCTTCCAAGATTACCAGAAGAAACAGCTAAGATTAGAGATCTAATCTCCCAGCAAATCAAGAAAACACGCAAGAAGTAGACCAAACCGGTCTCATTTCCGAATGACTGTGAAGCTAGTCGCTTCACGGCGGGAGTGTAGAAAAGAAACCGTATTTGGTCGCGACTTCACGACGATGATCAACGCGTCACCATGAATTGTGTGACGTCATAATCAGCACTTATAAACAGGACTTCCTCTAAGTCTGATTTGTTCTGATAGGTAAGTGTTTGAGAAGAAAGAAAGTGAGATTTTAGTAATCAACAGCTATTCTATATCCTTGCATTATACGTCTAGCCCACTGACGATATATCACTCAGTGAATTGCCCTGAGTAAGCTTTTAGTAAGATTTACTCCAGCGTGCCCCAGCATTGAGCTAAGGGATTTTAAGTAAATCCACTCAGTGTGCAACGACACAAACTTTTGGTAAGATTGTGATCGTAGCGTATATAAGGAATAGATAAGCCCCAAACAGGCCTATCTCTAGAAACCTTGAATTCATAAGAGATTCAGGAGTTCGGAAGAGACTCAAGGGCGTCAACAGGAACTAGACAGAAGTCTAGTAGTTCGACGCATAAGAAGACCTGGGCCGTAAGTCATAAGACTAGCTCTGAAACATACCAAGCGACCCTTAAGAGTGCCGTTACACACTCGCTCTGTATTAATACCATACTAATTTGTAACACTATGTGTCAAGCAGATTTTATCTCATAGCACAGTTGTTGTTTGAAAAAGTTCCTGATCTGATGTCCATTAGTTTGCACTTTTGTGTGTATAGCAATGTGTAAATGGTACTAATCTCTCAACATTACCTCTGGCATATCATTTAAGTGTCTCAATTCCCCACACCCTGCAACAGGATTTCACCCAAACCCACAGGAATGAATGGCTCAGCTGCAAATCTCTAATGCATTTTGATACAGAGGAAACTGTTTTCTGGGTCACTGTAGCCTTGGGTATGTGTATGGCCTATAAAATAGCTGCTGTTGTGACAGAAATTGCACTCTGTTAAATGTCACATCAATTGAATGTTGCTCTTCTAGTTGACAACATGGCAACGGCATCTCAGTTAGAGCCTATTATGTTGACTTATGACCCACGGTGCAGACGCATTGGATAGGCTTGCGTATAGTCCGCTGCACATTAAATACTGCTTCACAAAAACATTCACATTTAGTTTTCTCTACTTTTTTCTACAGTGATGAGGAGAAGCCAGGATGTTACAACTGGTACTGAACCAACTATCTCTAAAACTTGTAATTTAGATATGTGCCTTAATTCTACTGCAGTTATTATATTTTAGCCCAAAGCACTGACAATATTCACACATTGGCCATGTGCTCTCATGCTCTTAAGGTACAGACTAAGGGTGAACGATGTGTTTTGGTGAAAACAAAAAGTGTTTTGTTAAACATTAAATTCTGATAGTAATCATTGCTATAGATCCGAGGTGTCAAACTAATTTCGGAGTGAGGGCGTTGGATGAAAAGTGACGCGGGCCAAGTTGCGGACATGCATGTGTGATCGCTCGTGTTCACTTACACAGCTTGTTTTCCAAGCTGTTGTCTCAGTCTCTGCAATTATAGTAGGCTATCACTATACAAATCTGTTTATTATTAGCTTTTAAGAATAGCTACTTAGTTTAATTATTGATATTACAGTTGCAGGCTACAAGGCATTTGTTATGAGAGATGAAATAAACAATACAAGCGCCCCATGAAGCTTGTCCAATGTGACCCCAGGGGCGTACAACAAACTTTGGGTGCTTTGTGTGAGGAGTGGAGTAAATCTCCCTCACTTGATGGCAGATGGGACGCAGCCTGAGGTTATGGATGTGTTGTTGATGTAGTTACTTCATGGGAGTTGAACTGGGGCAGGGTGGGGGGCTAGAGTACAGGTGGTCGGACTGATAGATGACACCAGTTCCAGGACCGTCGTCTGGAGATAGAGGAAAGAAGGAAGACAGGGGGGAGAAGAAGAACTTCCTTGGGTTGGAGGTGGAGGATTGACACACACACACACACACACACACACACACACACGCGCGCGCGAGGAAGAGGCCTTAGCAGTGGATAATGCTAAGTTATGGGAGAGGTTGTGTGATTGCGCCGTTTTGCACCACTTCCTTTCAGCTGCCCTGAGATACGGTCGCTCGGCTCTGAGGGTTTCACTTAACCAAGGAGCTGGCGGACAAAGCCATGCTAGCTTGAAGGAGAGAGGGCAGTGACAGACAGTCAAAGACAGATGAAAGAGTGGAGGGAAAGGAGGAGGTTGCAGAGAAGGTTGAGAGGGAGGGGAAGGAATGAGGGGAGGGAAGAGATGAGAGAAGATGAGAGAGGAGGGTCTGGAGACCTCAAGTTCCGTCAAGTGGTGACAGTTTGAGGTTGGGTAGGTTTAGGCTGGAGAATGGAGAGAGAGAGAGAGACGGAGAAGGTTACAAAGTGGTGGTGGACTGGAACAGAACTGTCATACACGTTGCTATACAATATCAATCATGGGCTGTTAACAATCGCTGTGTTACTGCAGGGATTGTGTGCTTTTACTCCATTATTATTATTTAATCTTTTCTTTTAAACAATTTGCTTGTGTTCTGGCTGCCTTTGATGCTTATTTCTTTGTATGTAGCTCTGCTCAACACGATGACAATAAACTGAGTGAATTGAATAGATTGCTGATATGGTCACCTGCAAGTAGAATGATATAAGTTTAAAATCAGAAACATGTTTTTTTTATTTCTCTAGCTTTCTTTCATTGTCCTTGGGTCATCTCAGAACAGTCAGCTTGGCTTTTAGCAGGAATAGATCTGGCAAAGCACAAAAACACATCAGTGAACATGAACAATAGTTGTTGATTGCTGTTTTGTAAAGCCCTTGTCATTCACTCGCACTGCAGTTGGTTAGGTCACAGATGGAAAAGAACAAAAACAAAATGTTAATGCAGTGCCTTGGACAAAGCGCATTATAAAGCAGGTATCAAATATTCAGGGGAATGGGTGCACATACTACCCCCCCCCCCAACACACACACACACACGCACGCACGCACGCACACACGCACGCACCCACAAATGTGAATGCTCTGGCTCAATAAACATTGGACAATGAGGGATTACTTTTCTCAGTGTTATAAAAAAAGGAAATATGATAGACTCACGGTTGAACTGTTGAATCTATAACACCTTTAGCCTTTAGTTTAACCTAGTTGGAATACCAGAAGGGTAGATTTACCTAATCAACCCAATATAAATTGCATCAAATAAATAGTCAACCACATACTTGGTATACAGTATTGTATATTCACTGAAAGACACTAGAAGAAACAAAAAACAATAGGGTTCAAAATGCAATCTGCCTATTGATTGAGATATCTTGTGTGCAAAGTTAACATTTTGGCCTGAGAGTGGCACTAGAGAGGAAAGGTCACGGGGTCAATCACCTGGTTAGGGTTCCTTCTCTGGGGAGCATGAATGTGCTCTACAAGTTTATTGCCAATCTGCACATTGTACAAATTGTGGCCTAATGGTGACAGAAAAGGCCATGGGGTCACCAAAATAAGTAGGATTGATCATACAGAGCATTAAGGTAAACAGAAATTCCACAATGGCAATCCAGACTGATATCTTGCTTGGGAACAAAGTGTTGGAGGGATGGGAAGACCAACATCAGCATCCTTCGAGTCTCGCTGCAAGTGGGGCTACAAATGTTACATGTCTTGGAGATTTCAAATATATGTCATAATACGTTGGGCTTATACGGTAGGATCTCATATGATAAAAAGAAATCACATACTGTATATAGTTATAAATATATGAGTACTTTTCACTATTTGTTTTTAGGGGATGACATACACATCTCCAGCCATAAAAAAGGGATGTTGCAGTTATATTTATGCTATGGATGGCGCTCTTGCTGGTCAATTATCGATATACCACATCCATATGTCACAATTGCATTAATCATTCCTTTTGACCGGAAACCATATACAGCGGCAGGTGACAGGAGAACATATTACATTCAGTGCATATAGTTGAAAAAAAAAGACATGACATGTAAAAGATTGTGTTTTAGGACCATGAAATTAGAAAATCAACTGTCAACAGCTCTCTGTGCTTTCTACGTCTTTTGTCGTAGAGCTGAATAGTATGCCGGACAATGTATGGCTGAAATAGAAAGAGGCAACAATCTCCAACAATGGGTGCATAATCTTTTTAAAGAAAAGCAGAGCATTATTGTATGCTTTGATATGCTGCACACATTCACTAACACACAATCCAAGATGATTTTTTGTGGACAGAGCTCTTCAGCAGACCGGGTGCGTAGCATTGTTCCGAAACGCTTTACTCCAACGTTGCGTTCATCTGACTCTCCCCATTACTATCCCTATCTCTAACCCTAACTCTAATACCCCCCCCCCCTTTATGAACAAACAGCAGTATACAGAAGATTGCAAAAGGGGTCATTCTTCTCTGACATCATTGTTAGAAACAGGAACAATCTGTGTGCTTTGTTTGTGACTGTCGACAGGCTAACAAATCCTCCTGTGTCTGTAGCCTCTGAACATTTGTCCACCGGAACCTGCAATGAATTTACCTCATAAACAGTAAACAATGGCCTTTGTATCTTCCAGTTAGGTTTTCGACCACAGCACTGAGACTGCTCTTGTCTTTTCAAAGTTTTCAATGACATCCACTTCAAAATGGCAAAATTTCAGTCTGAGTATTACTATATCTCAGTGCTGCATTTGACACAGTTGACCACAATTAACTAAATTGAAAACCTGGGTGGGACTTTCTGGCACAATACTAAACTGGTTTGAATCATACTTCTCATTTGTATATTTTGTGTATGTGTTCGTGTTCCGCAAGGATCCATTCTAGGGCCCCTACTGTTCAAACAACAATCCAAACAACAATCTACTGCATAACTGTATCACCAGAGGACACGCTTATTTCTTTTAAAATAACTAAAGACATTCTGTTTGCCGCTGCCTTTGATTGAGTTACTTTTCTTTTTTCCCTCGTCTGCACTGTACAGTAATTGTATCCGTCATTTTTTATTGTATAATTATGTTTCCTTTGCTTGATGTTCTGTGTAAAACACATTGAATTAATTGCCTTGTTGTTGAAATGTGCCAGACAAATAAAACTGTCTTGATGATCCAATTCATTTTCACAGTCTAAGACAGGGACATAACCTAAAGAACATATTCCACTAATACCTTTATGGTAAGCTAAAGGTATTTTGGATAAAATGTACAAAAATAATTTACCACCAGATTAAAGAAATGTCAGCACCAGTTGTCAGTTTTAAATCATGTGCGTAATATTGTTTGGTGAATCTGGATGTTCAGAACACTGTGGAGAGAGAGAAGTGAGTCAACCTGTCTGGTTATCCAACTATCCACTAACTCTCCACTTCTGTCTACTCACTCACTCACTCACTCATGCACTCACTCACTCACTCACTCACTCACTCACTCACTCACTCACTTACTCACTCATTCACTCACTCAGCCCCGAACTGAGCTCATGCTTCCTTCAATGCATGAGGAGAAGCAGGCATTATGTTGCCTCATTGTGGTTCTAGTGGCTGTGCTGCTTTTCTCCCCTTCAGTGTTGTAGTGCTATTTTTAGAAAGTGGGGGAGCGCACCTCAGCAACCTGACTTCAAGAACCCCTTAAGGTTCCAATAAATCTTTGTAGTCAGACTGAGACTGTGTTTTGACCCGAGCTGAACAAGTCGCAGTGTCATACATATGAAAATAAGCAGCTGAATTAATTGACCAAACCGAAAATGCTACTTTTAGAAGTGAGGGAGTCCCGCTCCCTTGTGCTACTCCCCGCTACACCCCTGCTGTCCCCCATCCCTCTGTCCTTCCCATAGAGGATTGAGGATCTAGTTCAGAGAGAGCTATTTCCCCAGCTGGGCCATTTAATTTGAAGGAAACATAGTTTGAGCCATTCAGGCTTGTTATACCAGTCCCATTATGCTATTTCATACTGAGACAGCTGTATGTTGTTGTTGTCTGCTGACAGATTGTCAGTGGGGAGAAACGGTGGGCTATCACTGCTAAGTGGCCTATTACAGTTATGGCTCTTGGAGAACAAATACAGTACATAGCCCACTCTATGTTTTCCGACAGACATAACTAACTCAAAAGAGTCAGAATTTTATTTGTTTTGTTCATTTTAGGGGTTTTGTCTTTTTGGTGAAAGAGTGTCCCCATTTGGCTCCGGGAACACACACAGCTTTTGAAACAGGACTTTTGATTACAAAGTTGAAATCTATAACAAAAGTTTTCTTGGCAGAAGCCAGCGTATGAGAAAATGATGAATGCTTCAGCAAGAAGCTGATTTGTCCGGGCCGGACAAATCAGTGGCAGCTACGCTGCCCTACAAAGGCAGAGTGCAGTAACTACGTTTTCGGACACACAACTTAATTGTGTCACCCAAAGGTCAAATTAGCCTTCATGATATTGGGGGAGGAACAATTAGCTCAAGAACTGATATACAATCAGTGTAATATCACTTTTATGCCTTTATCTCATTTGGCTGATCAGCTGTAACACTTTTAAACCCATTTTTAGTGAGATTCGAAAACGTAGTTACTGCACTCTGCCTTTGTAGAACGGGCGGGCTCTGAGCGGCTCTGAGCCAATAGAGTCTGACTGGAGACCACGTGGAAACCCAGGAGGCTGATTCTGGGTGAAACGTCATGCAGACAGGCCAATATGAGTGGTTGGAGTTGGCACTCCCAGACTGATAGAGACGGCCCCATCCAATCACCTGCTAAAGAATTTGAAAAAATGGCCCGCCCCTTACATCGGGTCTGCCCGAGCAATCCCAGATGTAAGGCAGAGCGTTATGCAGGCATTCGCACTGCTGCCACCATCTGGCGCAGTCAGGTTATAAAATAAGCACATTGTCATATGAAACAAACATGCCCTCCTGGATTAACTGATTCTTCTTCCGTGCCGTGTTTTATTGAAATTGGTATTGCCGATATGTCCCGATTTCATACCTTTCAAAACCTGCCTAATGATGCACTGTTAGGCGGTTTTCTGAAGTGTCCACAGACCTCCTACGAGTACGACACACATACAAATAAATGGTACCATAATATCATGAGCATTAGTGAGAACCAATTGTGAAGATGTGTTGAAAATGGGTGAAGTCGCGATTAAAGTGATTAAATAAAATTAAGTTAATTTGAATGATTTAGGTTTTTCAAGATTTTGCAGATCTTTTTTACAGTATATTCATCAAAACATCAGTAATTGTTGGTCTAAGACTCTCCCAAGTCGGATCCATAAATCTGCCATTGGTCTGGCTCTACCCTGGATTGATCCTCTTCCATGTTGATGTGCCTGATGTCCATGGTAATAGAATTTGACATCACCCCAAAAAGAGACTACCGGTACATACTTTACTGTATTGCTAGAAAGAGAATGGCGCTAAAGCCAGAATGTTGATTTTACTGAAGAAAGCAGAGAAGAATATATTCCTACCTAGCTAGGCAAAGCCCCAGGCAACAGATAATTAGTTTTTAAGTGGTTCAAACTATATAGAATCATTAATAGCAAGAACCCATTGAAATGTAGCTCAATAATTGCTGAGACTACAGTAATGCGTTGCAATCATCTGGAAAGCACAATTTCCATCGAGGCTAAAAGCAATCACTATTGCATAGGCCAAAGCAGACATCATACTGCATAAAATGAAACTAAATAATGATTGAGTCGTATAATTAAGTGTCTGGCGAGGAAAACAGATAGTGAATAATGACTAATGTGCACATTAGCATCATAGCGGAGACCAAATTAAGACTTGGCATTGACCCTGTGAGCTAATGTTTGTTTTTTAGATTGATTGTTGACTGCCCAGTGGTTTGAAATAATATTCAGTTTCATATTCCTCTTTTTTATGTTGACAAGTTACTGAACATTTCATACAAAGATGTTAATGCTAACCACTTTCAGCCTGGAATAGCTATTTTAGGCATGTCAGTGTAGTATAGTATAGTATAGTATAGTATATAATATTTTTAATAACAAAAATAACAGATCTACAAGCTAGCTCACAATGTGTCACATTGCATAGTATTGTGAGCATGTAGATTGGAATTTTTTTTCTTCTATTTTCTTTTCTACATTGAAAAAGTATACGTAGGTCATCATCACTTGCCCAGAATAGGGATGCTTTCATTGCGACCGTCAGGTCGCAGTTACTATCAAAAGCTCGACCAGCTGTCCGTCAGTCTGTCAGTCAGTCTGTCAGTCTGTCACACGTCACATGTCACACTTTTGCCCTGCTCATATCTCCGCAACCGCTGCCCCGATCCATGCAAAATGTTGCACACACACTCCTTGCCTGCCAAACCACAACCTCCACCCATCAATTCACACATGACCCTCTTCTAGCGCCACCATGAGGCCGATTCTTGCAAACACATTTTTGGACACTGCTCCTACAGATTTTGCCCTAAAATCACGCGAATCGGCACACAGCATGTCTACACTCATGTCATCAACATGAATCTCTCGCATATAGCGCCACCATCAGGCCGATTTTTTCAAACACATTTTTGGACACTGCTCCCGATTAGGGAGTCTTACTGGTGTAGTTAATGGCTAAGGAACTGCCAAATAGCCACAGTCCTGCTGACCAGGTTCACTGAATTGAGTGCCTAGCTCAAGGGTACCATAGCTGAGGCAGGCAAAAGTGTTATTCTTGCAACTTCACCACCCATATCCGTTTTTCATTGGACTTCTACAGTTGACATGCTCAATTTCCAAGCTGTGTCAGGGATATACACCAGGGCATTTATGGTTACAGAGCTGCTTCTCTATTATGGCTCACAGGGTGGCCGGAGCTGAGTGGGAGGCAGTCTGGTCATCAGAAGGTCACAAAAGTTCACCTCCTGACCCTGATCGTGTCGAGGTGTCCCTGACTTTCCTCTGCAAGATTAACAAAGGTCTCCCTTAATCTTCATCTTCACAGCCTGCATGACAAACACCTAGAAGTCTGTCATGGAATATATAGAGAGAGTGATTGCCTGTGGTTATAAAGGGCCAGCTATTATGTGGGGAAAATATACAAATTAAATTATGTAATGTTATTGTGTTTCCCACCGTGTCAAATCCAAGTAAATGTGTAATTTCTGTCTGCTATAATGTGATGTTAACTCAAATGTGAGGAGATGCTTGTCTGAGGTTGGTCTGAGCCCACCAGGGGCTAACAGGGAGGCATACCCCACCAGAATACCATTTACCACCTGCCATCCCTGCACCAACCAGCTGGCCAGATGTATGGAGAACCGGGATGACTGGAAGCGACGATGGACGGCTCTTCTTAGAACGACCTATAGAGATCCCTATTTTGGGCAGTTAATTGAAGAAAGTAAAATAAATCAAACAGTTAGCTAATAATTCCAGAATTATTGTGGTTGAATGTAACACAGTTCAAACCCCGGGCTCCCCCAGAGTTAGTGTCGAAGTGTCATTGAGCAAGATGCTGAACCTCTAATTGCTCCTGATGTTTTCCTCCGCCATCGGTGTATGGGTGAATGTAATGTAAAGTGCTTCGTAAAAAAGTGCTATATAGGGGGCACGGTGGCGCAGTCGGTATAGGTCCTGGTAGAAGGTCCTGGGTTCGATGCCTGCCGGGTATGCTGTTGGCGCTGGGGGCGTGTTCTCTCCTCTGCGTCATCAGTGCCCATACCCTAGGAGGGGTTGGCATGTTCTCCCCGTGTCCCCTCACAAAAACATGCAGTAATCCTGGTTTCTATACTGCCTCCCCCTGGCCAGGCGGGGCACCTGATGGAGGGGAAAGGAACTGGTTGGAATAACGTGTTCCTTCCACGTGTGAGTGACTTGGGCTCCTCATGCATAGAAGGAAGCATGAGGTCAGTCCGTTGCTCTCCCCGGGTTGGCAGAGGGAGTGTAGCGCCCAGGATTACGTTAGATAACTGACACTGGGTGAAAAATGGGTTATAAAATCGTGAGATAAAAGTTTAGGGGGAAAAAAGCGCTATATAAATACACCATTGACCATTTACCACTTCACATGCACATTCCGCGTCAGATCCTTGTCTTTATTAAGAACATAATAACAGTGCTCTGGATTCACTGGCCTTCTGAATGCAGAGGGCCAGTGTTGGAGTGTGCAGCACCACCCCAGCAGTGGGCAGATAGCCAAGTGTAGACGTGTGGAACAGAAAGCCCTTATGGCCAATTGGCTTCTCCCTGGAGGCGAGCTGGAACTCTCATAGCGACACTGATGATGAATGTCTAGTAAAGAGCAGGTTGGCTGGACACGGAAACACTGAAGCAAGCCTTAAGACTGATTTATGCTCAGTAGCACAGCGGTGCACAGCTGATGTACAAGCTCACACCGCGGCGCAAATGCGACGCCTTGCAAGCTTGTACATCAGCAACTTTGAGCATGCGATGCCGCCACGCAACGAAGTATAAATCTGGCATAAGAGACAATCCTCTTTGAATCAGGTCAATTTTTTCAAGATTAATGTACTCCTTGCTCCGACCTCATTTAACGATGAAAGATTAATGCCCAGCAAGCGGTAAAGTTCTCTATAATGTCTGTGATGTGATTACAGGTTGATGTTTTCACATGCACAGGTCTAAACTAATAACCTCCTGGTATTGAGTGGACTGCTCTTCCTTGTTCAATCCATGTCTTCATTGTTTCAGGGATTAAAAAGAAAGCCTACATTAGCCTTACTGAAGTGTTTTTTGTATTTTCTTCTCTCTAGGTGAAATCAATTCTGGACATGGTACAGTTGTCAGCATCCTTTGATTTTTCTTCCGCTGAGAACCTGATCAGCTGAGGCACTGTTTTTTGTGAGAAGATCACATTGGGCATATGCACTCATACTTCCAGGAGACTTCCTGGAGAACTAAATGAAGATACGGTAGTTTTGTTTGATTATTTTGTTATGTGACATAATGCACCAGATCAAACTGTAACTGTAAGTTGATTTGTTGATGTGGCTTGGGTTTTTGTGTGGTCAGCTTATGGTATAGGTCACATAGTCGCCTTTTATCCTATATTAAAGTTGCCTAGAGGGTGCGACCGCCGACCGCGGTCGCACCCGCGGTCGGCGGTCATCCGGACGGGCATCCGGACGTGCAAGGAACCACGTGTGGCCTCCAAGGGCCCCAGGTGCCACAGGAGCATGGTTGCTCCAAACACTGTCTACTAGGAGAATAGTCACACCAGGGCAGCGCCCAGGTGCAGTGACAGTTATTTCAGAATCATGGACAGCAGCTACTGTTATTCAGGACTATGGACAGCAGCTACGGTGACTTCAGAATCATGCTATCGTGCTATGTTTTTTTTTTTTCTGCTGAAAAAGAATAAAAAAAATAAAACAAAAGGGGAGGCCGGGCAAAGGTCAGTGGTGTTGTGTGATCGACATGTATGGAGTATGTAAAGTATAATATTGATTTTAAGCTAGTAGGCGTAGGTGCAGATATGTAATAATCAAGATTGAGCAACTGCATGGCATATTTCTCACCTAAAAGATATTGATTATTTTATAGACAAGCTGTCAGATGGACACTGACTCTCTGTCTGTGTTTCTCCCCCGCCTGTCACCTCACTCCTGCTGCCTTGCTCCGTCTGGAGCAGTGGGCTGATATATTAATAGGTCTGGCTCTAAGAAAATGCACAACTCGACAATGAATATAGGCTACCAAATGTTCTCATTTCTCATAGCAAAAAGCAGTGCCTATTCGTTTTAGGTGCCTAAAGGTTCCTAGTGTGAATACAGAGCCTTACTTCTCTTCTAACTCATCTTTATACTTCATACATTGGCTTGGAGCTTCACTTCAGCCCTACCGTATACCGGTACTTCAACTTACAACAAATAGCGGAAATATTATTATTTATTTTTTTTGACCATTTTGGACATGTTTGACAATTTTGGACAATATAACGACATGCTCAAAATAGGGACACCAGTGTAACAGGGCAAGCGAAGTGAGCAAACCATGTTCTCCTCTCCCTCAAATGATACTGCAGGGTGCAGTCAGAAACCTTGATGCATGCTTATGCCACTGCACCTTAACAGTGGAAGTTGCAGTCTTTTTTCACTCATGTGAATGTGAAGCAGAGTGTTGCTAATAGCTTTGCTAAAAAAGGGTTTGCTCATTCAGCCTTCTGGTAATCACTGACTTTTGCATGTTGTAGGCCCAGATTGCATAGTCAAGAACAAAATGTTTGTCTGAACATGTTGGCAGAATTGATGTGTGTGCATGCGTAAGGCTTCAGTGTATGTGACTATAATGTATATAACAAAATAGGGACGACAACCTTTTAGACCCACCATGCAGACAGCAGCACAGTGGTTCCTGAAGTGGGCTGGATGTTATTGTCTCCACCAGCCGAAGGCATGGGGGAGAGTATGTTTTCCTCTCCGTCCGTGCGTGCGTCCGTGCGTCCATGCGTCCGTCCGTCCGTGCGTCCTCGCAGTTTGTGAGCGCCAAATCTCAGTCGCCGTTGGCCCGGTCGCTGCCAAAGTGAGCACACACATTCCCTTGATGCCAATCTAGAACCTCTGCCCTAAATTTTTCAAATGGGCCTTTTCTAGCGCCAACTAGTGGCCGATGTTTGCTAAACACATTTCTGTGCACTACTCTTACAGATTTTGTCCAAAAATCCTACAAATCGGTAGGCAATATCTCGACAGTCATGTGATCACGGATCTGTCCGATTTTGCATATTCCATCCTGATTGGCTAAGATTGGCTTCCAAAGTTTGTGGGATTGAGCCGTTTTGAACAAAAGGCCTCAAATCACAAACGCAAAGTGCAATTATCATGAAATCGCGCACACACGTTCCCACTAGGCCGAGGAAGAAATGCCACTTAATTTTTTTTTATCAGCCTCATGGTGGCGCTATAACAGCCCGATTTGTGGTTTTACCTATAACTCCACCGATCAGTTTCAAACTTTGTAAGCGCACTCCCTAGAGGCTAAGGATAAACCTTTGCCCTGCATTTTTCACAACAGCCTTTTATAGCGCCACCTTTGGTCCGACTTATGTAAAACACATTTTTGGATATTACTCCTTGAGATTTTATCCAAAAATCATGCAAATCGGTACACAGTATCTCTATAGTCATGTGATCAAGTCCGATCCGTCTGATATTTCATATTCCATCCTGATTGGCTAATATTAGCTTCCAAAGTTTGCTGGATTGCTCAGTTTTTGAACAAAATGCCTCAAATCATCAACGCAGCTTGCGATTACCGTGACATTTGCCACACATATTCCCACTAGGTCAAGGAACAAATGCTACCTTTTTAACATTGTCCTGTTATAGCGCCACCAGCAGGTAGACTTTAGCAAAACACATTTTTGGAACACAATGCTTGAAATCATGCATGCAGCGTCCGATTGCCATGAAAGATCTAAGGTGAAGAACATATGCCACCCTTTTTACATTGGCCTATTATACAGTAGCACCACCAGGACGCACGGCCTGGTGGAGACCTGTGCTCGGAAGAGCACTGCTTCTAGTTGTGCAGTGTTTCTTACCTGATGTTTGTGGATAATGAATGTACAACTTTTACTCCGGCAGGCCCCAACTGTACCTCCATTCACTATTCACCCATTTCAATATGCATGCATTCACGCACGCACGCACGCACACGCACGCACGCACGCACGCACGCACGCACGCACGCACAACACAACACAACACAACACAACAAAAGTTTATTTAGAATGTACATTTCAACAAGGCAATTCAAAATGCTTTAAATAAAACATTAAGTATTAAGACATTAACGCAGAGCAAAATAAAAGCACATTTTGAATATAACTTTTTGAAGTAAAAATAAAACAGGAAAAATAAGAAAGTAATATTACAAGTTTATTTGTAAAGCACATTTCACAACAAGCGAATTTAAAGTGCTTTACATAAAACATTAAGCATAAGACATCATAACACAATAACGAGCAGTAATTTCTTTTTTTTTAATGCAGAAAAATTATGAAAAGATCTCAATAAAAGGCAGTGGCAAAAAAGGTTTTTAGGGTTGATTTAAATTTTAAAATAACAGAGTTGTAATAGATCTGCCTTTTTCTAGGAGTTTGTTACATACAAACGCACGCGCGCGCACACACACACACACACACACACACACACACACACACACACACACACACACACACACACACACACACACACACACACACACACACACTCTCACACACACACACACACACACACACACACACACACACACACACACACACAAACACACACACACACACACACACACTCCTCCGTCCTTTGCCCACTGTACAGCTTAATCACTTGACGGCTTTAGAGTCCTTAATTCTTGTGTCCGTTGCTTCCCTTTCATCTGCAAATGTAATGGATTAATTATGTGAAACCAATAAGTTCACAGCTTTTATTTCCACAGGGGCAGTCCATTACACACACACACACACACACACACACACACACACACACACACACACACACACACACACACACACACACACACACACACACAAAGAACAGTCTTTCATGGCATTTTATGCACCCTATACTGTATACTATAGTTTTGTTAATGTTGTCATGCCCTGAAAGGTCATGCTCACAGCCAGCGCTGCATGCCTGTAACCTTAACCACCTTCAGCAAAACTTTGTGAAAGATCTCTTTAGCTGCTATGGTATCTAGCATTAGTATCCCACACACTGTGGCGATGTCAGACTCCATATAGTTACCAATATACCCTTGACCTTGCTGAAAGCTTGATGTCTGCAAGCGGGGGACTGTTCAGCGCTTCCTTGCAGAGCAGAAGTTGAGCAGGCAGACAATTTGAAGATGATATATGATATATGATATGATATATGAGCGACTGTACAGTACATGTAAGTGAGAGAACAACAGCTGTTGCAGAGGTCCCATTTGAACCAGGGTTTCCTATACTTTACCACACCAAAGAATATCCACAAATTTCCAAGTTTGCTCCAATCCGCACCAAACCTGGCACAAAAGCCGTTCAGGGGTCTGCCATGAGAATAGTCGCACTAAACAACCCAAATTATATGGCGCTCTACAGCAGTGTTAACACTTGAAAATGACTATAACTGGGTGACTATTGCTCTGGTCAGTGCAATGTACCGGTACAGTAGGGCTGGATTCGGCAATACAGATTTGCGTGGTAGGAAATGCAAAACTGACTTTGATTGAGGGATAATATGTAATAGCTGGTGGGAAAGACCATGAAGGTGGACAGGTGCAACAGTAACTGCTGTATCACCAGGCTATTACAGTATTATGACCTTTTAATCACAATTATGCTTGTTTCACTCAGGGCTTCACTCTTCTGAAAGCTGAGCTGGTGAGCCCATTTATTAAGCCTTAACCACGTGAAATCTAGCATCCGTATTTTGGGCATGTCATCATAGGTGAACACTGAAGCAAAAACAGCTGAACATTCTGCAGAAATAGCCGAGGACCAAGTATAGACCCCTGGGGGACCCGGGTTCACTAAAGTATGGAGGGTTTAAGTGGCTAATCCAAAATGGACCCAATCGTAGAGACCCTTTTTTTGTCTTACCCACGACCCATACAAAGGAGCAAACAGATATTTAACTGAATGATCAAGGCCAGGAAAATTGCGTCTTTCTATTTTATGTTATTATTTATTATTATTGTTGTTGGTGGTGATGATGATACCGGCATCCTTGTTTAATTCTGTGTAATTACTGTATGTTTCCGGCAGTGGGGTGGGGGGTAGGGGGTGGGTGCAGTGAAAGATTGAGGCCAATTCTTTATTCTGTGCATGACAACGTTAATTCTACTCACATTCGTGAGTAGAATCCCCCCCGTCCCCCCCCACTGGTATAAAAGATGATATTTCAGAGTCCAGGGGAAAATGAGATGAAAGCTTTCGCCATCCATCATGCCCACTATGACCCCAGTCCGGGGGTAATCAAAAATGAAAACAATGATTAAACCTGTGTTAGAGCTGTCATCTCTTGTTCACCTCGCAGGCCCCCGGTGGAGAGGCCACTTTAGTTTCTACCGTGCATATTTATCATGCATGTTTAAAAAGAGCGTCTTAATGATAGCCATTTCTTCTTGACGTGTTACTAGACGCTGCAGATTGGGCAATAAAATGGATTAGTGGCAAAGAGATTCAAATTAGATTCCTTCAGCCGGGAAAACAATAGCATTTAACATTTACGGAGATTAGTTTTTTTGTTATATCCTGTTGAATCCTGTTGTTATTGTTATGCTTTACCCGGTGAGCAACTCCATGAATGTATAGTAAGGATTCCCAAACTTTTCTATACCAAGGACCCTCAAAGGCCATAGCTATAGCCACCCTATTACAAAAAGACATTTTTTAAAATCTGTTAAAAATCCTTTAACAATAATGACCAAAATAGGGACGCAGGTTGAAAGTGATTATTACTTGCGGCAGCAGAGCGTGCAAGTACTCTGTTTGGCTGCGTATGTACGTATACTGTATTTATGTCAGTCTCTGCCTGTGTTTAAGCCCGTAGCCCAATCAGGGACCAGCATTTCTGGCAACGTCATCATTACCAGCCAATGAGGGACCAGCATTCCTGGTGATGCCAGTGGTGATGTCACTGGCATCATAGACATAGAAAGGTAGACGCTTGCTTTGGCTCTGGGGCATATGCATCGGGGGACCGAGGCTTCTGCATACATCGCTTCCACGTGCGTCACGGAAACTGTAGTTGGTAGGCCAATCATAGGCAGGTGGGGGTGGGTCTTTCCGTACGCAGCCTCAAACAACAGCTGAGCCGCGCAACATCAGGAACTGGAGGGAGACATGCCAATAAAGTCTGTTGAATTGAATTGATAAGTCCCGGAAAAGACGCGCTTTGATTGACCGGAAGTCACTTTGACTGGCAGCGGTTCCTCTGTTTTTCCGGAAGTCCGGCCTCCAGTTGTTACACATCGCTCCAATGAACTGCAGCGGCGGATGAGGTACCGGTATCTTGCTTTTTATATGACTGGCATCGGGTGATGCCAGTGGTGAGCGCACCTCATGGCACATCTCTGCTGACGCACAAGTAGGCCATACTTGGCCAAGTAGGCAGGGGCGTCAATTGGGTATGGCAGGGATATGCAGCTGCTGAAAATAAAAGTTACTTTTAAATATAAATCCATGAATGTCTCTTTGTCTACCTGTGCTGGTTATTATGTTGTTAAATTACAGTAAAATAACTATAATGCAATATTTAACAAAATGGTCACTTTAACAAGGTATTATAATTATATTCTCCACACTTGTATTCTCCCCTTCTTGACAAAATGGTATATTCCCAGGTTCCACAGGTCAGCTGCACAGGTGCAATACATTATTTTTAATTGTGGCACATTTACTAACATGCCAAGTTTAGCTGCACTTGAACAACCGTTCCAGGCTGCCATATCCAAGAAACCGGCGAAACCCGGGGGAAAAAACTGACAAACCCCGACTCCCATCTTTGCCATACCCTAGCTTTTGCTGAACTGACGCCACTGCAAGTGGCCATACTTGGCCTACTTGTGCACAGGAGGCAAGTTGGCACCTCCTTCACTCTCCTTTTCAATTGGCCCCCTGGTGCCACCATAGCGGCCCCCACTTTGAAAACCATATAAAACCTCTAAATGTGTAAAACCATTAATCCTGTCAGCATGTATTGTATTTATCCATGCATGTTCTAGTCATTGGTGGATCCCCGAACCCTGTCAGTGTATAATAAGCATCACACATAACATACTGTAGAATGTCAAGAATTTAACCATGATGTGCCATTCTTCACGCTGTGAGCTTCAAAGGGAATGTTCCTAATGCTATGTTCACACTAGGACCGACAAAGCGACCAGCTACGTTATTTTCAATTGAAGCCGCGCAGCTTGCATCCTCAACACTTGTCGCTGTGTGACGAGCGTGGCATGCTACAAATCAAAGTTACTGTGCAGACTCCACTTTTTTCAGCTTTCCAGTGATGGAGTGAAGCATCTTTTTTTTTTTTTTTTTGTCAAATGACCTTGTGGCTATAATTCTATTAAAGGGGGAAAGGCCAAATACTGTACAACATTTGAGTTGACTTCTCTCATCTTACCCAGCAGTGCTACCTCCTATCACTGTTATGCTGATAACGTCACTCAACTGCTGTACTCCTTCCCTCCCTCTGCCACATAGGTTGAAGACTGAGTCGCTACATGCCTGCATGGCTGACATCTCAGTGGATGTCTACCCACCACCTCAAGCTCAACCCAGTCAAGATTTATTTCTTCTTCTGTCCTGCCACCTGTACAGTAGGATCTTTACATTTCCATTGACAACTGCCTGGTGCATGGCTTCTATTCCAACTGCGAAGAGAGTTGGAAGAGACCTTCAAGGCACACACACATTGCATCGATCACTTGATCCGATGTGAATGGGGGTGTTTCCAAAATGTTCTTAAGAAAACGTTATTAGTGCATTATGATTAAATGCATACAGCTAATCACCACTTAGTGCCAATATGAGTAAATAAAAAGCATATACTGTTCCAAAGAGAAGAAAGCAGGAGACAGTTTCAACTACTGTGTTTAGGCTGTTATTTAGCTCATAATGTGTTAATTTTTAAATATTTCATCTCAAATGAACTAGTTTATTTTCTTCTTCTGGTTGGGGGATTATCTAACCTCCTAAGTTCAAACCAATGTTGATTTAATCATTGTGGGTCTGATGATGCATTGCATGCCACAGCCCCTTGGGTGTTTCGCCAAAATAATTACTGATTTAGCTAAAGTACTGTGAAGAGCCAACATGAGTGTAATATTCCTTCTTTATTCATGCAGCTCTGGAAATAACTGCAGTTGATGTTATCACTCTAATAAATGATTCTGGCATTTGTTCTACATTTAGAATTGATTCCGCTCATTTAGAATTTATACCGCATTGTACAACATTCTTTCTTCTTATGTGACTATTTACCTTGTTGTTGTTGTTGTTGTTGACAAGGCTCATGCTTATTCTGCTTACTCTGATCTCGCACTTCTCTGAATACCTAAATTGTAAATTGCATTAGAATATTTCCTAGAATGAAATAAGAGTAATATAACGTCGTTGTCGGGTGGAAACCTCGTATCTCCAAGTTTCAAATTTGTACGTTCTTTCGCAAAGTAAAGCCCTGCTTCATCATACAAGGCCATCGCACAAAAGTAGTGAAAACAGCAGATCTACAATCACACAACGCCTCGTGGTGCGAGGCGTTGAGTGCTTGTAGATCGGCTGTTTTCACTAGTTTAAATCATTTTTAAAATGATAAAAACGAACGCTTTTGGACATACAAGGTTTTCACCCGACAACGACGATAAGTAAAGAGTGACACAGGAGTTCTCCACACCAAACTCAAATGCATAGAAATGTCGCCCACTTCCTATTTCCTGAGTGATGGTCTTACTGAAACCCCATTTAATGGCATATTCAGGTTAATGAATATTCTATTCCTCAGGACAAGAGGCAAATAGGCAAAAGCTGTAACTAACTTTAGGCACGGCCATTTATGAGTATGAGCAGCTGCAATCGCCAAGAGCAATTGTTCTCATATGGTTTCAGTCTGGGACAATAATTCTGCGAATCTGCGTTAATCATGAAGGTAGGGCAGTAAGGGCACAATATATTAGTTAACGCAATGTTCTATTAAAGTTCCCTGTCCACAGCCTTATCAGAACACCTGGAGCTTCAAATTTGGATGAAAAACTGTTTTGGAAATACTATTTCTAAAACAGTTATCATTATAAGAACCACTCCATCAGGTGCATGCTAATGGAGATTCGTACTAATATATTTGGCTCTCCACATGGAGATCCATACTAATACATACAAACACAGAAACTCCTGTTTATAAACAGGTACACGCTTATGGATGCTGATTGAATCATCATGTAATGCTTACATAATTTGTTATATAGCACTGGATTATTTATTTGGCCAGAAAAAGCTATGGATATCATGTCCAGAGTACTTCTTATTAAGCACACAGTTCAAACCTATCAACAAAGTGACACTGATGAGCGCCGTTACTGCCCAGAAGTTGAGTGCCCAGAAGTTGAGTGGGGGGGGGGGGGGGGGGTGTCCCCAGATGATTAGCTTAATGTGCAACATTGTTTTCTCACTCAACAGTAAACAAACCACCATAAAGTCTAAGTCTATAGAGGGTATCTGCACATTTCTAAAGTGACAATTTAAGGACTTTTTAATTCCTCTAAAATGACAAATTAAACACGGGCCAAATTGTCAAATATTAGAGGCAGAAATTGTGAAATTGCTCACTTGCGAGGCGTTGTGAGCATGTAGATCGGCTGTTTTCACAATAGAACTGTGTTATAAAAAATGTAATGCCTCAACTCTTAGTGCTCATCAGGGTGGGTCCCCAGTTAAAATATGATTATTTTGTGGGTCGTGGCCTGAAAAGTTTGAGAACAACTGGGTTAGGGGAGCGCTCTAGTGTGTCTTTCTCTATCATAGAAATACATGGCAGAAAAGTGCTGGCAGCTCAGAAAGTGCTTTCTGTGGACACAACCCGTCTAAACATAAAACAAAAAGTTACGAAATCTGTTTGTAGATTATTTATCGAAAACAATGCTTGGGAATACATTTTTGCCAAACAGTTTATTCTGCTTTTTCTATTGACTCTTGTTTTGAGATTCCTATTCCAGGTACCCCCAGGTACGCATGCATACCTGGGGGTACTTGGGGGCTTCCCATATAATTCCACTCATCCAGTGGGGTTCTATGGGGAGTTAGAGTGGGATTCTATGGGGAGAACAGCCCAGGAGGTCCCGGGCTGTTCCCTTGTACTGTCCCTTGATAAGATTAGTGGAATGGCCTTGTAATGGCCTGTTAGGTCTGTTAGAGCAGGATCCTATATGGGTAGACACAGAGAATGGCCTTTTTATGAAGCTCTTTCAGACATTAAGCATAAAGATATTAATGGTTGTTTTAATGTATCTCTACTCAGTGTTTTCATGCGCTTTTCACCCTTGTCTCTGGATTAAAAGCTTACAACTCAACTGACAGTTCTCAACTATGATTATAGTATGAAATATAACCACCAGTTCACATTACCTCCCATTTGGCTTTAACTGCGCTCTTGTTTCCAATGAATTGCATCAGTGGTGACATTAATAAACCACGGGGGGTTAATTTATATCCTGCCATCAAATTAAAAGCCTGAACTGTTAGAAGGCAATACCATGATGATACGGACCGACCAGTGTGAATATTGCAGAGAAAGAGGGTCCTCACCACTTAAACCCCCTCCATTAATCCGGCATGTACTGTATGCAGCCTATGTAAAACTAAATAGGTCTTTAGCCTAATACCAGAATTGGAAAATTTGGAATTAGTGAACTTCGAAAGTGTCGGCGATGTGGAAAAAAGCAGGACTGCGGAACTGAAAGCGTGGCCGCACAAATAGATAGCTATTAGCGATTCAGTAGTGTTAAAATCCAATTATTTTCTCTGAACACTGTAATTTTCAGCTTGAGGGATTACAAATAATAATGTTTAATGGAATTCTTCATATGAGGGCTGAAATAAAGGAGCTTCATATGACTCTCACATTCACATACATGTGTTGTATTTGCAAAGAACTGGAGTGAAAGAATGATTGGATTATAGCAATAGTGACAATTGCGCCTTTAGAACAAATTCTACAGCCAATTCTGCTTGATGATATGGTAATTTCAATTCCAAAACACCACATATCCATGATAGTGAACACTGTGGCCTACAGTGGTGAATGAAATCCATAATTAAATAAAGGATGCAATTGCTTTGTCAGCCGAGCAATTCAGTGATATGCTTTTAAACTACAAACATTGTTTCATCACAATTCTCAAATGGAAGTAAGACCTCACTTGGGAGTGAAATATACTTTAATTAAGACTCTATATACCGTCTCGAAGGATTCTGTCGGAGGATCTCTTTTGATTTGTTTTATCTTTTTCCAAAACAGTGAGTAAGACAATTCTAGCAAAGGTTACATAACGGACAGCTCCAGTTGGCAGGTGGTCTGTAAAGCCTGACTTGGCAGATATTGTCTAAACCAGAATACAACCAGTAAGACTCCCTAATCGGGAGATAAGCGACCGTCAGGTCGCAGCGTGATTTTAGGGCAAAATGTGTAGGAGCAGTGTCCAAAAATGTGGTTCAAAAAATCGGCCTGATGGTGGCGCTATATGGGACATCCATATTGATGAGATGGGTGTAGACATACTGTGTACTGATTTGTGTGATTTTAGGGCAAAATCTGTAGGAGCAGTGTCCAAAAATGTGTTTGAAAAAATCGGCCTGATGGTGGCGCTATATGGGACAGATCCATGTTGATGACATGAGTGTAGACATAGTGTGTACCGATTTGTGTGAATTTAGGGCAAAATCTGTAGGAGCAGTGTCCAAAAATGTGTTTTGCAAGAATCGGCCTCATGGTGGCGCTAGAAGAGGGCCATGTGAGAAATGAGGGGTGGGGTCTCCGCGTTGCCTTGGCGGACGAATAGGTACCGGCCCCGGCTCTCCCGGACGCTCGTAGCCCGAGTTACGGCATTTTATGTGAGCTGCAGTGGAGGGGGTCCTCCACTGGGGGCGCCACCACTTTGGCATCCGTTCTGGAGCACCAGGAGTCGGTGGTCCCCGGGAATTCCCCGTGAGCAGCCCCGTTGGGGTGGTCATTTGGTCATTTTTGCACATTTGGTAATTCTTTACATCTGGGGGTCCCCCAGGGACCTGGGGGTCCCTGGAGCTCCGGGGGTCCTTGGAGGTTGTAGTTTGGCAGGCAAGGAGTGTGTGTGCAAAATTTTGCATGGATCGGGGCAACGGTTGCGGAGATATGAGCAGGGCAATAGTGTGACGTGTAAGGTGTGACAGACAGACTGACGGACGGACGGACGGACGGACGGACGGACGGACGGACGGACGGACGGACGGACGGACGGACGGACGGACGGACGGACGGACGGACGGACGGACTGACTGACTGACTGACTGACTGACTGACTGACTGACTGACTCACAGTTTGTGGAGGTTTTGATAGTAAGTGCGATCTGACGGTCGCAATAAACCACTGTTGGTGCAGTGCAGGGTGAATCTCCTCTGCCTCCCAGGGGGTAACATACAGAAGGGGAACCAATAGAGTAGTAGTGTGTCACTCACTACCTCCTAAACTGTCCCTGTAGCTGCTGCTGGAGTGACTGTAGCTGGTGTCCATAAGTAACTGTAGCTGGTGTCCATGGTTCTGGAATAACTGTAGCTGGTTTCCATGGTCCTGAAGTAACTGTCCCTGCAGCTGCTGTCCATGGTCCTGACAGACAGACAGACAGCCTGACAGACAGACAGACAGACAGACAGACAGACAGACAGACAGACAGACAGACAGACAGACAGACAGACAGACAGATAAAGTCACTCTCACACTGTTCTGTTAATAAGCTTCTTTTAAGGAAACTATAAATGCCTTTATAATGAGTGTGGTTGCCCAACAGGGCAACACACTGTAGTCCGGGGGAAACTTCATTTTTTCTAGATAAACTTTTTTTGTGAATGGGTTTTTACCTTAATAGGGAATCAATGGGAGTGGTGCTAGCTCGAGTATTGGTCGAGCTTCACATGACAGTTAGCTTGCTGCGGAATATAGTCACGTCGGCAACCACACTTGCAATTTCCAATTGCAGTGTTCTAGTTATAATGCTCATTATGGTCTTATAATACAACAAACAATACATATGTTTACAATGCTATTATGAACAAATAGCCTTATTAACCATTGATTAACGCCTATTAACGGGATGTTTGTTCAATGTGCTACTTACTTTCCACCACTGCTCACTGCCCCTATCTCAAGAGTTCATATAAGTATGAAAACAGAATTGTCTGCAGCCCTACATATTCTGCATAATCAGAGTCCCCTCAGGATTCTGCTGGGGTTGGAAGTGATTTAGATGTAGGTCATGAGGCAAGAGAATCTGACAACATGCCAGATGACACTGAAATTAGAGCCCTGTATAAGAAATATGGATGTCTTAGATGCAACTTCAGGCTAAATATCTTATTCCATCAACTATAGATAACAGAGGGAATTATTATTAAATGAACAGTTTTGTCATCAGAAGACAGTAGAAGGAATTCAAGGAGGTACTGACAGCTAAAACGAACCTGTCTGAGACTGATTGACAGTGTTTTGAATTGTTGGGTGGAGAACATTTGCATTCTTAGGGCAGCTTTCATCTTTCCGCTTAGTACAAAAAAGCAGTTTTTTCAAAAATAACTACAGGCTATTTATCTGGGCACGGATGAGAATAGGAAGGAGTGCTCTGCACTACAACCCCCTTCAAGATACTTTAAAAGCCAATGGTATGATCTTGCTGAAAGAGCTTGTTTGGTTAGTCTGTGCCCCCAAGTTAGTTTCCTCAACATTCAGATTAAAGATTATCTTCAAACCAGGAAAGTGTGAGGTTTAGTTACTTTTGGACCTACAAAGCAGAAGTCAGGCACACTGCTTGCAACTGTACAAATACAGATTTTATTTTAAGGAGAGGGTAAGAGGGTGAGCAGAATAACAATGGAGCGGGGCAGACAGAGAGGGCTCAGCCATCGGTTGGAAAACTGGCTGGCGAGACACTGGGCGAGACACATTTGTGGCGCCCATGCCTATGTGCGTCCTTCCCCGCGTGTACATTTAAGGGCAGGAAAATAGTAGTTAACTAGGCTATGCCCAAGATTGAAGCCATCAACACATGAAGTGTTTTATTCCAAAGACGTGAAAGTGACATAATCTTGTTGGCCAAGAACGGACCGAAGCAATTGTGTTATGCACAAGGCTAGCCAAATACTGTACTGCACTTTGTCTTAATTTCATACCATCAATCATTTTGTACGAGGCTCTTCAAGGTCCATGCTTCCACATGGTACATATCTCATCTCAGACCAGGGTTCACTCCTCCGTGGAGTCTCCATGTGACGGGAGAGCAGGGAGGTGGCTGTTTGGCTGACAGGTTATTGTGAGCCCACCGCTCCCCACTGCCATAAGCACTGATTAATATGTCAGATTAACTCTGTGTGTGGGGGCTCTCATGAGCCTCCCCGTGCGTACAAATAATGGCAAATGCCGCCAGGTTGATAGGTGCTTCATTTTACATCTGAAGCCATAAATTGCGTGGGCTATTGGTGAAATGACTCAGGATGTTGGTGGAGCCCTCTGCTTCTTGGAGTGAAGATCAATGTTCCCCCTTTCCCTGACGGTTGATGGCGAAAGAGAGGAGGCCCAGGTTAGAATAAATCATGCATATATGCTAACTCTCTCCATCCATTCGTGTGTGTATACTTTCTCGTGCATTTTGTATGTACTCTAGCTCTTTGTAGGTCTATGCTCTATATGAAAATGTGCCTCATAATTGTCGCTTCTTCAAATTCATCATCCCTCTCATTCATCATTGCTTTAACCTTCTTCAAGGGCCTCTTGAGAGTAAATGTTGAGAGAGTCAAGGGTTTGCACGTAACTTATTTGCTAAGTGGGTCTTCAAAACAGAACTTTCTGCTCACTAACAGAGGGAATGATAATTGCCTGTAGCCTGAAGGTACCTTTTGGCACCTATTCTACCATTTCCAAGTAAATGTTGAAATGAAATATCCTCCATTACTGCAAAGTGAACTGCAAATGATCCATCAAAATGGATATTAGAACCAGCTTAGTGTCAGTGTAGTTCTCCATTATCCAGTGGCTAGAGCCCAGCCATGCTATTTTCCATGATCAGAAAAGTGAATGTCTTTGAATTTCTGTCATGGGCCTGCTATCAAGCCATCGTGCCAAACCAGGCTGCTTTGAAATGAAAGACTGGTCCCTGCTGGACATATTTAATTGACCACTGACAAAAAAAAAAAAAAAGAAAGAAAGAAAAGAAAAAGAGATCAGCAAAAAAGTTTTTTCTTCTTTTCCAGGACATGAAAAAATATATATTTCTTTTCTAAATAAATCATGTACCCCCTGTAGTTCCTCCGGGTGCCTTTACTGCCAGTGCCTTAACTGCATCATACCACATGCTGTGTGTTTTGACTCTCAAAGCTGCAGGAAAGGAGCGAAGGTTCAGTCTCAAGAAGCTGATGGTTGTTTGCAAGTGTCTGAATAACGTTTTTGAAGTTTCCTTATTCGTCTTTTGAAGTATGAGTGTTTCTACACAGAGAGACAGGAAGCGAGAGAGAGCGGTGGTCTGATTAGAACCCAGGCCTCCTGTGGCAAGGACTGTAGACTTACAGTTTGGCCATTTCCTTATTTGGGGTACTTACGGCAGTCTCTTCCGGGTGCTTCAAACGCCACTGTGCAAGTTTCATTGAAATGAATAGCTGGGCACGGGGCAGTCTGCTCTCTATTATATTATACCTCTATGTGTGCCACGCACCGAAATAGCCAATATACAAGTTCACAACGCATTGCATATCAGCTATATTTTTGGGCATTCATTAATTAATTACTTATTAAGTATGAGTGCGCTCAATCCTCATTATCGACAACAGTATAAGAGGACCAAGTTGAGGAGGAGGTAGTAGGAAGTAGAGGTAGTGGTGTTTTGGTTTGAGTTTCTTTGTGGTAGTTAAAGAAATATTATGGCTGTGCCATCCCCTCACAGCCAGTGTTTCTGATGTCTACCCCTCCCCTGTGCTTCTCGCTGGTCCCGTTTGTTCTCTCTCCCAGCTCTCTTGCCTGATATCTCCTCTATCCTCACTTGAACTGGAGGTTCAACTCAGGCCGCCATTTTGATGGACATGCCAGGGCTCTTATTCTTGCTTCAAGGTGCAAGGAGCAAAGGATTAGTTGGTGTCTCTGAGGAGTTGCAGTATAAGCGAGGAAACATGAAGACGTTCTAAGCTGAACAGCATGACATTAACGATAACACCCCTACAGATGGTGTAATGTGTGTGCATGTGTACGCGTATGTGTGCAAGTGAGTCTGTGTTGCGGCCAATGTGAAAGTAGTTGGGAAAATTAAAGTGTGGCACAACTTAAGACTTTTCTTTCATTGCCATCAATGAGCATATTTATTACATGTCTATGCAAAGCAATGAAGGTCAGAGGTGGGGCTAAGCTGTGTTATTGTCATAAATGGTAAATAAAATGCATTTACAGTAGGCTATATAGCGGCTTTTATCCGCTGTACTGTGCTAACACAAAATACAGTAACATAACAATAACAACAGTAAGAAAGGTAAATGTAAAGGTAAATACTAATGAGATAAAGATTATTCAGATTATGCAGAGAGAAAAAAATCAAACCTCGGTTCGAAGTGAAGCGGTGAATTGTTATTCTATGTGTTCTAGAGCTATGAAATCTGTGTTCTAGATCTATACATTCTGTGTTCTAGATCTATACCTTCTATGTGCTTCAATTCTATATTTTTATGAATTCTGAATGAATGAATGATTTTATCTGGAGGGCCAAATTGTCATGTGAAGCTTGCTTGACCAATCCTCAATCCTGGATGCACGGGACACACAAAGCCACTCCTTGGAAGCGGCTTTCACCGCTTCAAAAAGGGAGGGAAACAAGGATTTAATTTTTAGTCCTGAGATGCCACTAGCCAGAGAGAGAGCCTCTGTCCAGACAGTACTGCTCTCCCTGTAGCAGTTTGTTTCGTGTACTGACATATACATCACCTTAGGAACATCGCCCATCTCCAGTCCTCCCTGACATCCTCTGCTGCCAATTCGTGCCAAAACACTCTTCCACGCATTCGTTACACCCCGGCTAGACTACTGCAACAACATCCTCCATGTATTTCATCCAAAGCCCTAAATAAACTCCAATTTGTTCAAAACTCAGCTGCCCGCCTGCTCACCAGCACCCACTCCAGGGACCATACCACACCAGTTCTGCACGACTTCCACTGACTGCCTGTCAAACAAGTAATCCACTTAAAAATGCTGCTCACATAAGGCATTCCACAACCTGGCTCCCCTACCTCTCTAACCTCCTCAAGATGAATGTTCCATCCCATTCCTTCAGGTTCAGTGGAGGTCCGCAAGCAGGGACGGCTCCAGGAGACGGCTGGGGGGGCTTTAGCTCCCCCTGATGAAGGACTAGTCCCCCCTAAGCCCCCCCCCCTCCCCACAAACACAAAATATTTAGGCTATGGAATAAAAAAAATGAAATACTGTATATGAATATGTGAAAGACAACTGACTGACTGTAAACCATACTATATGGACAGTTTGTTCTGCATGTCACTATACTGGAAAGCGTCTTCAGCCTAACAAAAATGGAACCCTATCCGATCACCTACAGTCCACAGATTTGGAGCTGGCATCTGCCAATGATCTGGTCTGTTCAGTTATCAATACCCTAAGCGAGAGAATCGCGTTTGTCGTATTAGTATTAATATATCCATTATTGTTTGTTGTAGCCAGCCCCCATATATTTTATGCCCATAAATCGTCGTCAATGTGTTGTCAGAACATGCCCATATATCGGCATTCCCAGATCACACTTGCAAATTAATTACATCCTTGTCCATTTTATGCCCATATATGGAGATCCCTGTCCCGATGTCATCAATATCAAGGGCATATCTGGGAATGCCCATAAACCTGCCCATAAACCTGTGGCACAGGCGGATGAATGAATGAATTCATTAATACCTGGCAGTAGATGTGTTAATTATTGTCTTATTATTTGAGTTTTTTCCGTATACATTTTTTGTCTTTTGTTCTCCTCTCCCCCTGGCCCCCACACACACATGTAAAGTGATTTTGAGGACCTGGAAAAGCTCTATATAAATTCCAGGTATTATTAAACTAGAAATGATTAAAGGGTTTGTTAATACCACAGCATGGCAAGCAGCACGGTATAATTCTGTACCGCACAGAACAATAAAGAGCCTGTTAATTCAACTGCTGTCCTCTGGCCACAATCACTGAGTCTGTCTCTCTCTCTCACACACACATGCACGCACGCACGCACGCACGCACGCACTCACACACACACACACACACACACACACACACACACACACACACACACACACACACTGGTTTTGAAAACTGTTGGGGACATTGCATTCACTTGACATTCATTCCATATCACCTTATCTGTACCCTAAAACTAACCCCAACCTTATGAAACCTGAAATCTAATTGGGTCCAATTTTGTCCCTAATTTGACGTGAAGTCCCCAATCAACTGGTTTTATGTGACACCAAATGTGGCATATGGCAGGAACAAACACGCGCGCATGCACGCACGCACGCATGCACGCACGCACGCATGCACGCACGTCCCCACGTCTGCACACACGCACACACACACACACGTACATCAGGCTGCATCATCATCTGATGTGTGTTCAAATTAGTACTACCCTGCTTTATTTGGCCTTCTGCTGAATACATTCCTGTGGTAACATTTATAACACAAGGCTGAAAATTGGGAAGAACGTTATCGTTGTTTTATTATTTGCCAGCTGTGCTGTGTCACAAGTGCTTTGCTGTTTGTTGTAGTACTGTACAATGTCATGTGTTCCCTGTGATTTTATCCCACAAGGCATCCTTGCACAACTGTTAGAGCAATTAATGTGATTAGTACTACTAGGATTGCTATCATATCCCATTAATCTCTTGTAATATGCCTTCCCAATTAATTGCTGTGCATCTAGCGTGTCTGTTCATCCGCAGTATGGAAACGCTTTCAAAGAAAGGAAAGCGTTTAGGTGCAAAAGCCAACCAGAGCTTCATTTGAAAGGGAACTTAAAACTTAAAAATAACAACCTGCATTTCATTTGGTTCCATTTGCACATCTCACACTCAGTTCAGTAAAAGCCGCTCACTCTTGTCGTCCTCGTCCCGGACGACAAAGCAGACGCGGACGGAGCTGATGTGTGCCTCTCTGCTGAGTTACTAAATGTGAGTTACTGAATGAATTAACACAGCGAATTATATTTATTGTTATTATTATTATTATATCTAACTAATATTAATTTACAGAATGTCTGTCCGCCGTCTGTCTGTCCGCTGTCTGTCTACAGTACTCTGACGTCACTACTGGCCTGGACACGGAACACCATACATGGGCATTGGAAACGGAACACATATTGGCATAAACGGGTGAAACAGTTTCCTATTACTATTATTAAGCAATAAAACTGAACAAGAAACACACCTTACTACAAAATAAAACAGGCAAGATGTGATTTCACAACATAGTCCTACAAACACAAAGACATGCAGAAATAGTATAAAAGCCCATGATGACTCCCCAAGATGCCAAACACGATGGCAGGGAAGGGGAATGGAGAGAGCCTCCCAGCATAGCCATGGGTCGACTGATGTGTCAATCTGACAGAGAAAATTACAGCAGATCTACCAGCTCACAACGCGTCGCTTGGTGCCGTGTTTTGAGCTTGTAGATCGGCTATTTCCACTACTTCTTAGGCATTTGTTTTTTCATTTATTTATTAATGTAATTGAATCATTCATGAAAATCTTAGCTTTTTGGAGAATGTTTTTTGAAAATGTTTTGAAATAATAAAAACAAAATGAAAAACAAAATGTCGGAAATGAAAAATTAAAGCCATACTGTGTAAGATGCCCAACTAGTGGTCATTAGCCCTATAGCAAACCGCGGTCGCGTCCGCGTCTTTCGGACGTTTTTCGTACCTTCAGACCCCCGCGTCTGCCTCCACCTCGCTGAGATCTATCTTTTAAGGGGTCCCTTGTTCCTGTGCGTTCAGTAATTCCAGAGATACGGACTCCTTCACCCTGCCTGGTAGGCGAAATTACCTAGAGAAGGGATGGTACAAACGGGCGACAACAAATATGGCTGCCATAGCGACCCCACTTCAAGATGCGCTGTGATTGGCCGGCAGTTGTATAACCCTCGCTGTGATTGGCCGGTAGTGTGATGACGCAATTTTGGCGCGAGATCCGGTCCACGGCAAGGATCTCAGTTTACATACAGAGAAGGCTTTACAGGCTGAAATTCACGGCGCGGATCTTCTAAAACTTTTGTGATTTAATAGTTAGGAGAATTTTAAGATTTGTTTTATAAAAAAAGTTACATAGTACAACTTTAAGGGACCCACAAAAATGTGTCCGTGATCCACAAAAGGGTCCCGACCCAGTGTTTGTGAAACAGTGATCTCTACTGTACAAACTTCAGCTAATAAGGAAAGGGAGGAAATCAATACCTTGACTCGTCAGTGCAATCAGTTGCTCATCAGAGCAAAACAACATTCTAGTGTCCTCAGGGAAAAGGTGGTACATCATTCATGAAGGCTATAATCAATCAAACAGGTCTCAACAAAACCACCACACATTAGAAATGCCTTTTAGATTGATTGTAAAGCATATTGCTGCGATTGTTGCTATTATTATTATTATTGCAGGACTCAAAACACCTTTGCTTTGTGCCTTAAAGCAGTGGTCTGGGGACCACCAGTGGTCCTTGAAGGGATTCCAGGTGGTACCCAGCTAAATGATGGAGAGTTGGTAACCAAATAGACCCTTATTGCAGCACCAAAGGTCACAGTTTACCATGAGAAATGTCACAGCTTGTCCCCGTGTTGACGTGTGTGTACACATTTTTACGGTCTATGCTGGGTCGGTTCCCTTGACACATCACTGTGACATCACAGGTGCTCAGACCAGACAGGGATCTCCATGTATGGGCATAAAATATATTGTGATGTCATGGGAACCACTTTAACAGAATCCATTGTATGCCCATACTGTATATGGATACATGGATCCCTGATGTCATCAATATCACAAAGTACAAATAAATTGAAAGGCCCAGAAACATTGTGGACTCTAATATGCTGGCCAGGCTTTGTAGTCATCCTTTTCTTTTCTTCTCCAAAATCCCTTTGGCCTGACTTAATCTTGGTCACTCCCACACTCACCAACTGTGGATGTCTCCACAGATCCCTCTAGTCTAGGGCTGGGCTTCTGTTGTCTTTTTTCCCCCAGCCAATGCTGATATTGCATTTTTGAGCTATGTCTAAGACCTCTCTCCATAGCTCATCAAAAAAGGATTCCTCTCTGTAATTCTGACATGTGTTCTGATGTGCTTCAATAAGCTCAACAGCTCTCGCTAGGTCTCGTGACATATTAAGCTTGGTGTCACCCAGCACTGCAGAATGTTGCTAGAAGCCCAATGAAAGGTAAGTCAATTTGGGAAAGTACAGTACAGTAGGTGGCCCGTGTCTTCACAGAACACTTCTCTTATCAGCAATATCTTCAAGGGCAAAGAGCGCTGCAGGTAGCCTGTCCATCATACAGCAGGCAAAGTGCCTGAATGTCCATGTCTGACCTCCATGCAGTTTTAACTTCTAGCCATTTGTGGTGAATGTATGAGCCCGACACAAAGACACGTGTAGCTGCTGTAGTAAAGAAAAGACTGACTTGACAGGATCAACTAGAAATAGGTTCAGCCAATGTGTGTTACAATGTACATACTGTAGAATAAAGCAATAGGCCTATGCCCCAAGACTGCGCTTTTACAGGGATTTTAGACAGCTAAGGGGCGTTTGTACAATCCCCCTTAGCTGTTCTAAAATCACTGCAAAGTAAGGACTCGTGTGGCTCACTGCCTTTATGAAATGGTTACCAAATATGGTAACAAGCAATAATAGACATATTCCAATAAAATCGTTTTTAATAACAATTTCTCTACAAGAATGGAATGGAAGGTATCGAAGAGTACACATTGTGGTATGAGTAATTGAGTATCTGAAATTAATTCTTCAACGTCAACCAATTGTCACATCACACGTTTAGGGAGATTGTTTTTTCAAACAAGCTCCCTGCCATCAATCATTTGAAGAATCAAGAAGAATATAGACAGAAAGAACAAAAAATATCAGGTTAGATATTCAAATATTACTACAATGAGTAGAGTACAGAACACATACGCGCACGCACGCACGCACGCACGCACGCACGCACGCACGCACGCACGCACGCACGCACGCACGCACGCACGCACGCACGCACACACACACACACACACACACACAGTGTATGGTTAGAAGAAAGGGCAGTGGAACAAAGCAGTTAATATACCGTTAGTAGAAATTAACACATACGTACCTGTATATGAGGTGCAGCAATAGTGCCAAATAGGTAGTAGGCTATTAGCAACAAATATAGAACATAGACCTGCGTGTAGTCCTACATGCAGGCAACACATCAATTATAACACAGAACTATCCCTTTTATAATGCATGATGTTTTTCTACTGCTTCTACGTATGCAGAAACACCTAGTCTGCTCATTCCGGACCTATGGCCTGCATGATTCGTTCTGTACTCCAGCCCCTGAAGACAATTGAGGCCTGCCGCCTGCAGCATCGAAATTCTAATACAGTTCATGTCAACCACTGGTTACAATATACATAGTATTGTAACAAAGTAACATTTTTGAGAATCTGTGCTTTACTTGAGTATTGAAACTTGTGACTTGCAGTTCTCTACATTTCAAAGAGAAAATCTGTCTTGTTTTAAAATCATGTACTTTTGAATACTTTCAGTACCATTTGGTAGCATATACTGTAAGTTAGGAGAGTCATTGAAATTAAACCGTTCGAGAACAAATGGCACTGCCCTTTTTCGTGAAAACCTATGTGATATTGCCAAAAGGCATGCATATTACAAAAGTCATCACCCTTTACCACATGAGCTATAAGCTAGAGAGAGAGAGAGAGAGAGAGAGAGAGAGAGAGAGAGAGACAGAGACAGAGACAGAGACAGAGACAGAGGCAGAGACAGAGACAGAGAGACAGAGAGAGAGCACTCACTTATTTATGAGAGCCTTAGTAGCAAAAACATCATGTTCAGCACATATTTCAGTCTCTGAAGGCCATGTGTGTTTTGAGGGCATATGTTCTCAGCACCAGGCCTAACTTCATCCAGTGGGAGTGTGTAATGCTATCATAGCCATGCAGTTGGCCTTTTCCAGCATTTCACGTGCCTAAACATGCAAGACAACCAGTGACATCATCACAATGACGATAAAGATTTCAGATTATTTGCTCACTGACTATGAAACACTGGAGGAAATTAAGTGCTAAAAGAATGTACAGGGAAAAAAACAGGAATTAATCCTAAATAAAAGGTTTTATTCAAATTATTAATCTGAAGAATCAGAAGGGAGAAAGAAAACATGGGATTTAAGGAACATCTAAAAAAGATGTTCCTTTTGTCAATATAGGCTACTATGCCGTTTCTACGTTATATCAATACGTTCACACATGCCCCATGAGCAAAATATAAATGATCTTATATCAAAGATATACATACACAAAGCATATAATAAGCAGTAAGTATATGTAGGCTACTGTAAATGAGGTTAGACCTAAGGTCTCAATATAGCAAAAGTCTTTGGTATGACTCGGCCAAGGAGTGAATCCCTGACACAGGACGGACACTCTAACCACAAGGCCATCAGATATATGAGCTGATCTAGATATACCGTAGTATCACATGTGTCTAAAGTAGAGCATAATCAATGCAAATGGATGCATTTCATGTATTGATTATTGGTGAAAGGCTGTCATTTAGAAGGAATCTCGTCACAAAATGGTCTGTCAGATACGGATCAGGATTTTGTTCCATGTGCTTTGTTGTTAGTGGTGTTTTGGTATTAAACAGAGTGTTTGAATCAAAAGATATCAAGAATACTGTTGAGCAGCTCATAAAAGAACTGTTGAGGAACTGCCACATAGAACAATACAGTACAGTAAGTGCCAGAAGGTTTACACAGGATAGACATGCATAATGGTCTATTTACAGTAATATATTGGGTCACAACTTCAGACAAGTGCTCCTAAACTTGAATACAGCAGCTTATGTTGAAAGAATTGCCCTCTCTGTGTAGAAATCCATGCTGTTATGCCACATCTCCAGAATTTACTTGATTATGCTTAGTTTACTGTGGTATCAAGCGGTGAAAATAGCCGACCTCCAAGCTCACAACGTGTTGCAGCGCAACGTGTTGTAACCTTGGAGGTCTGACAGTTTTGATATTTCCACTAAAAGGCCCTTTTTAAAATTTTCAGCCCCTGCCTCTCTAACATTCTCTGCACGTCCATGCACAACTTCAAGATCAACACATAATACCGGTATTAGGGCTAAACTTGAGCTATTGGTTTACAAAATAAATGGTCTGGAAAGCCAGTTCGACATTATACAAGGTAGCACCAAGGTGTTTCAACAGATCTGAGAGAAGCTCAGGGAAGGGAGCGCAAAGTCGGAGCTTAGGGGTTGGATGGATTTTGACAACATGCTTCAGAAAGAATGGGGGAAAAAATAAAGAAAGAGAGACACTCAGTATATGCCTCAATGACCTCTTGACGTTATAAATGTCCCTTCATAAAAGATTGATGTTGCCATTCTGAATAGCATTGGTCCAATGTATTTTTAGACCTGGCTGGCTGGTAAATGTTTTATGTATAAAGGGGCCCTTGAATGAAGTGGCATCTGCCTAAGCAGCGTTAATCGCTTGCTGGCCCCCGAATGCAGCAGCTGGCAGTGTGGTCAGTCCTCCTCTGAGTCTGACTCTTAACTCTTGAAGTTGGCACGCCACAGTCCTATTTCCTCCCAGATAATGATCACTGTGTATTTATTATTGTTATATAACTCCATTGTTTCTTCTTCCAAAAAACTGTACGTAGCTGTTAAAAAGCTATATTTTATATGTGGACGTATCCAAATTGCAATATCCAACCGCTTTTTTATATTATATATATAATAATAACTTTGCCACTCTCTTACTGGCTACTGGTCCATGGCCCGTGGGCCGTAGCCCGTGATTGGCTATGGGGATAAACACAGACACACACACAGAGACATACATAGATTTGACTAATTTATGGCCTACTTATGCGCAAGCAGAGCACACCTTGTAATTTATATCAGGCCACACTTGTTGATGGTGACGTCACCAAGAATGCTGGTCCCTCATTGGCTGTTGATGATGACGATGGTGACTTCATCACCATCAACTTCATCTCTCTCTCATCTGTCGCTTATGCCTTTCCGGATAGTTATTGTCTGGGATGGCCGAGATGTCATGTGAAGCACACCAATCCACCAATCCTCAAACTATGTTGGACATATTATGCCCGTTTATGCCCTTCTGATTGGCTACCCATCGCTCATGTGAGATTATTGTCAGAAACACAGACGGACATAGATTTGGCTAATTTATATATGTGCGGATTACATACAGTACATTTGAAGTTGACTATCTATTATTACATTCCTCCTATTGCCGCATCCCACTTCCAAGCCCATTCACGCCCCCTTTACATCGACTTCAACTCATAGGTAGTCGTCTAGGACGTAAGGAATACCGCCCCTAACGCTATCATTCGCCCCCCGCCGCCATGGTGACAGCCCTCCATTGGCTCATTCCCAGCTATGGGACTGGCGGATCCAATTTCAACAGAGGGGGGCGTCGCAGTAAGTGGAGTGAAATTTGACACCACTGTGTTTGCATGTGCGTGCTGCTGCTGCTGCCTCCACAGTGAGGGCAGAGAAATAGCAGAGGCATAACAGTCACTTCTCTCCAGTGCGTCCGGCGGTCAAATATGTCCGACCGGAAACGTGCGCTGCGGCACAATAGTTCCGCCACAATAGTTCCCCCCCAAAAACATTTTTTTTTTTCAAAACACTTTTTTTTTTTGAAAAAAAAAAAGTTTTTTAGTAAAGAAGCGGGCGTGGACTCTATATGTGAGCGGCCCAAAGGGCCGCGAACCTCTAGTGCTTTCACATTTCCTGATTGTTTAAGTGCATTTACACTGGGCACGTCATGATTATTAGGCTATTATATTATTAATTATGAATCTAGGCGAAACAATTAAATATATAAAGTCCGCTCCCCTGCTTATTTAAATTTTTTGGTTCATGTCTTTTCAAAGCTTTCTCCAAAGCAGATTTTACGACTAAATGTGGTCTTTACACATAGGCCTACTGGCACAGCACTTGCTGGATCCAGGGTTGAAGCAGGGAAAACTACTTCAGGCTTCAAACTGTGACAGGCTGAACCTCATATGAATGCATGCATTAGTCAGTGACTTATGCAGGGATGTTGAGTGACATAAAACAAGCTCTCCTTCATCCCCTGCATGACACATGAGTCCCGTCAATCAAGGCTACATATTATGCAGTATGTAACGAATTAAAGGTCAGACTTTTAAGGCACTGGGAGGCTGGGTGGTGTAAATCTATATGATAATACTACTAAACATTATCTACGGTATGAATGATGGTGACGTGTCATCCGCTTTCTTATCTGTTTGTTCGATGGCATACTATATAATTTTACTGGGGTATCTAAAGAGCACAGAATGCATTTCTGACTGTGCATATGAGCTGTCAGCGCAAGACTGTCAATTATAGTGACTGCCTGTCAACACCTGACAGTCTCGCTGTCAAAAATGAAAAACAGAAAAAGTACCAAATTCATGGCACTGCATCTTTAAGCTTGGGTTTGAGACTTTATTCATCCCAATCACAATTTTTGATTTTGAACTAAGTTCACTGTTAAAATAATATACCGTTGGTGCTTGCTATTCTTTCTTCTTTTACTTTTTTATGAGCTGCTCCGAGCTAATCTTTTTCAATAGAACCCATCCATCACTAACTCTCAATCATTGCCACTGCCCATTTCCAAAACTAAACGAATTACTCAGAATCACAGACCACAGGTCACTTTTATGAGCCAAGAAAAAACGATATGAGTAAACATTTTAACACTTTATGTGTGACATTGTAATGTGTGTGTGTGTGTGTGTGTGTGTGTGTGTGTGTGTGTGTGTGTGTGTGTGTGTGTGTGTGTGTGTGTGTGTGTGTGTGTGTGTGTGTGTGTGTGTGTGTTTTCTCTGTTATTGTCAATATGCCACGAAGAATGGATGAATTCGCTCTCTTTTCAGAGATGTGAGGTCCCTCTGTTTTGACTGAAACATGCTCATTATAGAGCAGCGAGCTCCAGTGCGCGATCATGTGACATCAAGTGCAAGTCTGTCTCAAACCAGACAGATTAATGATCTGGTCTCATGAGGAGTATATTCTTCCTAAGGACACAACTCCCTTCTTTGTGTTCTTGGTATCGAGAAACTGCCCAAATCAATCCGTATTTACTGTATAGAAATGTCTTTATTCACCAGCCAAGTTGCAACAGTCAGGGAGCAGAGTTGTCGACTCTTGTGGGAGTTAACAAAGCTCACATGTATGTTTATTATTTGCCAACAGATACGTTCAGTTCACAGTTCACCAAAAAATTGCACATTTCACACAAATAGTGCTTATTAGTGTGTTTATGCACTGATATTGACTTCCAGAGAACCCACACCCAATGCTGACCACCAAGGAGTACAGTAGTATAGTTCTGCTAGTGTGCAGTCTGTGCACATCACAGAGGACGAGGATGTCTACTAATCAGTGGTGGGAAAGTAAGTACAGCCATAGTAAACAATGGGGGTGTTTGATGACGCAAGCGCCTGATGCTTTCAGTGTGTCAGTGCAGTTAGGCCATTCTGATCATGCTGCATCACTGGGCTTTAGGGCAAAGATTCTCAACCTTTTCTTTAGCTTTAACGACCTCCAGTCAGTGGTGGAAAACGTACACACATATTTTACTGAGTAAAAGTATCAATACTGTTATATAGAAATACTCTGTTGCAAGTAAAAGTCCGGAATTCAATAATGTACTTGAGTACATTTTCAAATAGCCAAGGTAATGTATGTTTTATAATATTATAATTTATACCTGCAAAGTACCTAATTCAAATAAATGTAGTGGAGTAAAAGTACAATATTTGGATCCGAGATGTAGTGGAATAGAAGCAAGTATTAGAAATTGGCAGGTAAAGTACAAATACCTAAAAATTGTACTAAAGTACATTGCTTAAGTAAATGTACTACAACACTGCCCCCAGTTTGATGAGAGCTGTAATTGTGTCTGACCGCAAGGCTCTGCAGCGCATAGTGAATGCAGCCGGGAAGAACATCGGTGCGTCACTCCCCTTCCTCCAGGACATCAGCAGCACCTGTCTTGCCCGCAAAGCAACCAGCATTGGGAGGAGTGACCCCGTGCACCCGTCCACTCACACAACCTCCTCAGTCTCCCGCCATCTGGGAGAAGATACCAGAGCCTTGGAGCCTCCTCCACCAGACGAAAAGTGTAACAGATTCATCCATCAGACTGTCAGGATGCTGAACTCTCTCCCTCCTCTGCCTCCAAAAAAGTCCAGACCATAACTCACTCATCTCACCCACCTATACACGTCAACAGCACAAGACGCACACACACACACGCATGCACACATTGTCTCTGTCTCTGTCTCTGTCTCATCTGAATCATTTATATGCTGTACAGCAGTATTGACATTAAAGCTGAGTTGAGTTGAGTTGAGAGTGGTGATTGCATTCGTCAACAACATGTCAGTGATAGGCCTGATCAACGACAGATGACCCACAGGAGAGAGCTCACCAAGCCAGGAAAACAACCCTCTCTCAATGTCAACACCACCAAGGAGCTGATCGTGGACTACAGGATGCGAGGAGACAAGGCTGGGCCCCATCGCTATCCATGGTCTGCTGTAGAGAATGAGGATGCGCAAATTAGTAATCATATACTGTATCAGCAATATCAGCTGATAATTACCAGTACTCAAAAAGGCATTATTGTTATTGCAAAGATATCACATCATATTGATGCGACCTTTGTTGATTCATTATCTGACAACCATGTTGATGTATTGGTGTAAAAACATCTTGTGTTGTATAACTATGCAGGAGACATTGTCTGCAGTGTGGAATTATTTCAAAGTCTCTGACAGTTACAACAAATTTGCCATTTGCAATAACTGTTCAGCGAGGTCATGCGAGGAGGGAACAAGATTTAATATCAAATTAAGCCACTTAAATATCAAACATTTTGAAATAGCACTCCTCTACACATCTGTAGTAGTGCAACAATGAGCATTTCAAATTCACTTTGCAGCATTGTAGTGATGAGCCTATCCACTTCCACTTGCTCTCTTGACTCTCATTTATTCTCATTAAGAAGTCCTTCAATAGTATTTCAAACACGGCCATAAATATTATTAATAGATCCCCTTGAAACTGGAGTTTTCCCTGATGCTTTCCCAACTGCTGTTGTAGTGAAACCTCTTAAAAAACATAATTTAGATTGTGGAGGTCTAAGCAATTACAAATATCAAATCTCCTCTTTCTATGATAAAAGTAGTTTTCAACCAAATAAACAACTTTCTAAATGAAAGCAGTATTCAGGAGAATTTGATTCAAGTTTCAGAGCAAATGATGTCTCTTTAGTGATCTGAGACTAGACTAGTGATGTTAATAATGTGTTGTACTTCTTAATTTAAGTGCAGCATTCAATACAATTGACCATGAAATCCTCATAGTCTACTGTAAATCACCTCAAGCTGGGTTGGCCTCCCACAAAATGTGTTCTGAACTGGTTGTGAACCTTTTTCATGTGTCAGAGCAGTGGCGTAGACAGAATCGAACCGGCGACTGGGCCTGAGCCCAACTGGGTGGGCCTGGGTGCGCGCCGCGCGATAGCGCGGCGCGCGAAA